>NW_023458562.1:3105890-3108567 GCF_013731165.1 Rhagoletis pomonella | reverse complement strand
GAACTCTCCTTCTTCTTTGCTGAACCTTCGACTATTAAACATCACAATAAGAATAATTCAACAGTGAAGCATATCCCACCCGTGACAAGGTTTACAGGGCTGATAAGCTTTATTTGTTTGTTGTGGTGGACGCAGGGGAGGAGGAGGGAATCGCGCACTCGCCCATTACCTATATGCCCTTGTGGCCAGTTGATTAAGTTAAGTTACATTTTAATAATAATAATAATCCCAACAGTTTTTACCCTCCATTCCCGCCCATCAGCACGAGGGGCGCAGTCCACATGACGTACGGAACCAGTATTTATTTTCACTTTTTGCGCCGAGTCACGATAGGCAGGAGTTTGTTAAGTGTCGAGATCTAAAACTGTTCAGCTACAGAACTAAATTCATCAGCCGATTTTATGTCTTTATTTTAATGATTCATTTATTGAGAGAGGACAGTATCGATTTCTTAATGCTGATAAGCGGATCTGATATATCAAGCGTGGAATGAGAGTTAAAATCCTGGCATATGCAACGGAGGGGTCGTGCAATTCAAAATTAGTTTTACAAGCTTTCAGAAATAGGGGACAAAAGTGTCTTGATACACGGGAGGGAACATTAAGGCTAACTTCGCCCAGAAGAAGCGGACTTGAAATCGAGCCTGTTAGTAATTTAACTATAAAAATTGTTCCAAGCATTTGCCTGCGGCTGGAAAGTGTAGGAAGGTTAATAAGTTTTAATCGGCTCGTATAAGGTGGAAGGTTATATTGAGAATCCCAACGGAAATTTCTTAAAGCAAAAAGTAGGAATTGTTTTTGAATTGATTCTATCTTGTCTGAGTAAATTTGATACCTTGGATTCCAAACCACCGAACCGTATTCCAGAATTGGCCTAACTAAAGTTGTAAACAGAGTTTTAGTGATATAAGGGTCACAAAATTCTTTTAACCATCGTTTCACAAATGCAAGTACACCTTTAGCCTTGTTGACTGTCACATTAATATGAAGATTAAAATTAAGCTTAGGATCCATTGTGATACCAAGGTCCACAAAATTGCATACCTGTTCCAGGTTATGGTTACCTATTGTATAAGAAGCTGGATGAACAGCTCTGCGCGAGAAGCACATTACTTTACATTTCTTAAGATTTAGAGGCATACGATTTTCTTGACACTAGTAAGTCAAGCTGTTTAAGTCTGATTGTAGCAAAGACCTTTCTTTAATTGAAACGTACGATTTATAAAACTTTACATCATCTGCATATATTAAAATTTTGGAAAATTGTATATCTGTAGAAATATCGTTTATAAAAAGCAAGAACAGAATCGGGCCTAGGTGGCTACCTTGAGGGACTCCTGAAGTAACATCAATGACGTGAGAGATAGTATTTTTAAACATTACCCTTTGTGATCTATCGTATGAAGAGATCCAACGTAGA
The DNA here is from genome assembly GCF_013731165.1 of Rhagoletis pomonella. Taxonomy (NCBI): domain Eukaryota; kingdom Metazoa; phylum Arthropoda; class Insecta; order Diptera; family Tephritidae; genus Rhagoletis; species Rhagoletis pomonella. The sequence goes on along the minus strand of NW_023458562.1, from coordinate 3,107,148 downwards.
AAATTAGGTGGAAGACCAAGAAGATCAAGTGTATAGATGAGCAACGAGTGACACACTTTGTCAAATGCTTTACTGAAGTCAGTATATATAACATCAACAGTTTTGCTTTCACTAAATGCTTTTGAGATATAGGCTGTTAATTCAAGTAAATTTGTAGAAGTTGATTTTCCCTTGCAAAATCCATGTTGACTATATGAAATGCTAGAAGAGATAGAATGCGTCAACTGATTTGTTATAATTGCTTCAAATAATTTAGGAATTGCAGAAAGCTTAGCTATTCCCCGCTAGTTCTCCACTGAAGATCTGCTACCGCTTTAATGTAAGGGGGTTATGAACGATCCCTTCCATATAGTTGCAAAAACGCCCTCTTTAAGAGACGAATTAAATAACGCTATTAACGGCTCATAGAGATAATTAGCACAATTTATAAGAATACAAGTAGGGATCTGGTCTGGACCACAACTGAAGGACTTCTTTAAGGATTTCAGTAAACTACTACGTCATCGGAAGATATTACTGGGATATTTATTGAGTTCATTGGATATAGTTTAAAAGGATAGTCAATGTTAGCACGTGAGTTAATGGAATAATTGGATTTAAAAAACAGCGAACATATTAGAAATTGTTTGATTATCACTAGAGACGGTATTTTGATACTTCATGGCGGAAGGAAACCCATGTACACTTCGCTTGGAGTTTACGAAGTCATAAAATGATTTGGGAGTTTATATTATACGCCGTTTGATTTTGCACAAGTAAGCCTTATAACACTTTTTGTTTAATTCAAAAAACTTATGACGCAAAAGTGAGTATTTTACATAGTATGAGTGTAAACCGCTTTTTTTGTGTAATCTAAAATAACGGCCGCTGTGGTGTAGTGGTAAGCAGTGCGCGCTTTCACTCATCAGCACCTGGGTTCAAGCCCTGGTAAAAGCAACATCGCAAAAAATATAGAAAAAGGTTTTTTCTTAACAGCGGTCGTCCCTCGACAGGCAATGGCAAACCTCCGAGTGTGTTTCTGTCATGAAAAACAGCTTGTGTGAAAACATCAAGGCGCACACCACAAGTCGGAGAAGAAGCTCGGCCAAACACTAACATATGTGTAAGCGCCAATCTATTATATTATTAAAATAACGCGACTTTCTGTTTTTCAAATTTCTCAGATCTTTAGTGAACCATAACTGTGTTTGTTCTTCAGGAACATACATGCGTTTAGGCACATGCTTTTCAAATAATTTATGTAAAGTAAAGTTAAAAA
>NW_023458562.1:3105221-3105880 GCF_013731165.1 Rhagoletis pomonella | reverse complement strand
AGAGATACGGAGACATAACTGCGAACAACATAATTGGGATAATGATCTCCAGTGCAGACAAGTGGGAAGCACTTGCGAGATACGTGAAATTCGTACTCCGCTTACCGACTGGCCCTGAACGGCATTCAGGGAGTCAGTCTCGAGTTATGTAGACTCTAGACCTGTGAATGCCGTTCTAGGCATACCGCCCCCGGACACTGACGAGACGGAGCTTCATCTGCCTCGGGAGACTCGAACGACACTAGCACGACTTCGCTCCGGCTACTGCAGCAGGTTAAACTCCTACCTGAGTAGATTGAATGAGGATGTGCCAAATGAGTGTCCAGCATGCGGAGAGACCCCACATGACTCGAAACATCTCTTCGCATGCCCGGAAAACCAGACAACCCTAACGGCCTGGTCCCTGTGGACCAACCCCACAGAAGCTGCACGCTTCCTAGGGCTGCCGTTAGTGGAACTTGACGACAACGACTGAGATACCAACCGTCCCCAGCCCCGCGGCTCTAGCCCCGAGGCTCTAGCAGCGCTCTCCTGCATCTGAATACATGCAGAATTGCGGTGTCAGATGCAGGATTCTTGCGCGAGCGGTGGGAGTTGAGATGTATAAAATAACATCTAAAATTCGTTATAGTGTAAAGGTCAGTTTTTATATATTTTAC
>NW_023458562.1:3103018-3105121 GCF_013731165.1 Rhagoletis pomonella | reverse complement strand
AACGAATTCAACACGATCTCGAATTCTATCGACCTGGATTTCTCTCTACCAAAAAGTTTATTTATTTTTTCTTTGATCTTTATTTTTTCTTTGATCTCGAAACTGTAGAGTGCTTTATGTTTTACACGTATCGTCTAAGTAGCTAAATTTTTATCTCTAGTCTGTAAGGAACGTCTGTTTCATATGACTGCAATAAATTACAATTGCAATTACAATTACAATTAGAATTTCGTTTACTTGGGAACCAGCATTAACACCGATAATGTCAGCATTGAAATCCAACGCAGAATCACTCTTGCCAACAAGTGCTACTTTGGACTGAGTAGGCAATTCAGGAGTAAAGTCCTCTCTCGACGTACGAAAACCACGCTCTATAAGTCACTCATCATGCCCGTGCTGGTATATGGCGCAGAAGCATGGACAATGACAACATCCGATAAGGCGGCTCTTGGAGTGTTTGAGAGAAAGATTTTGCGGAAGATTTACGGGCCTTTACGCTTAGGCGACGGCGAGTACCGCAGACGATGGAACGATGAGTTGTATGAGCTTTACAACGACATGGACATAATGCAGCGAATTAAAATACAGCGGCTCCGCTGGCTTGGCCATGTCGTTCGAATGGACACCGACGCTCCAGCTCTGAAAGTATTCAACTCGGAACCCGCTGGTGGTAGCAGAGGAAGAGGGAAGCCCCCACTGCGATGGAAAGATCAGGTGAAGGAGTTGGCTTCACTTGGCGTTTCCAATTGGCGTCAGTTGGCACAGAGGAGAAAGCCTGGCGTGCTTTGCTGAACTCGGCCAAAATCCCTTAGGCGGTTACAGCGCCAAAAAAGAAGAAGAAGAATTGTTAATAGCTGGCTCTATTTCTCTTATGCTCTAGTTTCTTCATGTATACAGGACACTGTCGGTTAGTTGTCAAGTGGTTCACGTCGAGCCCTAGATTAAATTTTTTCTTTGCACGAATGCAATTGATACACTTGTTTATTTGCTCTTTTGTGCACTCCATTGTTTTATGATTACCCAAGCACTTCAGGCAAACCTCTTCATCCTTGCACTTCGTAGCTATATGATTGAAGCCCTTACATTTGTAGCAGACTAACACACCCATACCATCTTGGACTCTACATTTCTCCCGCCCAATATTTATTTTTTCGCTTTTGAGCACTGCCGAGAACGTATCAACGTCCGTTTCAATGAGCACATTATAGTATCTAGACTTGTCTTTCTTGACTTCAATGTATTTAATAATTTTAAAGTCAGCACTTTTTAAAAAGTCATTTTGTTTTTTTTATCATTTCTGCAAGTTGCTAGCTTTCATATTTAAAGCTTACTCCAAACGCCATAAACTTGGGTTTAGCCGTATTCGGCACTCTAATTTCATAGCGGTCACTCATTTTATTTGCAATTGCGGTCTTTATTTTATCGCGCTCAGATTCCTTTTCGCTTTGAATAACGATTGTACCACTTTTCCTACCCTGCACATTGCTTATTTTTAGATCCGACGGATCAACGTTCATATTCAGGTCTTCTTTTGTTTTCATCGCGTCTTGCTTCTCTTTCGGTTTTATGATCAGGGGTTTCTCTTTATTTATTTTCGGCCCTTTGTGATTCACTATTCCGCTTTTTAAACGCTCAGCTAATGAGGCCTTGCTATGATGGCTTGATTTCAACTCTTCACTTACTGACTTTTTTATTTCTTCACATATTTTTCTACTTTCACTCTCATTTCGTACCATAGCCTCGCATAGATGTTGGCTATGCGTTTCCACATCCTCAGCTACAGCTTCCATCTTATTATTATTATTATTATTATTTAATTGAAAGCAAGTGATGAATCACTTGTTTACACAAAACGGGAGCACTAGCATCCAAGGCCTTCGGCTCTCTTATACTAAGTATATGGGTTTAGATTAAGGATAGTGTGATTTAGGGTACATATATACTTATGATTATAGTTAATATCGAATTTACTTTATATACATTTTTTTAAGTCAGTAATTTTCAGCAACTCATTAACTAATTTTATTTTATCGGACTCAGTTTTCCTTAGTAGACGTAGAAGGTTTGATATTGTCAAAAAGTGCCGTTCTTGTAGCGGTGAAG
>NW_023458562.1:3099708-3102918 GCF_013731165.1 Rhagoletis pomonella | reverse complement strand
AATTCTCAGCGTTGCCATACTATGTATATATATTTATACTTAACACTTATCTAACTATGTGGAAACGAAATTGCAATTGTGGTAAACATTTGCATTGAAGTTATAACATTATGTAACAAACACGAAACACAACTTCAACTTCTGTAATTAAATATAACAATTTTTAGCTTTTTTTGTCACTTGTGGGACAAGACTGCTTAATTATAACCCATAATATAGATAAAGCACTCACACAATTTAATATATAACACAATCTTATTAAAAGCAGGTGAGTTCTACTATATATTTTTCTCACCAAACATTTGGATTATGAATCGCAAGTTATTTGACAGTACTCTCAACACAACCTACTATAAACTCTAAAAACTAAAGCCAATAAAAGAGGTTAAAGTTAAACTTTTATATTTTTACCTCGCCTTTATTAGCTTGGGATGTAACTATGTAAAATGATGTGCCTAAAAGATGCAGTGATTTCCATTCTCAAGTTACGTAGAGTTTTTAGTTTTTTAAACTTTTAAATTTTTTAGTTTTATTTATAATACATATCTCGGGAACTATTTGACCGATCACAAATGTATTGATGCTAATTTAAACATAATGTAAATATCTTTTACGCGACGTATATTCGGGCACATAATTTTCGCTGGTTTATTAACAAAAATCAGGTTACCTATATTGTGTAGATTATGTAGATGCAAAAAAAAGGACCATCGTACATATTTTCTAGCCAAATATGCATATAATTCAAAAATAAAATTGGGAAATTTTCACAAATAAAAGTGTGACGTTGCAAAAATTGGTGCGTTGATTTCTCGTGTTTCAGTTTATAATTAACTGGTAGTATTTGGAGAAGAGAATCGAATGCAGCCCGTTAAAAGTGTGTACTTGCAATAGCAAAAGTTATGAAGAGCCAAATTGGCGTGACTCCTTTTTAAATTCTGACTCCCGCGGCTTTTATAGTATACTGTAGCTGGTGCGTACCTAAAACTGTAATCAGATAACTGTTATACTGTTTTGGAGCATAAAAGGAATCAATCTAGACGTGGCAGGCTTACGTGCTATCATTAGAAGATAGTTAAAAAACGACTTCTTTACAAGGTGCGTGCACAAAAGTGAAAATGCATATTTTTTATCAGCACATCGTCTGCTATTGCAAAATTTAACCAAATACGTGTGTGCTCCATTGCACAATATACTATCGAACTATGATCCTCGTGCACCACTTTTTTATTTGTTCTTTAAAAAGTTACAGAGCGAAAAAGAAGTAAGAAAAATTACAACAAAAAAAATATATATGGGGTATTCCATCATGATTCAATAATTAAAGGTTTGCTCATTATTGACATTAGTTTTGACACTCCCTTAGCTCCCTTACAAAAGCTTTGCACACACACACGAACCCACATATAGTGCCTTGCTAAGGGAGCCGATTTTGTCAAGAGGGACCGACCGAGAAAACTGCTTTTTGAGCAAACCTTTTGTTATTGAATCATGGTATTCCATGAGTAAGTGAAACTTTGTGTCCAATTATATAGTACACTGAGGGAAATAATGCATAGTAAAAATGAATACTTTATATTTGATTATCGTTTAAAAATGTTCGTATTTAAAAATAATATTTTCATACAAAATTTATTACGCATGTATTTGACGGTTCACATTTGAGTATGTATATGTAAGTGTACATACGCACCCCAAGCATGCAGAGCGCCGCTCTGAGAGCGGTGACAACACACACATACATACATAGTACATACATGCCCTGCAAAAAATTGTGCGACTAATCTCTAAAGCGAGTATTCCGAGATTGCTCTCAATCGGGTACAATTGGGCATTAATTAGTCCCAACTAGTCTCATACGGGTACTATTAACGATTTAATGATATGTACGCACTTAGTCAATGAAATTTCATGTGCGGCGTTGGCACACAGAGAGAGTATTCGCCTAACAAAACTGAGCACCCCGGTTCAAATCTCAGCTGGCTCAAATTTTTATTTTTATTTTTTAAAAGTGACTAGTCGCTGTGGTGTTGATGGATATTCAACATTTGAAAGCAAATTTATATGTCTGGGTGTAGCTGAGTGCGCAAAGATGCATGCCACAATTTGTTGATATCCAGATATGGTCGGGTTCGAATTCCACTGCAGGCAATGTGCAAGTTAAATATTTTTTTTTTAGTTTTTGTCTTGATTATTCACTTCACGGATGCTTTTACAGTACGAACGCGGTCATTTTAATATGCGCGTAATTGAATTGAATATTTACCAATATACAGTACTTTCGTTGACGTTTATAGTAACATCAATTACGTTTCTATTTAATTTTCATATTTTTTTCCTTCAGTGTAATTTATTGAACATGGAATGCTTGATGAATCAATGCTAAATACCTCAAATCAACGTATTTTCTAAGAAAAAATTTAGTTATATTATTTTATTACACTACGACAGTATATTTTAATACAGAAGGCTCTGCAAAATAAAGTATTTACAAAGTTATTATTTTTTGAAGTGGGGAATAAATGTCTCTATCTTTCTTCGTCCCAAAGAAGCAACATGGCACTGAAGAAAAATAGGCATTTAAATTATATAATGGGATGAAATCACTACGGTTTTGCATGTCCCACCCGTGACAAAAAGGCTTTGAACTTCGTATTGCTTAGTTACTACTTTGGGGAATTTTCTATAATTCCATAACTAGAGTGCGTTTATACTATGCAGTCCTATTTCATCTCTTTTATTATATTATAAGTGCCTACTTTAGAGATTTTGAAACGTTTTATCGTGTCCCGGCCGTGACCATCACTTATAAATTTTTTCTAATGGTGAATAACAATAAAAAAACAAGTTTTACGTTTCAAACCTATGTTTAATGCCACAAAACTTTGAAGTTCAGGTTGACTAAACACAATAATACTGTTGATGGGCTAAGCGATGTAGTAAACAATTTCGCGTGGTCAGCTCGAAAAGTCAAGGTAAACATTACTATCATAGAGACGCCAGAGAATTCTATGCTGAGGGTTGCTTAACAACAATCCAAAAGTCAATACTAACAATTACCTCAAAACTTCCAACCAAGAAAATCTAGAAGTTCGCCTAACTTATAAATTCAATCCAGTAAATAGCCTTTAAGTGACAAAGATATACGCGTCTGCGTACAAGTATTAGAAATCAATACAGAAGATCTTTTCTGACGTTCTATGGTTTCAC
>NW_023458562.1:3098325-3099608 GCF_013731165.1 Rhagoletis pomonella | reverse complement strand
TTTGTGTGGTTTCCTTCATGAGGCATTCGTTTCTCTCCATATGTATATGTGCATATAAAATGCGAATGCAATTAAAATTCTTTGAAGTTCGCCTAACTTATAAATTCAATCCAGTAAATAGCATTTAAGTGACAAAGATATACGCATCTGCGTACAAGTATTCTAATGCAGATAAATTTTCGGATTAGAAATCAATACAGAAGATCTTTTCTGACGTTCTATGGTTTCACCAAAGAATAGCTAAATTTGAGCCTGATTTGTCCATGAAATCAGTTTTCCAAAAATAACTCAACTCCAGCCACTCTTAGGGCCCGTTACTCAATGTTTGGTTAACACTAACAGCAGGTTAGACATCGCTATCGACGTGATAACAGTAGTCGATATCCATGTTTAACCTGTAGTTAGTGTTAGCCAGACATACTTAGATAGTCTAAACAAACTTGAAAATCATTAAGGCATATTCGAAATTTCATTGCAATCAAATGCACTGTGTAGAAGTGCATTTGGAAAAATGCATATAAAATTTCATGCGTTTGCAAATAATCCATTCTCCCATGCTTTTTAACACATCAATCTTGCGATTTCTAGCTTTTGTTTAGTATAAATATTGCCCCCTAAAATAGATCCCGAGGACAGCAAGATATCGTGCGTCTTAAAATGAATCTACTGTGATAAAAGTGGGTCAATTGATCTTGTATTTGGCCTCTAACAATTATCATACCTGAGCGCTTTCATATGGATCTCACTAGAAGCTCCATTTCATGAAGAAAATCGTATGTGTCCCATACGTGACAAAAGTTGTCCCACCCGTGACAGGAGAATTTTGAATTTTTTAATAATAAACAACTAATTCTTGTTATGGTTCGTGCTTTGTTAGGATTGCTGGTTCTTTTCTGTATAGTAAACCATATAATTCAGATAGAAATGTTAAGTAAATTCACAGACTTTCCGTGAAATATATGTTCTCCAAAAAGCAGTGTCTTTTCTTTGTCCTACCCGTGACAGAAGAAACAGCTCAGAGTTTTCCGATATTTTATCGAAATGTAGAATTGCTTAGTACTTTATACTTAAATTTAAAAAAGAAGAACTATTTTCGCTGTACAAATGTCCCACCCGTGACGATGGAATACCCCATATGTAATTCCCAAAGGCATTTTTTCCATGTCATCAAATCTGCACCGCTCGTTCGATTTTCGAAAAATGAGGCGTCAAATGAAGGAGCTTGGGCTGTATATGCTAGGACTTACCCTTGATTTTCGATAATGTATGTTCGAAATTTTGGT
>NW_023458562.1:3094567-3098225 GCF_013731165.1 Rhagoletis pomonella | reverse complement strand
TATACATATGGAGAGAAACGAATGCCTCATGAAGGAAACCACACAAATAAAATGATAGAAATGTTTTATGAAACTGTTTTAAAATTTTTTTTTTTGTTTTTATTCGCCCAATGTTATTGCGCCTTTAGTTTCTTATTTAAATATATAATTCTAAAAAACATCCGGCTTTTATAAAAAAATTATTTAATGTTTCGTTGTAAATTTATATGAAGATTAATTCTCACAATTTCTTGATAAAATGTTTGCAATGACAGATCTATTTCCCTTTTAAGTTTTTAAAAATTGCTGGCATCATGTACGGGCCCTTTTACTCAGTTTGCTTCTGCGCTTCAACAGATGATATCGCCACTTCTGAACTTTCATATGCTTCAAGCATTTCAGGCACAAGAACCTCGCAGGGCATGGGAACAATACCTGGGTATAAACGTATGCGCTTAAAAATATTTGCCTGCAATGGGCCAGTTATAAAACCGCGTTGAAATTATTTTGACATACACGGGAAGTATCTTCCAATCGAACACCGCAGCTGTTCTCCCAACGCACCACTTTAACGCCTTGGCTCTTGCCACGTAGTTCCTGCTCCTCTTCATTTTTGTATACGTATCTATAAATGGATGTGGTCGAAAATCAAAAAAAAATCACACAATTCAAAACTATCTCACAGCACGTAATTGAATTTTTAATGAAAAATAGAAAATGCCAACTTGAAAAGGGTTAAAAGTTATTCATCATTTAACATTATAGTCGGTGTTCAAAAGAGATAAATGTCAAAATTACTTCTACCTGGTGTACAAGGTGTGATTGACAACTCACTTAGGCTCTCTTTTAAGGTATAGTACCAAAAAATATAAACAATCGATTCAAAATTTATACACAATTTTTTTAATTTGACTTTATAGGATGATTCTTCTGAGAGCAATGGCAAATTCAATCACACTTTGTTGAATACATTTTGCTTGTGTAATATGCCCATATATGTAATACTCCTATATTGGCAGTAAGAGCTAGTACCGTCCGAAAACACTACAGTACAGATATATCAATAAACACGTACGAAAGAAAAGGAACACATACGTTTATAAATAAACATGTACACAACACATATACAAAAACAGCACTCAAGTACACAATACATTGACAAAAACGGTACTAGACTTTCTCGCTTTGATTTCGGAATGCTTACACATTGAGAAGTTAGCTTACGGCCAATATATGTAGAAGTATTACATATATGAATATGCCATGATTTTTACAATCAGTTTTTCATTAAAAACGGCCTCGAGCTCAATAAAAATTGCCTTCAAATTTTTGTATCACGGAAAACAGGCAAAACACATCACTCATTTTACGCGAAGTGAAAAAAGGCTGGTTTTCTTTATATAATAGCCCGTTTTAAATTTTAATTATTATTATAACAAATTTAAATTCTTGTTCGCTTTCATTGCGGTCCACCGCGCGAATTGATTATCGAAAGAAATATCGAATAAAATAACAAATTTTGTTTGCTTTTGAATACGGTTTCAGCGAGTGCGCTATAACGACACAGGTGCTTGAACGAAATATGTGTTGAGTGAAATAATTTTTTTATGAATGCGGTTCTTGCGTTGGTATAAATAAGGTATGTGATAATCAAAACCTGCAAGCAACTTGCCGACAGTTAGCCTGTTCCCGTACTGCAGGATTTAATCAGAAATAGTCCGAGGTCGTTCCGTGCACATAAGTCTAGAATATCAACAGTCTAGCTATGACAAAACCAAAAATATGGCTCGATAGAACTTTTTGTGCTGATTTAAACGCTATCAAAATTATCTGGCAATGGTTAAAGTGAAATTTTTAGATTTTTTTAAATATTAATATACAAGCGGGCCCATGCGCAGACTGCGCAGACAGAAATACACAGTAAACTCATCCCTCTTTGTAGCTACAGATAGAAGCAGACTGTTCTAATCATGATAAAAACATTACAAGGTAAAATCATTGAGAGACAGTCTGACGTTTGCCAGCAATATAATTTTAAAATTTGAACTCAAGCTCACACACACATTCTCATTTTTAATCTCAAACAACAACAATTGTGTACAATTTCCTTTTTTTATTTTCAATTTTATATGATTTTAATATGCTTGCAAACGTCAGAAAAAAATCATAGCCGACGAATTGAGAGAATGATTTTACCTTCTAATGTTTTTATCATGGTTCTAATAGTTCGCCGAAATAATAAACTGAATTATTTTTATAAATCCCTTATTTTTATAGCCGAGCGCATTTGTGCACAAGGGTATTATAACTTTGTTCACATAACGGTTGTTTGTAACAGGCAAAACGAATCGAGATAGATATAGACAAATGTATACATAAATAATCAGAATGAAAATAGAAATCGATTAAGCGGTGACTGTCTGTCCGTCCGTCCGTCCGTCCGTCTGTCCGTCCGTCTGTGCACACGATAACTCGAGTAAAAATTAAGATATCTTATCGAAACTTGGTGCGTGTACTTCATTCGGGCGTAGGACGGATGGTATTGAAAATGGGCAAAATCGGACAATAACCACGCTTACCCCCCATATAACGGTAATTTTCAGAAATACAAAAACTGCGATATTTTAGTAACTACTGAAGATAATTCACTAAAAATTGATATTTACAATAAATTTTAGACGATAAATAAGAATATTGAAATTTTTTTGAAAATGGGCGTAGCCACGCCCACTTATGGTTACAAGTGTATATCTTGGTAACCGCTGCACCAATTTCTTCGAAACTTGGCACAGTTGTTGGCCCTGTTACAGCATCCCAATTGTCGAAAATTTTTAACATCGGACAATAACCACGCCCACACCGCCCACTTATGATCATATATATGTATCTCGCTAACCGTTCTAGCAATTTGTACCAAACTCGGTATGGTTATTGTGCTCGCCACATAAAAGCAAACCAATGAAAATTGTTGAAATCGGACTAAAATTACGGCCGCTTTTCATATAACGGTAAATTTCAGAAATGCTTGAAATTTAAATATTTCGAAATTTAAGGACGCTAGTTTACTTAAAATTTATACACCCCGGCTTATCATGTAGCGGTAGCTTTCGGAAAGGTGGAGAACATATATTTAATACTTGCGCCGGGTATTTAATGTTCGGCTCCGCCCGAACTTAGACTTTCTAACTTGTTATTATACATATATTACAAAGCGTGAATGAGATTTATAGTACATCACAACTTATACTTATTAGGTACATAAAAACATATTACAAACTGACTGATATATGAGTGTCATGAGTTGAGGGAAACATGGTGTTACTTACAATATATCTTTGTATACAATATTTGAGGTGAAAATATATTCAGAATTTGATTAAATGTTTCTTTAACAGAAACAATAATATCCGAGAATCGTCTTACTTACATGGGAAAACACAGGGTTAGGTAGGTATAATCCGGCTTTGTCAAGAGTCTGGCCCTGGGCCAAAAGCAAAAGCTACTTTTATAGGGATCTGTTTTCTTGTAATTTGAAAGGGTACAGTTGAACCTGATGGAGTCAAGTTAATACGCGGTATGATTGCTGTATGTAATGGTAGTATAAAAGTACGCAAAGTCGGCAATTAGTAGTGAATTTCCTTTTGCGAATTCTAATGTATTTGCAGGAAAGTTGGCATTC
>NW_023458562.1:3093342-3094467 GCF_013731165.1 Rhagoletis pomonella | reverse complement strand
AAACGAAATATTAAGAATTATACGCGAGTTGTGTAATTTGTTTCATCGGTTAAATGTGCTTTATTTGAATATAAAAATAAACATATTGCACAAAAACGTGTACTTCTATTTCACACCTACATAAGCTACAATTTTTTTTAATTTGCAAAGAAGCAACACGGTGCCACGGCTAAGGGAGCGGTGCGAGAGAGACAACTGTCAGTTTATCGAACCTTTAATTATCGAATTATGTGTGCGCCCACCACTGTCGTATACGGTGTATGCGATGCTGCAGTTACAATGATGCTTCAGTACAAAACACATTTAGTGTGGCTTAACAATGGTAAATTAAAAACAAAAATAAAATTACAAATTTCTTTACTTCAGAGGTGTTATGACCATTAATATTACCTAATAGCCACTCAGGGGACGTTTGACTTTTCAAATGACACCTCATTAGTGGAATTGCTTACATAGAAAAGTAGAAAAAGGGAGACTAACAAAAAACACCTTAGAGAAATAATATATAATATATTCTGAGCAACATAACCTATTAAAAAAACTTATGACATCAAAATAAAGGTTAGGGGGTATTTCACTTGGTGTACATAATTTTTCCCCTTTTATATTTTTAAGACAGAAATACCTAATAACCAAAAAATATGGGTAATTCTCAAAAAAAAAAATTAAAAATTTCTTTTTTTAAATCGCGAGCACATGTCTGAAATTTTTAGTATACGTTCAGCAGGAATACAAAATCCAACGTGGTGCAACGTTTTAAAACAATGCACCGTACGTTTTTAACGTTTTTTACGCGTCTTTTTTTGTGGAAAGTGGGAGTAATTTTAGTCGGATTTCGAAAATTTTCAACAAATAGCTTTTTTACGCCAAGGTTAATAATTGCACTGAGTTTGGTACAAATTGATAAATCGGTTACCGAGATACACATACAGTGAACCAAATATAAATAAAAACGTTTATTATTTTTTTATAAAAGTATAGCTGATTACTTAACAAACACGATATAAATTCAAATTTCGGACTTTGTGCAAAACTTTTGAAAATTGGGCAAAGTTTGACCAAAATTTATAATTTTGGTATTCAGTTTTGTAGCCCATCAAATTTTAGTGCAAATTTTATGTATCT
>NW_023458562.1:3092207-3093242 GCF_013731165.1 Rhagoletis pomonella | reverse complement strand
TTTGTGTGGTTTCCTTCATGAGGCATTCGTTTCTCTCCATATGTATAAGTGCATATAAAATGCGAATGCAATTAAAATTCTTTGAAGGTATATTGAAGTAATTCTTAAAATTAGTATACGTACATATGTATGTATTTAAGCTGATGCGTTTCAATTGATACTAATTTGTAGCAAACATAGCACTCGCACCTAAAAAGGTTAATTTGTTTGCTTACAGTTTTTTGACATTATAACTAGCTACAAGAAAGCTCGAGCTAGTTCTCACTTCTACCTTATTAAATATGCCTTGGTAAAAATTATAATTTGAAAAAATGGTAGAAGTGATCAAGGTGTATTAAACAAGGTGTGATTGACAACTCAGTGCGGCTCTCTTTTAAGGTACTATAATAGGTTCTTTCCCGTACGCAACGCGGGATCCCGCGGGTGCCCAAAATAGCCCAGAAATCATTCCCGTACTCAACAAAATGGGTAATAGAGAGCGAAAATTGGAACGTATTGGATCATAAGTGTCTTCTTCTTCCTGCCCAAAACAGCCCGGACTTTTTCTCTGGGTAAAAACGGATAAAGCGTCAAAGTGCATATCAGCTGTTATAGCTCTTTGAAGGTTTATTTCCAGAATATTTCTGGCCTTCGAACAAAATCAGCAGCGGTATGCTCTATTAGCTCGCAAAGGGATTTCGATGTTTTTGTTATTGTTGAGTCATGGCTAAATGCGGATTTCTTTGATGAGGAATATTTTTATTCAAACATTTATAATGTCTTTAGGAAGGACAGAGATGCAACTAAGACTGGTTGTCTGAGAGGCGGCGGAGTTCTTATTGCGATTCAGCGTAAATTTCATTCGTTCTCTGTCTCGCTTGAAAATGATGATTCCCTTTTGGATCAGCTTTGTGTTCGCATCAGTGCCTCATCTAGTCACGACTCTCTGTTTTTGATTGTTACTTATATCCCGCCTAATAGTAATTATAATCTTTATAAAGCACATGCTGACAACATAATGTCTTTAGTATTAAATAAGCTAGGAGATGACCACCT
>NW_023458562.1:3090794-3092107 GCF_013731165.1 Rhagoletis pomonella | reverse complement strand
CAAGATCAGTGTAAATGCAGTCGACTTGGAAACCGTTCGAGATAGCTGCAATACAATACTCACTAAAGACGCCTATATTAGTAACCGTAGATCGGTTGGGGACGAAACCATGTTGATTGGGTGAGACTAGACTTTTTGTCGCGAAATACATTTTCTCCTTGACGATAACTTCAAAAAGTTTGGAAATTGTTGAAAGTTTCGAAATGGGTCTGTAATTACAGACATCACTTTTGCTGCCACTTTTAAGAATAGGGGTAATTGAAATCAATTTCATTTCATCATAAAAAATACCGAAGGCTAGAGACCTATTGAAAATAATTTTTAAAGGAGAGATCAAAGCAGTTTGAAGAGAGCCCATCAATATCTTGTTTTGTAGAAGCTGATAGATTTAAAATACCATTAGCAATATCGTCAGACGAAAGTCTAAGGGAGCCAAAATTAGTAGAATTCACACTAGCAGAGAAACTAGAATCCACAGTAGGGTTATCATCTACAAAATTAGAACTAAAAAATGCAGCAAATAGATTTGCAACGTCAGCTGGAGTGGAGGCACATTTATCTTCAAAAAATACAGCTGAGGGAATACTAGAGTTGTTCTTCTTAGACTTAATAAAATGCCAGAACGATTTCGGATCTTCTTTGATATTGGATTCAATACCTAAGATATAATTTCTGTAGAGGAATTTATTCAAGCAGTTAAACTTTTTAAGATGGACCTGATATTTTTCAAAGAAAAACAGACTTTCAGAGGCCTTAAACTTATTATAAAATTTGTTTCTAAGATTCTTAAGTTTTATCAAGTCACGATTATACCACGGTAATTTATAGGGTCTTTTTCTAATTATTGGAATGAATTTAAAACAAAAATCAGAAATTACAGATTTGTAAGTAGCGAAGCATTTAGCTACATCGGGGCAAGAGAGTAAGCTTTCCCAATTTAATTCACCCAATAATCTATTTAACTTGGGATACTCGCAGGCTGCATAATTAAATTTTAGTAGCAGAGGAACATGATGCATATTAGATGGAGTGATCGGATTGTGGCAAACTTCAATGTTACATTTAATGTTATCACTAATAAATATGAGGTCAAGAATTCTATCCAACTTGTTAACAAAATTATTGATTTGTAATAAATTAAGGCTTAAGAGGCTATCTATAAAGTACACTTCATGGGACGCATTGACATTAATTGGCGAGAGACCAGCATTGGAAAAAGATGTGGACCAAGATACATTACAAAGATTAAAATCGCCTAACACACAAAGGTGGTCATCTCCTAGCTTATTTAATACTAAAGACATTATGTTGTC
>NW_023458562.1:3047284-3090694 GCF_013731165.1 Rhagoletis pomonella | reverse complement strand
TGCCTATTTCTCGTTGTTCGCTTTGTGTTGCCGCAGTATTCGCCACAATAATATTACGGACAGAGGCGATCCTTGTGGGATGCCGTTGAATAGCTTTCTGGTTTTTGCATATTTGTTGTTGATTTTGACGCAAAAAGTGCGATTGCTTAAGAACGACTTTACAAAATTGTAGATCCTAGTGCATATTTTCCAGTCTGATAACTTTTTTAAAACAACATGAATTCCAATTCGATCATATGCTTTCTCGAAATCGAGAATAAGCACTGAAATATGGTTTTTAGTAGCTAGACCTCTTCTTGTAAAGTTTTCAAATAGAAGTAGAGCATCCAAAGTATTTTGTCCTTCCTTAAAGGCAAACTGATTGGTGCATATTAAACCGTTTGTCATCGCGTACCACATTAAGCGCTTTGCTACTATTTTCTCTAAGGTTTTACTCAGGCAGGACAGTAGAGAGATGGGCCTGAAGCCTGAAACGGTTGTATGGCGCTGGTGTGGCTTAGGTATGGGGACAACGATAGCATGCTTCCAACTTTGTGGGTAGTTTCCTTGGTTTAAAATTTCGTTAAAAAGGTGTACGACTCTGTTTTTTGTTTGTCCAGACAGATTTTTTATTAATGGGTAGGAAATTCGGTCCCTTCCAGGAGTCTTACCTTTCATAGAACCGATTGTCATTTCAAATTCGAATGTGGAAATAGGGTTCTCCAATCCTTCCGCGTTTGCAGAGAGGTTGGTGTTTTTATAGACTTTCGCCAAAGTAGTATATTTTTCCTGGATAAATTCACTGTGGAAATTCGAATCTTTAGAGTATTCAGACCACGAAGCGCAGAAAACATCTGCAATATCTTTTGCGGGGTAGATGGGACCATCATTGCTGTGTATAAATTTAATGGATTGCGGATTGTAAGTCCCTGTCAGTCTTTTTATATTGGCCCAAACTTGTTTAGGGTCTGTTTTGGGATTTATTGAGGTGGTGAATTTCGCTAGGGACTTTCTTTTGGCTTCCTTAAGAGATCTTTTGAAGTGTGCATTTGCCTTTTTATAGATAAGCAAGTTAGAGTCCGTTCTATCTTTCTTGAAAGATTCCCATGACTTAAATTTGATTCCTCTCAATAAGGACAGGTGTGGGGACCAGTACGGCACAATATGTTTTTGTGTTTTATGTTGCGTCTGGGGAATGGAAAAGTGGGCGGCTGTTCGTATTGTTCGCTCAATATTTTTGGCTTCTTTGTTAATGTTGCGGGTTTGTGGAGTTTTTGAAATTAGGCTGTCTGTTAATGTTTGAAATTTTTTCCAGTCGGCTTTGTTTATTAAAAATTTTGGTTTCGGTTTGCCACAATTAGTGTTTGGTGTACTGAGATTGGTCAGGATAGGGAAGTGGTCACTTCCATGTAGGCGATCCAATGTTGAGCTGTTAAGCCTTGGAGCCAGATTGGCGGAACATAGAACTACATCTACATTGGTAAAAGTTTTGAACGTTGAAAAATGAGTGGGTGCGTTGTCGTTTAGTACTATCAGGTCTTCGAACATAATCAAGTCTTCTAGAATTTTACCTCTTTGATTCGTGGAGTTTGAACCCCAGAATGGGCTCCAGGCATTTAAGTCGCCTGTAATGATTATAGGCGTGTTAAAACTGCGTATAATATCTTGCAACTCTTTCAGACTGAAGTTTTGATGTGGCGGTATATAAATGGAAATTATAGTGAAACGGAACCCTACATCTAATTCGATGGCTATTGTTGATAAAGGAGATTGAATTTGTATTTGTTTTTGCGAAGTATCCTTTTTTACCATAACTGCAATGCCCTGTTTGCCTGTATGGTTATGATTTAAATTGTGAAAGTAGCTAATGTAGTTTTTGGGTGTTGTGCCGTGCTTATTTACGGGCAAGTGTGTTTCTTGTATCGAAAGGACTGATGGTGAGTATTCGTTAATTAATAATTGGAGTTCATTAAAGTTGTTGTAGTAGCCATTTATGTTCCAATGGAGTATATTAAACACCATTATGGCAATTAATATATTTTTTCTTTTTTTAATTTGAATCTAAATCACCTTTATTAAGGTGAGATAGAAAAAAATAGTCATTTTTCCGCAAAAGGTCTTGGCTAAGTTGTGAGATTGGGGAGACGGGGTTAGAGAGAACCTGAGTCATGTTTCTTTCGTTGCTGGTGGTTGTGGACGTATAGTTGTTGGTAGTTGCATTTCTTGAAGTAGTGGGTTTATTTGTGTTGGAGGATGTTGTTTCGCTAGTTTCTTGTAATATTGTTGGTGCTGTGGAGTTATTGGTTTTTGATTGGGTTATGGAATTTTGAGAAGTACATGTGGTTGCTGGAGGTCTATTCTGCGTAATATTAGAGTATGAGGAAAAAATCATTGGTCGTGGTATTTGTGAGCTGTATATGTCTTTTGCTTGTTTCATAGAGCATTTTCTTTGTATTTTTATTTTTAAAATTTCTTTTTGTTGCAAAAACTTTGTACATTTGTTTGAGTTAGCGGGGTGCTCTTCATCACAATTTGCACACTTTGTGCGCACGCATTGGACGGGCGTGTGGGGAGGTAAGTTGCAGTTGACACAGGAGGGGTTGTTTTTGCAATGTTTCTGCGTGTGACCAAGTTTCTGGCAACTTTTACACCT
This sequence comes from Rhagoletis pomonella, assembly GCF_013731165.1. Taxonomy (NCBI): domain Eukaryota; kingdom Metazoa; phylum Arthropoda; class Insecta; order Diptera; family Tephritidae; genus Rhagoletis; species Rhagoletis pomonella. The sequence goes on along the minus strand of NW_023458562.1, from coordinate 3,088,062 downwards.
CATCGGGTTTGGGATATACTCCCTGATTTTTACTTTGTACCAGGAGACATTGATCGACTCCGGCAAGTGGTAGGAATCAAAAGTCAGTAAAACTACGCCGGAAGGTTGGCGTTTGTCGTCTATAAGCTTAGTGAATTTATATATGCTTACGACACCTTGGGATTCGAGTTCTCTAACAATTTCTTCATCGGGGATAGTGCTTAAGCATGGGGCGTAAATCGTGCCCTTGACGTAGTTTAGGTTATCGTGAAATTTGCATTTAATCTCACATAAACCCGGCAGATTTTTTGCTGCAATGAACTTATTGGCGGCAGTCTTGTTCTTTACAAGAAGCAACAGACTTCCGTCTCGGAGTTCTGAAATATTTTCAATTTCGTTGCTGATAATTTTTAACGACCTATGTACTGCAAAGCATGAGTACTGCGTTAATGGTTTTTTTATCATTTGCTGCCGAAATCACTACATACTTGGGGTTTTCAAAGGGGATTGAGGAGGTTGGAAGTTCCGGGAAATCGTTTATAGATTTGTTTGTACGCTTTTTTTTTGCTTTGGGACTATTTGCCAGAGAGGCAAATCTATTGTCCCCTAGATTAAGGGCCCCATGGGGCATTTTACCCGATTACCATTAACTACTTTTCACTTTCACGTAGGAAACACGTGTATGAGAAAAATATACAATAACAAATATTAATATGTGCTTAAGTAGCGGTTTGTACACTAATATCAGAGTTAAACACAACTATACGCTCGCACAAAGACACAACCGTAGGCAACGAAAGTTAGTCGATGACTGAGCTTCCATCTTATTGGCCTCAGCTATGCTCGTTTCGCATATTTTTTGAACTTTTTGCATTGAATCTATACGCTCACCGAATTTCCTCTCTATAGCTTCTGAAAGGAGCTTTGACTGTTTAACCCGCATTTTTTGCGACTCTTGAAAGTCGTCTTTACACTCTTTTATGTTTTTTACTATTATTCTCTATAGAGATATTCATGTTTCGCAACACCTCATCAATATTATGCATATATGTGACACAACCATCACACATAAAGCGCACATAGGCATTGTTTTTACTGTACTCATCGAGATCATAGCATTTCTTTGCCCATTGAAACACTTTGACGCATATACCTTCACAGCGGATTCCACTCTCACCGCGTATTAGGCCTTTGCACTTATGGCAGTCACCCATTTTCTTGGCTGACACTTCACTGCACTTTTGAGTGTTTTTTATTTATTTGCCGACGTCCCAAGCCTTGTCGCACGGTGTTATCGACACTTGTGTTTATTATGGTGGACAATTCGTTATTTGTGTTCGTATGTGTGGGTTATGTTTACTAGATGTAAAACACTATTCTCTATTCTCTTCACTTTCACCGTTTTCTTCCTAGTCAAAGTATACTTTAATTTAATTTGATTTGCTTAAACTAGTGTCACTATCACTTTGCTATTTAGCAAAATTCACTTTCCGATTATATATATGAATCGCTATTTGCATTTGAAATCGCTTTAAGCTAATAAAAACCGCTGAATTTAAAAAAACTTCGCGGAACTAACTATAACACGACCTTTCACACGGGGAAGAGCATCTGAAGACCTGTAACTTCACCTCTGGTGTGAGTAAGCTTCGGTCAACCGTGAGGTCACTGTCCAATCCGACGAAGCACGACGACACAGTCGAAATTTCTTTCGGCGACCATGCTTCGTCGGACCCGGAGCGATGCGCGAGCTATTTTAGCCGGCAGTTCATACTGCATCCTCCGGGTGGACAAAGCCAAGCGTCGAGTGACCAGAAGGCTGCACAAACTGCCAACGAGTTGTGCCCCCCTTGCTTTCACTTGCGGTGAAGTTCAGGTGGCCATCGGGAAGGCCAAAGGCTCCAAAGCCATGGGTCCCGACGGAATATGCATGCTGATGTTGAAAAATTTGGGTCATGCGGGCGTAGCGTACCTAACGGAGGTCCTCAATTTGTCTATGGCCGCTCTCATCATCCCAGACATCTGGAAGGTGGGGAGAGTGGTCCCACTGCTCAAACCGGGGAAACCTGCCAACAACGATTCGTATCGGCCGATAACACTCCTTTCCCCGGTAGCGAAGACACTTGAGGCCTTGCTGCTCCCGTATTTCACGAACCACCTGACCCCAGCGAAGCATCAGCATAGTTTCCGTAAAGTGCACAGTACAACAACCGCACTTAACGCCATAAGCACTCAGATAACTCGTGGCCTTAACCGTAACCGTCCCTGTGAGAGAACAATTCTAGTAGCGTCGGACTTGTCAAAGGCGTTTGACACCGTCAGCCCTTCCACGCTACTAGAAGATATAGAGGCTTCCTCTCTCCCACAGAGACTTAAACGGTGGTCGGCAAATTATCTGAGTGGTCGACACTCGTCGGTAATGCTTAGAGACAAATCGAGTAAACTCAGGAAAATAAAACAAGGGGTTCCACAGGGTGGTGCCTCATCCACCAGAGGGAGTCTCGATTGTCTCTTACGCCGACGATTGCTCGATCATGGCGACTGGGAATGGAATTGATGACCTGTGTTAGAAAGTAAGCGGGTATCTCTCCGAACTTTCTCGCTTCTTCACTGCAAAGTGTCTAGCCCTCTCCCCTACGAAATCATCTGCGACCCTGTTCGCCACCTGGACGAAGGAGGTCAGGCTGCCGCTGGGAATTCACGTCGATGATACAACAATTCCGACGGTGAATAACCCCAAAATACTCGGAGTAACATTCGACAGCCTGCTCTCCTTCTCTGCGCACGCAACCGCTATTGTCAATAAAGTACAGAGCCGCAACAAGGTCCTCAAGTCGCTAGCCGGCAGTACTTGGGCAAAGACAAAGAAACTTTGCTGGCAACATACAAGGCAATAGGCCAGCCGTTTTTAACCTACGCAGCACCAGTGTGGTCGCCGGGGACTAGTAGGACGCAGTGGATGAAGCTATTTATTTATTTATTTATTTATTTATTTATTTTTTACAGTCTGTTAGACTTATATTGCAACAAAGATTTAACATTCTTATAACTAGATTTTAGATTTAAAATGTAAATATTAAATATTAAATACAAAATACAAAATGCTCTACAGAAATTTTTAAATAACATTATTTCTTTATCACTGCAATTATTTTATGTCAATATAAACGCATGCAATTTCCCGAAAGTTATGTAGACGGTTGGAAAGGCCGAGTTTCCAATCCGCGCTATTCTTTTTGGGTTACTCCATTTATTGATATCTCCTGGGTGGTCAGAAAGGCCGAGTTTCCGATCCACCCAGTCGCGCTTTCATGACGGTTGACGGTTGGAAAGGCCTAGTTTCCAATCCGCTCGTTTATTGTTTATTATCTAAGGGTCTAGGTAGTCGGAAAGGCCGAGTTTCCGATCCGCCTAGTCTCGATATCTTGGTGGTTGGAAAGGCCTAGTTTCCAATCCACGCTATTGTTGATACATCACTATCTTGTAGGCTGCGTTCTACAATAGTCAAATAGCAGCCGCTTGAAAAGAGTGATAGTATCACAATTTTTTATAGCCTCTGGTAATTCATTGAAGCACTTTAAGCCTTTATAGAAAATATTTTTTTTGTCCACTTCTGTTCTATACTTCGGGAGTCTGAAGCTGTTATTCTCTCTCAACAAATATGTATGCGTCTCATTTATATATCGGAGATTATCGCTAAGATAATCCGGCAGGTTGCCCTTTTTAATATTGTACACAAATTTCATAGCGTGGTAAAAAACTTGTTGCTTCACGCTTAACCAATTCAAGGTTTCAAGCATACATCTTGTTGGTGTGTCATACGGTTTGTTGAGGATGAATCTCATCGCTCGGTTTTGCATTTTTTGCAGCTTATCTACATGGGAGTCCCCCGCTAGGAAGAAAATCGTGGGGCAGTATATAAAGTGCGGTTCTACTATTGACCTGTACACCAACGTTTTATATCTTCTTCCCAAGTACTTACACGATCTCTTTATAAGGCCAATTTTTTTAGCAATCTTGTTGACTGTATACTCAACGTGCTCATCAAACTTTAGTTTGTTGTCTATGTATATTCCTAGGTACTTGACAATTTTCACCTCTTCGATATTTTCATCTTTGATTTTTAATTCACGGCTTATGGAGTCAGCATTTGCCGCTCTGGAAAATATCATAAAGTTAGTCTTTTTCACATTCAGTTTGAGTTTATTTGAACACAGCCATTGATACAAAGAATTAAGATCTTCTTGCATTTTGACAATCGCATTTGGTAGTTCCCTATCACTGATCGTTAACAAGGCATCATCCGCAAAGAGTTTTATTTTACAATGTTTGAGAGAACTTTTAATATCGTTTATATATATATTAAAGAGTAGGGGTGCCAAAACTGAGCCCTGTGGTAATCCGATGTCTACGGCTATCTTACTAGACATCTTAGAATTAACTATTGTTTGTTGCCTACGATTACATAGAAAACTTCTAAACCAGTCAAGCTCAGAGTTTTTTATACCAATGTATTTTAGTTTATCCAACATTCGGACCCTATCAACGGTTTCAAATGCTCTTTTAAGATCAATAAACACTGCCACTACATTAAGGTGTCTGTTCAGATCTTCTTTCCATTGAGAAAGCACCAGATTCAGCGCAGTCTCACAGGAATGTTTAGCTCTGAATCCAGATTGTTCTTTTATGAGTATTTTATTGGATTCCACATAGTACTGTAGCTGGTTTTTCACAACGGTTTCTAGCATTTTTTCCAAGCTAGGGAGAGTATTGATGGGCCTAAGCTCCTCAGCTTTAACCGTTTTTCTAACTTTCTTGACGGGCACTATTGATGAAATTTTCCATTCTTCCGGTACTGATCCTGTCTGGAGACTCTTATTTATAAGTAGGGCATAGAAATATCCCATATAATCAGCAGAGTCCTTAATAACACCTTCAGAAAGTAGGTTGTTTCCCCCAATTTTCCGCTTAAATTTTTTGGCAATTTGAAGAATGTCTTCCGTTGAGACCTCTTCAAATTTTAGCGTACTTGTGGGAGCTCGTTGCTCGAAAAAATCATAGTTTACACACTCTATATTGGTGTGTATTTCCAAAATGCTGTCCACGAAAAAATTATTTAGGTTTTCCGCAATTTCAAAGCTGTCTACGTAGTTGGTGTTATTTATTATCACTTCCCCAATATTTTCTTTGACCTCCGTGTTATTGACTACCTCCTTTAAGTATTTCCACATGAGTCGGCTGTCACCCTTATTTATTTCCACCTTATGCTCTAAGTATTTAATTCTTTTACACCTTACCATTTTCTTATATCTGCTTCTAACTAAATTATATTCACCCCAGTACCCTGACAACACTGCTTTCTCATGAGATTTAGATTTATACTTGTTCATCTCTGTCAATTGCCTATCATACCATTTGTTCCTCTGCCTAATGCGAGTTATTTTTGAGTAAGTCAACTGCCTCATGGCCCACATAATGCAATGAGTAATATACTCCACCATACCGTCAGCATCGAAAAAATTTAAGTTCGAGAAATCGCACTGCCTTAGTAAACTTGTTAAGTTCTCAGGGTTATATCTCTCCCAGGATATTACTTCTGCCTCCTTAGCAAGTGGGTTAAGTTTATTGACATTTAGTCGAAACATGATTGTTTCGTGGTCAGATATTCTATGATCCTCGACCTTTTGACATATAACTCGGTTATCATTGGAATACAACAAGTCAATACGTGTTTCCGAATGTTCCGTCACCCTCGTATTAAAATTTATTAGCTGTTGCATGGCTTGTTGCAAGAAAACATCATTGAGTTTTCTGCTGTAGGTTGATACTACGTTCATGTTTATGTTAAAATCGCCAATGATAACAGTGTTCACAGAATTTTCTGAGATTTCTGCTAAGATATCCTCCATATATGTAACAAATTCCGCATCACTTGAGCTTGGGGAGTGATAAACCACCCCGAGCTGCCACCTGGTATCACAGTGTGTGAGTTGAATAACTATACACCAAACATTTTTGTCTAAAGCCTTGTTAGTTATTGTTTTAAAACCGAGCGTGTTTCGAACGAGTATTATCACTCCCCCTGTATGTCTACTGTGTGAGTCGCAGCGTATCATCTGATACGCCGGGAACATTATTTCCGTATCCTCTATGTCATCAGTTAGGCATGTTTCGGAACACAGAAGTAGATCCGGGTCGGTAAAATCTATAAGTATTTCTAGCTCAACTTTATTAGCCACTAAACTCTGTATATTGAGATATACGCATTGCAAATATTTGGGTAGCGCTTTCTTTACACCTGGGTGAGACGTAAACTCAACGCTAGGGTCCCCACAAACTTGCTGTAATTGTTAGTAATTTACAGTATTTCTTTTATGCTCGAGCTTTTTCTGGTATACAGGACACTGTCGGTTAAATGTCATATGATTTTCATCAAGCCCTAAGTTAAATTTTTTATTAGCACGAATGCAATTTATGCATTTGTTTAATGTTTCCTTAGAACATTCCACAGTTTTGTGGTTATCTAGGCACTTGAAACATACCTCATCGGCTTTACATTTCGCAGCTATGTGGTTAAATCCCTTGCATTTGAAACAGAAAGTAACATCCATTCCATCTTTGACTCTACATTTTTCCCAACCTATGTTTATTTTTTCGCTTGCCAGCACGGCTGCAAAGGCATCTACATCTGTTTCTACTAACGCATTATAATGTTTTGCATTTCCTTTTTTTGTTTCAAAACATTTCAAAATTTTGAAATTACCATTTTTGAAGCATTCATTCTGTTTTTTTATCATCTCCCTGAGCTGCTCATTCTCATGTTTAAAGCTCATTCTATATACCATGAACCTTGGCTTGGCTACGTTTGGGATTTTTATTTCATATCTATCACTCATTTTATTCTCTATTGCCTTTTTGATTTTTTCACGCTCAGCCTCATTTTCTGTTTGTATTACTACAGCCCCACTTTTCCTCCCCTGTACACTATTAATTTTTAAGCCCGAGGGGTCAACATTTTTGTTCAAATCTTCTTTTGTTTTTCCCACTTCCTGCTTCTCTTTTGGTTGTAGAACTAATGGCTTCTCTTTATTTACTTTCGGCGGCCTATTATCTTTCGCAGTATTACCTTTAAAGAGATCCGCGTAAGTGGCTTTCGCCCGCTGACCTGCTAACGCGTCAGCAGTCACCGATTTCTTTATCTCTTCACATATTTTTTTGTTCTCATTTTCATTGCGCACTATGGCTTCGCAAAGATCATGGCTTTGCTTTTTTACGCCGTCAGCTATTGACTTAATTTGGTTCACTTCGAGAATACTCGCCTCACAGGTTTTTTGTACTCTTTGCATTGCATCAATGCGTTCCCCAAATTTTTTCTCTATTGATTGCAAGAGAAGTTTAAGCTCTTTCACTTGCATTTTTTGCGACTCCTGGAAGTCATCATTACACTCTTGGATCTTTTGACTATTTTTCTCTATTGTTATGTTCATATTTCGGAGCACCTCATCGATGTTATGCATGTATGTGTGACATTGGTTACACATAAAGCGCACAAAGTTGTTTTCTTTGAGTACATTCGCACTGTACTCATCCAATTCAGAGCATTTTTTTGCCCAGTGCCACACTTTACCACACACACCATCACAGCGGATTCCGCTGTCACCGCGAATTGGATTCTTGCACTTATGGCATTTATCCATTTTCGCGCCTTATTGTTTTTGTCACCTCACTGCACTTTTATGTCTCTAGCTATATTTATTTGTTTGTTTAATCAGAATGAAACAAATTTTTGTGCTTGCAAATAGCACAGTTTATTAGCACTTCACTATTTAAGTCACTGGCTCTAACGCTGGTTAAAATCACAACAATTCGGCTGTTTTTTAAAAATTTTCCGCAGAGCGATTACAAACACGTCAACAACGTTGCAGTGTTACCATCACATCACAAGCTACAGACAACACAGAACACCGCACTCAGGACAGCGACTGGATGCCTCCTGATGTCGCCAGAATACCACCTGCATGACGAGGCAAAAATGCTCCCGGTCAAGGAGCATAACATAATGCTCTGCAAGCAGTTTCTGGTTGGGAGCCACAGATGTGGCCACCCAAACATACAGCTGCTTGCAGAGGAGCCCTCGCCTAAGCACGTCAGGAGGCGTCTATACGAACTGACGGACGAAGTCCAGAGGTTCATTAAGCAGCCTCTGGACCCGTCAGCATACCGACAGGCCCTGAACGGCATTCACAGGGAATCAGTCTCGAGTTATGTAGACTCTAGACCTGTGAATGCCGTTCTAGGCACACAACCACCGGACAGTGACGAGACGGAGTTTCATCTGCCTCGGGAGACAAGAACCACAACAGCCCAACTTCGGTCTGGCTACTGCAGCAGGTTAAACTCATACCTGAGCAGACTGAACTCGGATGTGCCGAATGAGTGTCCGGCATGCGGAGAGACCCCTCATGAACCCTAACGGCTTTGTTCCTGTGGACCGACCCAGTGTAGGCTGCACGCTTCCTGGGGCTGCCGTTGGTGGAACTTGACGGCAACGACTGATATATCAACCGATCTGGGCGGAGTTGTTGTAGCCGCTACAACAACAACAACATGGAAAATACGTTAAGCAAAAAATATGTGGACGAAAAAAATAATGTAAAGATATAGAGCGCTAAGAAAAATTACATGATAACTTCAACCTACACAAAAAACTAAAAGAATTTCGTAACACAAAAAACGTAATACTTAGAATAAATATTTTAACAGTTAAAGGTAATAAATTAATAATCGACGAAGCAGGAAAAAAAACAACTATGGAGGGAATATGTGAACGAACTCTTCAAGGACGATTCGAGGGAAGACAGTATACCAGCTAGGGGCGTAACCGATGAAATATTTTTGGAAATAACAAAGTCAGAGATAATCAATGCAATAAAGGTCAAAAAAGAAAAAGCGGTGGGACGAAATACCAGCGGAGATAATAAAGCTAATTGACGGCGAAGGTATGAATGTATTACTAGAAACTTTTAACTACATATACAAAACTGGAGAATATCCCCTCTCATGACTTAAATCGACCTTCGTGACGCTTCCGAAGAAAGCAAACGTAAAGCTATGTAAAGACTACCGGCTCATTAGTTTAATGAGATATTTTTAAAAATTATGCATAGACGGATATATAATTATTAATGGGAGCGACGCAATTCGGGTTTAAGGAAGGCATGGGAACAATAGAAGCGCTGTTCAGTGAACAAATGTTTGTATAGAGATGCCAAGACGCCAACCAAGATGTGTTCTTATGTTTTATGGACTACGAAAAGGCCTTTGACAGAGTCCAGCACCGCACACTAATAGACACACTAGAATCGATAGACACAAACCAATATGGCATTCAATGTATTCGAAATTTACACTGGAGACAAACAGCAGAAGTCCGATTCGGGGACAATAAAACAGAAGAAATTAGAGTAAAGAGAGGAGTTAGACAAGGTTGTATTTTGTCGCCGCTCCTTTTCATAATTCATTCGAATAGGATTTTCGAAGATGCTCTACGTGACGAGACTGGCATAACAATAAACGGCTCGTGTTTCAATAATATTCGATACGCTGACGACACAACCCCGATCACAAACAATTTAGCAGACCTGCAAAGAATACTGGACAAAGTGGAAAGGCATAGCACACAATTTGGATTAGACATTAACATTCAAAAAACAAAACTCATGATTATAAATAAAAGTGGGCAAGACTACTCTAATGTTAATTTGACATTAAATAATACAAACATAGAAAAAAGTAAAAAGCTTCAAATATCTGGGCAGTTGGCTGAATGACAAGTGGGAGTATGACAATGAAATCAACGGCAGAATAGAGGCAGCAAGAGCAGCATTTAATAACGTGAGGAAGAGACTCACTAGTAGAGATATAGCGATTAAGTTGAAAATCAGATTTGTTAAATGCTATGTGTGGTCGACTCTCTTATATGGATGCGAAACATGGACACTAAAAAGCAAAAGCATAAATCGACTGGAAGCTTTTGAAATGTGGTGCTACAAAAGGATCCTAAAGATCAAGTGGACGGATAAAATATCCAATGACACTGTACTACAAAGAGCCGAGACCACGAGACAACTGATAAAAGAGATAAAACAAAGGACAACTGCCTATTTAGCACAAATTATAAGAGGGCAAAAATATGAAGTTTTAAGACTATTAATACAGGGCAAGATCGCAGGACGCAGTGGAGCAGGAAGAAGCAAAATTACATAGTTGGACAACATAAAAGAATGGATGGGCCTTAAAACTATAAGAGAACTAATAGGCAAGGAACAGAAACGAGTTCGAAATAATGATAAAAAATATAAACTAGTATAGTATGTAGTACAAGAAGAATATCGGGGATATTCGGAACTGCAGCAAAACAAAGCATCAGTCTCTTTAATGAGGGGGGTGGGGTTAGGCCTCAGCTAACACCCCTCTCCCTCTGGTCCGAACCCATTGAAACAGCTCGTTTCCTGGGCCTCCCGTTAGTTGAGCTTGATGAAAATGATTGAACGTAGACCCGAAAAAGGCGGGGCTTAGTAGTGCCGCTACAACAACAACAACAATCAGTCTCTTTAAATCTGAACTATAATTGATAAAAATGTGCAATATGAGCAAACGCGGGTGGATGTCGAATCCGAACTTAGTTGCGCAAATTGGGCTTTTCCAGCAATTATGGTTTAGAAGTAAGGCACTGTTGCTTTGGTTTACTGCATTTCCGAATAGGGGCACCGTTTCGGCAACTAGCAATGCAACTGAAGTTCAGTTGCTATCGATAATCGACCCATTATTCCGATATCTGGGAGAATTGACTTCCCTGGTCTTATTGTACAGATAGATTTCTATATTCCTCACAGAATTTCGCAGTTCCACGTACCTCAATCTTTGGTACGCTTTAGAGAGTTTATTAACGTCTATAGAACACTAGATATTGATTTTTCATCGCTAAGATTTATATTTATGTCCGTACCTGATTCTTGTTATTCTAAGTCTGAGGTATAATTGATTTAAATTTTTTTTAATGAATTATGTACATTTGTATCTAATACCATAGTCCGTAAAATGTACATCATATATTGAATAAATAAAAAAAATATATTAATAGGACCGAAAAAACTACTAACCTGCTGTGAATTTTCGTTTTTTTTTAATTTGTTGTACAGCAGCAGAGAATGTATTCGGATTCGCTTCAGTCGTTTGTAGGTCAAGTAATTTATCCGCGTTGTTGCTATGAACGTCTTGCACATTTTCTTTGTTAGTGCTCATCGATGTTAAGAACTTTTCTTCTACATTCCGTTTACTTGAAGCCATGTCTAAGCAAGCCTTTGGTAAGCTAAACGAAACGCCACTTTGGGAACATTCCGGCACATTCGTGTTACCCTCCTTTTGCCTATTATTTGAACCCTCTATAACAATTTCATTTTGATCTTCCTTGGCTATTACTAATTTCTTCGGAGTCCAAGGTTTTATTAATGAATCCTGCGACTGACTCATGTCATTATATAATGCTGGAATATTATTTTTTCTCAGCTAAACGTTCTTTTTGTCTATCAGTCAATTTCTCTGGTTTCAGGCTCCATACTGATGGAATTATAACATATACATCATCCTTAAATAATTCTGTAACCATATTTATATAATTTCTATCCATAGAAGAACGAGCTATATTTATAATAGATTGCTTCCACTCCTCAAAAAAACTTCGAGCCGACTCCTCCTTTTGATGAACTGCGTAAGAAATGTTTAAGTGTGGATTTGATTGTCTGCATCAACGAGCTCTGTTCTGGAGATTTTAAACCATGCAGAACACATCTTAACAGTGTAAGAAGTTTTTCCTTCTCTTTTTGGGGTACTTTCTTCTGAATTACTTCACACAAAATTGAAAATAATCGCTCGTAGAGTATAGGAAAGCCACGATAATCATGTTTCATTACTTCTTCCGAATATGCATTAAAAAGATGGATGAAAACTCCCAATTTATAACCAGATTTTAGACAGGCCTTTAAAACTTCGCCCACGTCTAATAAATGTTGTGTTCTACCACTTGTGCTCTCCGTCAGTTGAAGCAAGTTGTGCCATAGCAAATAAAAATGTTCATCAAAAATAGAACTTTCCCGGCGTCCAGTAAATTCTATTATCATACGTAGAGGCCATAAGCTCCATGATATTAACACGTCAATAAATTCTTCAGCAGATCGACCAAATGTATTATGACGTATATAATTCACCATTTCTGATGAAATATCGCGCCATATTAAGAATTTTACTTCAAAATATTCAAAACCCTCATCGTTTGGCATTTTGAAGAAATAATCAGCTATGACCTCCACCGCACGCCAACAAAGACGTTTTGGTAGAAAGCATTCTAAATTTGAAATTCTGGTAGTGCAATGCTGAATAGTAACAGCATCTACCGTTTCGCGAATTAATGTCAAAAATTTTATCAAGCAATTTAATATTTTCGCATAATTATCAAAATTAAGTAATGAATGTGAAAAACGAAGTCCTTCGGTTGCAATCACGTTGGCGACTATTATCATCGGCCGGCAACTTTTTATCATAATTTGCCCTAAACCAGAACAAAAATACTCATATAATGGGGCCATATCACCCCTAGTCACTATTAAAGTTGTACTTTTAATGATCACATTTAACAGTCGATCCTCAATATCACTCTGTTTTTCACTTTCGATGACCAAACTTGTAGCTTCTAGTACAGCATATAATATTGACTTCCAATGTTTATCAATAATATTAGAGTTTATGTATGGTGTTCGTTTACATGATTCCATCTCATACTCCTGTAATAGTCTGTGCAGAAAGTCGTCTTGCTCTGTGGTTACGATGGAAGCTAAACATGTCAATGCCATTTCACGTATTGTTACGTATTGCTGACATACGCCAGGTGTGCTTTTCGATTCCAATCCGAAGCAGAATATAAGAAATGCTTCAACAACATTTTCAAAATGCTCTTCTATCTGTGGACCCAAGCATGTGATCAAGAACCACCAGATTCGCAACTTTACGGCTGCTACGTATGGAGTTTTTGACTGCGACGATTTAAGAGGTATGCAAACTAATTTTAGCCTTTTTGGTGACGACAATTGATTATGAGTAGCGAAAATTTGAATAAGAAGATGCCAACATGTAAAAGCTTCTGCACGTACATTATTATCAGGGCTTCGGAATCCAAGCTCAACAATGGACAAAAATAAGTTTATAGTGCTGGCGCTCTTTAAAATCTCCCGATCAAGCAATCGAATCAGTATACACCAAACACGATTCCAGTATTGGTTCCGGGTTTCCCTCAATCGATGTATTTTGCAAGCATATTCCTTAACAATCGAGTTTTTAACATTATTCCATTCTTTATGGCTGTGAATATTTCCAATTTCTAATGTCGATAACCCTTGCTCCAAAGCAGATACAGCACAGCCTTGTATCGACAGATCTTCGTCGAAAACTAAAGGTAATACATCATCTACCCAAAAGCGAATTAAATCATTAGAAGGTATTATCTTCGCAATCACTGGCGATGGGGTGCTCTTGCTGGTGTTGGATAAAAGATCCAACATCTAAAAACACAATATTTAGTAATCGTTTCCTTTAAATACTGTACATACTCACATTACAAAACAAATGCCTTTGTTTGTTCTTCAGTATTTCTTTAGAGGAACAATATACCTCATAAAACCCACGTCCCAAGGTAGAATCCATTTCACAAGATAAACTTTGCTGCCAAGCACATTAAATTTTAGCGCGCCAAACATACACAAAAGGTATGTTTAATAGTTTGAAGTTTCCAAGACGCCTGTCACACGTTCAATATAAAAATAGGGCCCCGTCTCACGATCAATATGCATAATGATGAATAAGGCAGTCTGCACACTGGTCGTTTAGATTCAGACGCGTATTAAATTTTTTATGCAGCACCGATTCCTCTACACCTCAAGATCTGCACACGAAGCGACTTCAAAGCGTCAAAGTATGAGGCGCAAAAAATGTTAATTGATGAAAAATTATTATTTCTTTAATACATTTTCTGCTATTTTTCAATCATTTGCACGAATTTTATTGTTTTATCAGTTTTTTTATGAAATGCATGCACGCACATGGGAAATTCTAAACAAACTTCTTTTTCTTACTCTTTTCTAAGCGGACGTATGCCTAGCTACCAACACTGCAGTACGCCAGACGATTTGCAGCTATCTTGTTTTGACGGATTCGTGGAGCTGACGACTCGTGTGCAGCTCTCGCATTTAAATACATGGGTTCGGCATCAAAGCGTACAACTTTCGTATGTAGCATCTAATAGGCGGCTTAATCCATACGCCCGTGTACAGACTGCCTTACAATCATTGTACAGTTGGCTAAGTAAAAGCACTAACAGCTAATTGCCAAAAAAATCCCTACTGCTGAGATCACCTGTTTTAGGCATTTGCACCTGTCTTTTACAATTTCTTTCATTTCTATTACAATGTAATCCATTTCTGTAACAATTTATACAAAATACATTAGCACAGTGAACCAAAAACCGCAACCTCTAACCAAAAACATACCTACAGCTTGCCAGAAAAAATGGTAAGAAGTAGAGTTACGTTAGTTATAGAACTGTACCATAAACCAAAAATACAGGATCACCCACGATTGAGAGAATACAAAGGTTGCGCCGATCTCGGACCGCTATTCCACTCTTAACGAATTTGACAGAATCGTTGTTTGCATGACGCAACATTTTTTCTTCTTCTTCCATTCTTGCTCACGTTTTGGCATTTCTCTCTCGCAATTGCACCAGTGTGACGTCACACACAAGTTATTCTCAATAATCCTCTCCGATCGGCGCAATCTTGTATTCTATCATTCTTGAGGATCACCTAATCAAAGAAGAAGAAAAAAGTATATTTCTGAGCGTTTTTGACATCTGCCTAAAAATGAAAACAAACAAAGAAAACGAAAACTGCGCGGTGACTGAGTGCGATTAAATTGGTATTTATTATGGTAATTCTCTAGGGTGGGGTAACAACTCCTAAAAAAGGTGCGGAAAAGTCGGGAGGGGTACCAAACGACGCGTTTCGGCCCCTCTAATAACAATCTATGAGCAATTACACCAACAAAGATTCACAAAATCACCTGTTCTCACTTTTTAAACACTATTAAAATATATAATTTAACTTATTTATTAAAGAAACACATAGTTTAATCAACCTAAGATAGATTATTTTGTTAATTGGGGTGTTCACAGTTCGTTCCAAATAGTTGGGGTGTTCACAGTTCGTTCCAAATAGTGTCTCAAAATGTAGACGTCTATATTACAATTAAAAAGAAGTTGACAATCTTTGCCAGTTGAAACGCGAGATTCCAAAATAGCTATGGTGCTGTCACTGTATTAGTATTTCGTAATAATTCACTTTTCCTTATGAGATGTGTGCACTGTTCAATGCTTTTCGGCATCTTCTTTCGTTTTATATATAAATAATGAAAATGTTTAATAAAAAATCGCGCGATTTTTTATTAAAAATTTTCGCCTGCGGCGCTTTTTCCATAAAAATCAATACTTTGATAAATAATGAAAATTTTTAATAAAAAATCGCTCCATTTTTTAATAAAAATTTTTGCCTGCGGCGCTTTTTTCATAAAAATCAACACTTCGATAAATAATAGAGTCTCTCATGACCCCATGAGCCACTAAAAACTCCTCCAAATCTTTTCCTTTTAGCTTTAAAAAGCTTGTAATTGTAAAATCGCACATTTGACACTCCATGACGCTTACTTTTAATTAAAGCTAAAATAACTGTAAACCGTAAAGTAGCGCTACCATGGTATAGCGAAATTTGCTATTATATTTTGGTTACAATATCTTATTTAGATGAAAGTAAAAAGAAGAAGAAGAAGTGTATAGTGTAAACTGAGTATAATAGCGCAAATGAAATGTGAAATAAAGTGGCAATACCAGCGATTTGAGGTTATAATAATTTTAGCAGGCGCAGTGTGTTTACTCTGTTTTATTAACGAAATATATAAAATAAAAGTGAATAACGGAAACGTTTTAGGAGTGTTTTAAAAGTGGAAACTGGTGATTTAGTGCATTCAACGAAATTTAACAAAAGTTTTTTGTTCATAACTTTTAAATGGTTAATAATATTACTCCCCCCCGTCCGGATTTTTTAGGGGTTGTTACCCCACCCTAGAGAATTACCTTTATTATAAAATATACAAAGTGAAACTTGATGACAATTAGCAAAAAAAAGTTCATAAAATATGGTTTTCATGATTGAAAGTGTTTTACAATCGCATATCATTACCACGGGTCGATTTTTCAATGTCAATGTTCTGGCCGTGGTCGTTGGTGGCCGCTGTGGTGTAGTGGTAAGCAGTGCGCGCTTCCACTCCGCAGCGCCTGGGTTCAAGACCTGGCCAAAGCAACATCTCAGAAAAAGAAAAGAAAGGTTTTTTTTCTTTACAGCGGTCGCCCCTCGGCAGGCAATGGCAAAACTCCGAGTGTATTTCTGCCATGAAAACCGGCTTCTCATAAAAATACAATCGCCGTTCGGAGTCGGCGTAAAACTGTAGGTCCCTCCGCTTTGTGTGACAACATTAAGGCGCACGCCACAAATTGGAAAAGAAGCTCGGCCAAACACTAACATATGTGTAAGCGCCAATCTATATAATGTTCTGGCCACGAACGTGCACCCACTTTTCACGCAAATTTACGCCTTTTGGCAAACCAAACATACGCACAAACTTGTTCCAATCACACAGCACTTCATTTTATATCATAAATATGTATAAAACTATGTTCACATATCAATATTACCTCAATCAAAGCTCGTTTTTTAATCACCCCGTTCACACAAGCAAATCTCAGATTATTAGCCGTCAAATTTGTTGTGCTTGTTATTCTCTCATCTCAATGAAAAGTTATGTTTCTTCTCTGTGCAACCGTGATCACGTTTTTCTGCTATATTAAGCAATATAGATATATTTGAACTTAACATTTTATTAAAAAAAAATACCTTTAAAACCCTCCTTTCCTTGCTAGCGTCCATTTTTGTTTACTTTTACATTTGCCATTTCTCCTCTTCTTCGCAAAAACAATCGAAAAAACTAGGATGAACACCGAAAAGTTATCGGTTAAATCTGAGATTATTTTATAATTACAGATTAACAAGGGCGGAATTTTATATGGCTAATCTCTTTTTCTAATTACAGATTGGGAAGTTAAGCTCGAAAATGAGGATAATATACTTATATGTGAACCTAGTATAATAAACCAAAATGTATAATTAAAGTCGCTGCAGAAAACACATTCAATCGCTAAAAAATTACTACGAAGAGGTAGAAGACGGTGTAAATAAAACCGAAAAAACGTCAAAAACGCTATGAAAACTTTTTTCTGAAAATCGATTACAAAAACAACGATGGTTGATTAGGTGATCTCTAGTCGTTGGTTCATGGACCTGTACGATGATCACACCATGATAAAAATATAGTAAGGTAGAACCGCTGAGAGTCACTTTTAAAATTCTTGACGTTTCCAAACACTTTAATTTTTAAATTTACTCACAAACTCACACACACATTTTCATTTTCAATCTCAGGCAACAACAATTTCGAACAATTTCAATTTTTTATTTTCACTTTTATATGATTTTAAAATGTTGGCAAACTTCAAAAAAAAATCATGGCCGACAAATTGAGAGAACGGTTCTACCTTGCTATGTTTTTATCATGGATCACACTCCACCATCCTACAGCCTGCCAGAAAAAATGGTAAGAAGAATTACGTTAGTTATGGAAATGTACGACGATCACACTCCACTATCGTTCAGTTTCCGGGGAGATTACGATAACCGGGGCGACAAATTTTGACTTTGCCATTGGAAAGCTGGGCTTCTCCGCTTTTCAAATATACCCACTTTTATGGGTCGGGGCCTTCTAGTTTTCAAGATATTTAGTGTTGAAAGTTATTTTTTAGATTTTTTTAAATATTAATATCTTCTGAACCATATAACCGATTAAAAACGTAATATGTTAGCTCATGTATCTAATTAATATATTTTTCATATCTTAAAGCCCAAAATATTAAAAAACTAAAAAAAATTCATTATTTTTTTATAAAATAACCTTTTTTGAAAAAACGACGTGATTAATGCTAAAGAAATCTACACAACTTAGAAAAAAAAGTTATTACCTTTAATTTGGTATAAATATTTTATTATGATCTGCTTTTGAAGCTTAAGAATTCAGTGATAATTGAATGTTTAAATGCATTTACGAGCAAGTGATAATCTTACATTTACTGTAGTTTATTCACATAAGATGCCCTCTTCTCCGGCAACATAGAAAGGAGAATTCCTACTTAGTGAGGGTTATAATCCCTAATTGCAGCCGAAGGCCGCCTACGCAGAAGGGTGTTCTCTGCAAAAGGTGTTCTGCCTCTTTTCTTTCGCAACACAGTATAGTAAGGACTGAAGACATGATGTTGTATATCAAATGGAAGCTTGTTTTATATTCTATTGGATTATGAAATGTTTGAATATGTTTAACCCTCTAGTAGGCCAATTTTTTTATGAGTTGAAACATTTAGGAATGGGTGAATTTAGCACGAGAAATCCAAAAATGATGTCCATTTCGATCTGTGACAGTAACTTTTTCCTACAGGGGAGAAAAAACCAAGACCGTCTGGAGATGGGCTCGCCGATATACTTACACATATTTTCCCCTTTCCCTTACACAATGTTGACCTAAGAACCGGCAATCCCGTCTGCAGACGGTCAAAAATACAAACTGGGTTTTTATATGTCGGCAAGCCGGTCTGTAGACGGTCTGTGTTCGAAAGCAATTTTCTCCATTTCGAATGGTGACATAATTATAAAACTTATATTAAAATACGGTGCTTTTAACAACGAAATCCACCAAATTTTTTTATATCAAAAATTTTTCAAAAGAAAAAATTTCTTTAATTACGAAATTACTAAATAGCAAGAAATAATTAATTTTAACCGTGTTTTCAAAATCTGTAATTCAACTGCCGATTAAAATAAAACGGATTGACATAACGGATTAAAGTTTACACCGCCGTAAAGGTACGATTTTTTTTCTAAAGATCGTGCCTTACGAATATAGAAAAAAGTTATTATAGGTGCACCACTAAAACTACTAAAACGGTGTTTAGTTAACGACCGTCTGGAGACGGTTCAGCCTACTAGAGGGTTAACGAGGCAATTTTTAAATAATCATGTGACTGTTTAACATTTTTTGTAACCTTTTTTAGTTAAATTGAATTTTTGCTAAAACTTTATACGCTGTATACAACATTTGTATATCGTGTTAAAGGCATTCATAATTCCTATTGAGTGACATCAAAAAATTTGAAATCCGTGCTTTTGTTTTCAAGATATTTGGATTCAAAAAAAATATGAATTTAATCTTTGACCCCTGGTAACTTCTGTAGTTTCCCATCAAAAAAAAAACATACCGTTATAATTGCTTCAAAAACCTCTATCGACGTCCTTGTTCAAAATTTGTCGCCCCGGTTAACGTAATCGTGCCCAGTTTCCTAAAAGGGCTTTCGCACGAGATGATTTTTCAGGCAACTTTTGCGTTCAACTCACGCAGGGTTGCACGAAAAAAAAATTGAATGGCTAAAAATATCAAAATATAAAAAAATATCAAAATATTCGCCATAAAAAGGCGACAACTTTGCATTCTACTTTTGGTTGAACGGTCTTTGAACTAACCACTTTCGGTAATTGTGCACTTCATGGTCGCCACCGAAAATTGATGCAAAATAATCGAAAGGGGTGTCAAACGACGCGTATTATTGCCAGCATTAAGAATCCGAAGGTGTAAACAAATTTTTTCAAACCGTCCAAAAGTTATTTGCAAAACCCCGTTTCATTCAGCTCAACTTTGTCAGTACTAAATTCACGTTAATTAATGCATTAATTGAACACATGTTGGTATCTAGATGTTCACTATAGTTTACTTCAACTGAATTTGTAAAACAAAAACCGTGAAACTTATTTATTTACTTAAATATTAATGCGAAAACAATGTACAAAAAACTGGCGCCGCATTTATTCTGCTAGTTGCAGTTAGGAGGTTAGGTTCATGGGACATGTCATCTCTGCGGGTAAACTTAGACCATTAGAGAAATACATTAATGCAATCCTGGAAATGGAAACACCTCGTGATAAAGGGTCGGTTGCAAGGTTTTTAGGATTTCTGAAATATATTTCGGGATTTATACACAATCTTTCGAAGTCAACGGCAAATCTGCGTAGCTTAACTCGAAATGGTGTGCAGTTTGAGTGGACAGAGGTACATGAAGCAGAGTTTAGGGACCGGCATTCCCACGACAGCCGGTTCTACGTACCGGAATGACTCGAGTTTTACCCTACCAAGGGCTGTTGTTTCGGCGATCTAACCCCGTTTAGGTCGGCGAAATCCATCAAACGTTGCTCGATCCTAGGGCTACACCTTCTCCGCACCCTTCTGCTCAGGGCTGGCATAGAGTCAAACCCAGGGCCAGAAATCTACACCTGCTGCGTATGCCAGAGACGACTGCATACAAACTCCACTTCGGTCAGGTGCAATGCCTGTGACGGGTGGAGTCACCTTCGTAACTGCTCGGGCCTGCGTACGCACCGGCAATGGACCACGTCGTTCGTGGCCCCATGCTGTGCGAACCGGACCGCCTCCACGGCAAACCACCACCCGCCTGGGCAGCGCACAATCAACACACCCACACCCCAACACAACACAGCAATAGACACACAAACAAACACAATAGCACCCACACACCGCCGCCGGCAACTCCTAGTCCCTCCGACAATCTGCTCTGTCTGTCAGTCAAGAATATACCGTAACGTGACATCAGTCAAGTGCAACTCCTGCCTCGGCTGGTGCCACTTTACGGCGTGCTCAGGACTTCGCAACACACGAGATTGGACGAGCGACTATGTGGGCCCCTGCTGTGCTGCCCTGTCGCATCCCTCCCCCGCGACGCCGCCAACCACCACCACAAGGCAGCACCCCCTTCAGCAGCACCTACAGCAGGGGGCCGGCAGACAACACAACTCTTTAACACCACACATCACAATCGGTCTCCCAAGGCACACAAAGGTGCTACAATTTAACTGTAACGGACTCCAGAGCAAGATCGTGGAGATAACTGTCTTTATGGGAAGGCATGGAATATTAATAGCTGCGGTCCAAGAGACGAAGCTGCACGGCAATTCAACCCTGTTGAATTGCGCCGGATACAACGTGCACCGTCGAGATCGCGAGCGAGATAATGGTGGAGGTTTAGCGTTCATCACGCACCACACCGTGCAGTATCGTCTCATTGAAGCAGACATCGACCGCAGGGATACCATCCTAGAATGTCAGGGTATTGCTTTCCGGTCAGGCGATGTTGAGCTCGAAATATTTAACGTATACATACCCCCTGTCACCAGCTGCCCGGCAGGATATCACCCTGAAATAGGTGCGCTACTCAGAGGTGAAAACCATATGGTAGTTGGTGACTTTAACGCGTACCACGATCTCTGGCACTCAAGCCTGTCAAATGATCGTAGGGGAATACATCTGGCTGAGCAGATAGACGATTCGACATTCTGCACAATGAACGACGACGCAACCACCAGGATTATGGGCCGCTGCTGCAGCTCGCCATATCTAACAATTGTCAGCGCTGCTCTGATAAACAGCGTATCATGGCGACCTATGCTGACTCTGGCATCAGACCATCTGCCCATAGTCATCTCGATTGATAAACCTGCCGACTTTGCTTCCGTGGATCACCGGACCTATATCAACTTTTCCAAAGCTGACTGGAAAGGCTTCACGGATGTTACTGAGGGCGCCTTCACTGCACTACCCATACCAACCGACGTTCATGTAGGTGAGCGTAAGTTCCGCAGGGTTGTCACCGCTGCTGCAGCTCGCTTCATTCTAGCAGGATGTATTAAGGACCCACGTCCGATTTTTCCTGCCGAAGCGGCTGTTCTAGCTGATGAGCGCGACAACCTTCGTCAGGCCGAT
The DNA here is from genome assembly GCF_013731165.1 of Rhagoletis pomonella. NCBI lineage: Eukaryota > Metazoa > Arthropoda > Insecta > Diptera > Tephritidae > Rhagoletis > Rhagoletis pomonella. The sequence continues at coordinate 3,065,997 of NW_023458562.1, read as the reverse complement.
CCCGGAAATCCCCGTATTAGGGATCTCAATTCGGAGATTCGGCAACTTGTGAACGTACATAAGCGGAAGAAATGGGAAGAGCATCTGAAGACCTGCAACTTCGCCTCTGGTGTGAGCAAGCTTTGGTCAACTGTGAGGTCGTTGTCCAACCCGACGACAGAGTCGAGATAGACTTTGGTGACCACGCTTCGTCGGACCCGGAGAGATGCGCGAGCTATTTTAGCCGGCAGTTCATTCTGCATCCTCCGGTGGATAAAGCCAAACGTCGAGTGACCAGAAGGCTGCACAAAATGCCAAAACCTAGTGCGCCTCTTGTTTTCACCAGCGGTGAGGTAAGGGTAGCCATCGGGAAGGCGAAAGCCTCCAAAGCCATTGGACCCGACGGAATATGCATGTTGATGCTGAAAAATTTGGGTCCTGCGGGAGTAGCGTACCTAACGGAGGTACCTGTCTATGGCCACTCTCGTCATTCCAGGCATCTGAAAATGGGGAGAGTGGTCCCACTGCTCAAACCGGGGAAACCAGCCAGCAAAGGAGAGTCTTATCGCCCGATAACTCTCCTTTCCCCGGTAGCGAAGACACTCGAGGCCCTGCTGCTCCCGTACTTCACGAACCACCTGACCCCAGCGAAGCATCAACATGGGTTCCGTAAAGTGCATAGTACAACAACAACAGCACTTAACGCCATAAACACTCAGAAAACTTGTGGCCTAAACCGAAACCGCCCCTGTGAGAGAACTATTCTAGTAGCGTTGACCTGTCCAAGGCGTTCGACACTGTCAGTCATTCAACGCTACTAGAAGATATAGAGGCCTCCTCACTCCCACAGGGACTCAAACGGTGGTCGGCGAATTACCTGAGTGGTCGACACTCGTCAGTAATCTTCAGAGACAAAACCAGCAAGCCACAGGGTGGTGTCCTGTCCCCGCTACTGTTTAATTATTACATATCAAAGCTTCCTCAGCCACCAGAGGGTGTTAATATAGTCTCATATGCTGACGATTGTTCGATCATGGCCTCTGGGAATGGAATTGATGACTTGTGCTCAAAAGTAAACGGTACCTCTCCGAAATTTCTCGCTTCTTCACTGCAAGGAGCCTAGCCCTATCCCCTGCGAAATCCTCGGCAACCCTTTTCACTACCTGGACGAAGGAGGTCAGACTGCCACTGGGTATTCACGTCGATGACGTAACAATACCGACGGTGAATAACCCGAAAATCCTCGGAGTTACCTTCGACAGTCTGCTCTCCTTCTCGGCGCATACAACCGCAATTGTCAACAAAGTACAGAGCCGCAACAATGTCCTCAAGTCGCTGGCCGGCAGCACTTGGGGCAAAGATAAAGAAACGTTGTTGGCAACATACAAGGCAATTGGCCGGCCGGTTCTGAACTACGCAGCGCCCGTATGGTCGCCGGGGACTAACAGGACGCAGTGAAGCTGCAGACCTGCCAAAACACGGCATTACGAACCGCGACAGGATGCCTCCTGATGACGCCTCTACATCACCTTCACGACGAGGCCCAGATGCTCCCGGTAAAGGAGCATAACATAATGCTCTGCAAGCAGTTCCTCGCTGGGAGCTACAGACGTGGCCATCCCAGCGGGCAACTGCTCGCGGAAGAGCCCTCGCCACGGCACGTCTGGAGGCATCTTTACGAACTGACAGACGAAGTCCAGAGGTATATTAAACAACCTCTGGACCCGACAACCTACCGACAGGCCCTCAACGGCATTCGCAGGGAATTAGTCTCAAGTTATGTAGACTCCCGCCCTGTGAATGCCGTTCTAGGCACACAACCACCGGACGTGGACGGCACAGAACTTTGTCTGCACAACAATAGCCCAACTTCGCTCTGGCTATTGCAGCAGGCTCAACAGCTACCTGAGTAGAATCAACGAGGATGTGCCCAACCAATGCCCGGCATGTGGAGAGTCGCCACATGACTCCCGGCACCTCTTCACATGCCCTGAGAATCCCACTCAGCTAACGCCCCTGTCCCTATGGACAGCCCCTCTGGAAGTGGCACACTTCCTGGGCATCCCCCTAGCTGAAATAGACGACAACGATGATGGATGAACCGTCCCGAACGGGGGCTTAGTAGCCGCTACAACAACAACCTTCTTAAAGTTATATCATCGGATCCGGTTTTAGCAGTTTACGATCGTCAAAGATGGTCTCGGGTGCGTTTTCCTACAGGAGGAACACCCTGTATGCTTCACGTACACTGAGCAAAAATGAACAGAAGTGGGCCCAAATAGAGAAAGAATTACTAGCAATTGTGTTTGCATGTCAACGATTTCACTTTTTTTTATGGACGTGAGTTTGTGGTCGAAAGCGATCATAAACCACTGAAAACTCTAATAAAGCAGGATATCGATAACGTTACAGCACGTTTACAGCGTATGTTCATGCCACTACTCAAGTATCCTAATATGAGTATTGTCTGCAAGCCAGGCACTTGGGCATAGAAAAAACACTGTCGAAAGCTCTGAGGTTATACTTCTGGCCTGGAATGAACGAAAAAATAAAAAACTTAGTAGGATCTTTTTCAGTTTGTGAAAAGTTCAAGCGAAACATTCAAAAAGAGCCACTAGTTCAAGAGGAAACTCCAAATTATCAAAATCATATTGTAGCAATGGACTTATTCGAATACGCCGTTCGTGATTTCATTGCCGTTATAGATGCTTACTCTAATTATTTAGCGTCATTTGAGCTAAGTAATAAAACGCCAACGCACATAGTCAAGGGTGTTCAAGGATTGTTTGACAAGGTTGGGTATCCAACGATAATTAAATCTGATAACAGTCCTTTCAGTTCCGCCGAGTTTGAGCGGTTCGCAAACGAATATAACATCCAATTGTGATTCTCAAGTCAAAGATGCTACGAGACAAATGAAGTTGATCAGTTTCAGTATAAAATCTTTGAGTACAACAAACACCGGTAGCAAGCATGGGGTTGGCATCAGCCGAGTTATTTTTCGGTAGGTTAATTAAAACGAAATTGCCGGTGTCTGGAACATTACTAGTGTTAAACAACATAGATAAATCGGAAGTCAAAAAGAAAATAGAAAAGAAAAAGGAAAAAGAAAGATTTTATTATGTTAGGTCGGCAAAAACTTTGCCAAAACTCAATATAGGGAATACTGTAATTTTCAAAAAGAACTCGAAGGAGTGGAATCATGGCACGATTGTTGGTAACACAAATGAAAAGTCATATATAATCAGGGACAGTTTTAACTACTTGTTTAGACGCAATCGCCGATTTGTCGCAAAGTCAGCGAACACTGATTTCAAAGGAAGTGATTTATGGACTGAAGAAAGTGTTATAAGAAAAGGACGTGAGTCTGAAAGTCTAAGTGTTGCACCTAACGAGACTATACAGAATGTGGCAAACGAAACAAGTAGGCGAAACAAATACTTCAGCAGATTTCAACCACTCAGTGGATGAGACTGTTGGAAGTGACCCCTCAGTATCAAGCGCAGCACCTGAAGTAGCATCACATACAACAAGAAGTGGTCGCGTTGTTAGGCCCCCTCAAAGGTACGGGTGGTAGCTGAGTGGTTAACGCTTTCTTACTTGTCTGTTGTCCATTTGCTATTTGCTAACACATGTACATAGACTGCATCACTCCCCATACAAAAAAATCGGTACTATTTTTCCATTGGAATTATAAAATCTATTATATTTTAAAACGTCCACCAAAATATTTCGGAAAAATATTAAGATTTAAGTGTTCTGGACCGATTTGAAAATACCTCCAAAAATGGAGTTTTTTATGAATAAAAATAGTTTCTTAAAGACTTTTTTTGAAAAAAATCCCCTCAAATGACAAAACGGTTTAAGCTTAAAATATTTGCATAAAAACATTTAAAAAAAAAATTAAAAAAAAAAAAAATTTGAAGGGAATCGTAATGATGCGATTTTTAATGCTGTTTTTTAACTTTTTTCAAAGGTTGGTAGAGGGAAAACCCGAATAACTGAACCGAAAATCTTCCGATTTAGACTTGACAGGTGTCATTGGAAAGGTATTTTCTCACCCTTTTTATTTCTTTGCTAATAAACTCATTCAAAGGATGGAAGAGAAAGGTAGGATGAACGAACGTCATTCAAAGTTTAATTAAGATGTGTTGGTATTCGAAAAATAATAATTGGGGCACGAATGACTTTCAAAAATCCCATTGTTACGATTCCGTTGAAAATATTTTTAAATTTTAATAATCATTTTCGAAGCTTGATTAATTCTTTTTAACATTGTGCAAGCTTACAAACTTTTACCTACATATGTGGCTATATGTGCACATATGTATGCCTGTTTATATATACATATGTCTGTTTATATGACAGATACACTTAGGTTGTTTTTTCAAATGTCCCCAATTATGTATGGCTTACTTTTTTTTGTATATGATTGTTTAAGAACACAAACAATAACTTTGAAGTGCTACTATCGCTAGGGTGCGTGGTTATATATTTACAGTGGCCCACAGCCTAAATCTTGCACCAAGAAAAAATTTATATTACGGGTATACACGATCCGGTGCATACGGTGCATAGATAGCATAAATAGCATGATTGTATAATTTTGTTGTTGTTTCCTGTGTTAAAACAACAACAAAAGTAGCAAATCATGCTATTTATGCTATCTATGCACAATCCTAGACAGTATGTACCGGATCGTGAATACCCCTATTATTAGAATTTACAAATTTACTTGCGGGTGCACTATGCAGCTTTGTGCCACTGTATGTGCAATGCCATAACTTAAGTAGCTCAAATGCCTCAAAATTTATTTAATTTTATTGTCAACATTTATTCAATGTTAATTCGTTTATTATAAAAACTAATAAAGTTTTGTTTTTATTTTAAACAAAAGTCTCCGTTGGATCACAGCCGTCTCAATTGTCACCGCTGCTAACTCCGCTGCCATCACCTCTACCCACACTTCAAATCACACCGCTGCCATCACCGTCCCCGCCGTTTGCTTCCCCGTCATCCCCACCACGCACCTCAGCTTCAGCGATGGAACCTAAGAAAAAAAAAGAAATGGGTCAGTTCCAAACCAAAATTTTCCAAAAGTTTGATGAGCTCTTTTCAGAGATAACTGAATACTTAAACGAGTAATGATCCACTGATCGGATCTCAACCAGATTAGTATGGGACCACCTCTGAGACACTACCTCCGATGCAAAAGAATTATCGAAATCGGTTGACATGGTCCAAAGTTATGCGGTAACATACATAAAAAAAAAAAAAAAAAAAATATTCCGACGAACTGATAACCTCCTCCTTTTTTGGAAGTCGGTTAAAAATAGGGACCACAATGAAGAGGAGCTTATAAATATTGAAAAAGAAAATGCTGCATCTTTTCAAACCATTTCAAAAGCTAAAAAATGCTATAATCGCTTTTTTTAAAGAAGATTAAAAATAAAATTTTATACTCACTAAAATAATTACACAAAGCGTTTCTTATTACTTCAGCAGAGGGTTCATTGTCACCAACCTGTAGGATTTTCTCGATTTATATTCACTTCTTGCAATCTCGTCATCCAAATCTCATTAATAGAATCATTTCTTTCGTTCAAAAAGTTATGAAGATCGCAGCAGGCTCTAACAATAACCTGTGCGTTTTCTATTCGGTCATCTATACCATTGCCGATTCATCGGAAACGTGCTTTTAAATGTCCGAAGGCATTCTCTACTACTCTTCTGCATTTCGACAGCTTATAGTGAACAGCTTTTGGGTTTCAGTAAAGGCCATGCTAAACGGGTATGGCTTCATTAAAGAGTTGGAGAATCGGAATGCAGAATCTCCTAGAATGCACACTGGCATCTGCACACCACCTATTTCCTTCTTATGGTTCTTCAACAACTCATTCTCCGTCAATACTCTTTTGAGTATCGATGCATTGTATATCTGCGAGTCATTGCATTGCCCTGACGACCCAATGTTTACATATAGCAAGCGGTACCTGTATATATGTGTACACGAGAATATAATAAACATATGTATGTAAGTAAGTTTGTCTATTAATGAAAATATTAACATGTTACTCTTTTTCACTTGTAATCTACTACTAGAGTTAAAAGTAGCAGCCATCCTTTGTAATTAAAATAATCCGTTGCGTTGGATTCGGTTTAACTTCTCTATGACATCCATCTAAAAATATATGAATGTATGTATGTAATTACCCAACAAGCCAATTAAACTTAAGTAAAGCTTTTTTAATGTTTTGTATTATAAACATTAAGCTTACAAAACGTTGATTTTCTGTTTATAAAACGCTTGAAAGTAAGCGTAATATAATCGAAAAGGAACCTTGGTTATAAGCGTAGAAATATAACCTTATAATAAATGCTGAAAATAAAGCTTTTTATTAGCGTAAAAGTGTAAACTTACAATAAAGGTTAAAAAAATTTTTTATAAGCGTATGAATATAAACTTACTAAAAATTTTCAAAATAAAGCCTTTTATAAACGTTTTTATAACCCTTTATTTAAAGATATTTCATTAAAAACTCATACATAGATTGCTTACCATCTAGAAACTAAAAGAAATGCGAATTTTCGGCGGACTCATCTACAATCGCGAATATATAAATAGGGAAGTACATTTTAGCATTCAAATACACGATAACATACAAACATTAAGCATAAAAAAGTTAATTATTACATCTTGATGCGTGCAGAAGCTTTTAATTACATGCGGTTATTGGCAAATTGCAAAAACGACATCGATGCAGCTATATATTCCGCTTCATCGCCGCCATTCTCATTGGTGGACTTTTCTGAAAAAAATTTAATACATTTTTAATTGAATGTTAAAGTAAGCAAAGATAAAGTTGCTTACTTCTATTGGGAATTATGGATTATATGCTGCAAATTCAATTCAATTGTCTCTCGTTGTAAAGTACCTCATTTTTTAATAGTATCTTACCTGTCAACCTGAGGCTGTTACTTGTCAAACCGTATTAGATACTGTGGCATAAGTAAAGAATACCCACCGTTTCGATAGAGAAAAACGAGGAACGGGGTTTAATAGAGTTTTAAATGCTGAGCACACGTATACAAATTTTATATTGCAGAAATAAAAATTGTGGAAATATTTAGGGTTAAAGATGAAATTTGGATTTCGAAAACTGATAATATCTTCGAAACAAATTAACCCTTTAAAAAATAAGGCACCACGTTCGAAAGGTATTTTAAACATCTTTCGTTTGATATACATATTTTGTGAATTTGTATAAGATATTTGTGGAAAAAAGAGGCTTAATAAAAATATACGCAAAAATTTGTTTTTATGGATTTTTTTTTTTCAAAAAACGCCTTATTAACATAGTCCATAAATCTATTTCCTGAAATTTAAATTTGATCTTCTTTTGTTTGATGTATCATATGACTACCTTATTTTTGTATATTACTATATATTTTGCTTTTTACGTTATCTCGACTGACCAATTCTGGCGATTTTTTTTTACAGTATTTATAATTTATTTTAACGAATTCTCTGTGATTTGTGCGAAATCACATTATTGCTGGAATATTTTTGCAAAAACAATGCGATATTTTGGTGCGCCAAATGGTAATTTTATACCTTAATATATCCAAAACAGTATTATTATTTAGGGGTATTCATCAAACCTTATAAATGCATTGTAAAGCGTATAAACTTATAATTGTGTAAACCTTTTAAATGAACTGTCAAAATTTGTATGGAAACTCGTTTACAGATTTCTGATAAATTTCTCCAGCGATTTCACTGAATAAACTTGATAAACTGAAGTCAATGCAACTCTTACTACGTTTATGCGTAGGCTAATTCAAGAATTCATTTCATGAATTTGGGTTAAAATTGGCTGTATAAACACCATTTCATGAATTCAGTTATACACGAAAGTTAACCATGAATTCGGCATCATTTCATGAAATCGTGAAGTGCAAGTCCGGCAACGCCACGTTTCACAAACAGCTGTTTACTAGGGTTATGATGTTTTTAGATTAAAAATCTTGAGTGGCATAACCAGGATTTAAAACACTGGAAAAGTTATGTGAAATCGTTGAAAATACAATATATTCAAATAGAATAAACTGAAAATATATTATAACCAATTTAAACATAATATGGTTCATTGCCTGGTACCAACGACTTTTGCAAATTCAAAAGGAGGCCAAAAAAGTCACAACCCTACTGTTCAGTTTCTCGCCAGTGCGTTGCCACTTTTTCAAGGCACTTTATTTCATGAATTCGCGAACTATGATGAACGGGACCATTTTTGAATTCATGAAATGAAGAATTCATGAATTCTGTCGCATAAACGTAGTATCTGTCGCACCTCTATAATCGGGATCCGCATAAAAATCTTCCACGCAAATTCATTTCAGATTCAGATCTGGTTCAATTTATTATCCGTTCTGTTTATTTTGTTTAACTGATAACTTGGCCGCACAGTTTGGTAGCCCTGACAAATGAATTCATACACAAACAGACATTCTGCAATTGTTTCTTTTAACTTGCTTCAAATAAATCGTCTTTATGTTATATGTATATTTATTTAAATAGATATTATTCCGTAAATATATTTTTCCCCATGAGAGTTAGTTTCTGACACATTAACGTACGTGAGTGCGGCTGACACGATCAAACTAATGAGAGCGACATATAAACGAAAACTCACCACCGTGTACGTGCGACGGTTACGCGTGCTTCCCTCTCGCTCTATCAACAGTAAATTTTATATGTTGCTACGTCGAACAGACACGGCATACGTACACGTCGGTGAGTGTGGGCACTTTAACCCTCACTACGTAGAATTCTCCTTTCTGTGTTGCCGACGAAGAGGGGCTGAACACCGTTTGCACAGAACACCTTTCTCCGTAGGCGGCCTTCGGCCACGCTTAGGGATTATAACCCTGACTACGTAGGCTGAACACCGTTTGCACAGAACACCTTTTTGCGTAGGCGGCCTTCGTCGATCTTATATGTCAAAGCAAAGAACTATAAAGCAAAGCGAAGAAAGTTGTATGTGAATCAGCCTTAAGCGGTAGCGTTTTATTTTGGGGGAGGGTATTGAATTAGTATTCCTTTCTTTTTAAATTTCATGCTATTATAGCTGCTGCAGTTTTGTTCACGATTACTGTGGATGGCAAAAGGTGTTCAGCTCCTCTTCTTCGGCAACACAGAAATGAGAATTCTACTTAGTAGCCGCAGGCCGCCTACGCAGAAAGGAGCTCTGTGCAAAAGGTGTTCAGCCCCTCTTCTTCGGCAACGAGTTATTTGCAAAAAACACTTGCACTTTTCGCACTTTCTTTTGATGCATTTCACGCATTTTTATATACAAGACATTTTTATAAAACACCCAGTAACCATAATAGACATTACTGGGGCGGTAGCCCCAGGTTTACTGAACAGAAAGGGAATTCAAATTACCTCATCCTTTCCCAAGGCTACATCACTGGGGCGCTAGCCCCGGTTGGTGTACACCAAAAGGAGAATTCTATTTGGTAAGGGTTATAATCCTAACGCGCGGCCGAAGGCCGCCTACGCAGAAAGGAATTCTACGCAAAAATACTGCGGACGTAAGTAAAAATTGTGATTTTTAGCCATTTTTCTAAAGGGTTCCTAGGGACCCATAGGGGCCTAGGTGGTCGGGGGTTGCCTTTTTGTCAATGGCGCTTCATGCCTTCTCCAAAAAAGTGGGTTGGAGGAGCCACGCCCACTCCCCCTTCGCCCACCGCCCCTTTAATGAACGCCCGTATTGGAAAGTTTGCCCTAACTCTTTAATTAATTAAAAAAGTTAAGTCGGATTATTATTATTGGCGTTAAAACGCATCGAGTGATACCACTTTCGGAATTTTTCGTCCATTTTTTGCCCTGTAAGCTAAAGCGCACTTTTACCGAGTATTCTACTTAGTGCCCCTCTTCGTCGGCAACACAGAAAGGAGAATTCTACGTAGTGAGGGTTATAATCCCTAAGCGCGTTCGCAGGCCGCCTACGCAGAAAGGTGTTTTCTGCAAAAGGTGTTCAGCCTCTCTTCTTTGCTAAATACAGGAAGGAGAATTCTACTCCCTAAGTTCTCTGCAATAGGTGGTCAGCAATTTATGGCTTATGTCTAATTGTCTGGATTTGTTATAAACCCTCTGCGCAGAAATAGTGTAAATGGAATAGTCGGATGAGTATTGAAAAGTTTACGAAAACAAATTTTATATAAAATTTATTTGCACCGAGAACTTGGGTATAGACATACACATATCAAACTAAAGGTAAATTAGTTTTCTTTATAGCAAGAAAACGATAACACTATCCTAATAAGGCTAGTTTTGAAAAAAAGCAGTTTAAATGGAATTTTTTCATATATTTTTTATAAAAAACCAATTTTCATCAGAACTTAGAAATGCAAGGCACTTAGAATGCAGAAGAAAGGTGTACAAATTTCCTTTAAAACTATATATTAACTCTTACAAGCGCTTTACTAATTTTTGAGATATTACGGTTTTTCAAAAAGCAAATTTCGATCTTTGACCTTCGATATCTCGCTTAATTTTAATTTCTACAAGTAACCGTTATAATCAGCTCAAAAAGCTGTACCGACTCTTATTTTTAGTTTTTTTCTAGCGAAATGGTGGGTCCCTTGTCCCATAATTGGTTAATAAACAAATGCACCACTTCGTTCAACTTCAATACCTCCGCTCAAAAAAAGCTTGAGTACCTCTTCGATTTTTCGCAGAAGGAATGCCACATCAATGACTTTAATTTGGAAAACTTAGTGTGTCGGTAATTTTAAAAGGTGTACTTCAGTTGATAAAGGAAAACAGTTGCAATTTTCGCTTCTAAATACGCTCCAAAAACATTCCCAGCAACCACAAAAATGTAATCGCCTGTATACACACTTTGTAGCCACTGCAATTGTCAGTTGAAAGTTGCCAGTTGTCATCTATAATATCGTTTTGGCAACTAGCAACGCAACTGAGGTTCTATTGCTATAGATAATCGTCCTATTAGATTTTCGCCGCGGTACTTTCTAATGTCAAAAAGACAACAAACACACCATTTTGACATTAAGAAATACCGCGGCGAAAATATAAATTCGCCAGTAACACCACCTTGTATAAATTCGCCTTGAATGATATTACTGGCGAATTTAGATTACAACAACAACAACCACATGTATTTTGTATTGCGGGTGTTATGTCAAATCTCGATTCGCCCCAAAGTTTGCATGTATTTTGTTTTTACCAGGGATGGTAATCATTTGGGGTGTTCACAGTTTGTTCCAAATAGTGTCTCAAAATGTAGACGTCTACATTTTAAGACGTTTTCTAACCGTAAAATCTGTGGTGTTGTTGTTTCCCATGCAAAATTGGAAACCGACGCCGTCTACATTTTGTCACACTCAAAGGTATGTTTTTTACGCGTCTACATTTTGCCACCTCGCAGCAGGGTTGCATTATGGCAATACTAATCACATTTTTTTATTTATTGGGCACGTTTTCTGTATCTGCATTTATTTTGAGCGCAATTTCTGATCAAAAGAAACAAATCAAGGAAAAGAAATAACAAATATTAGGAATCGGTAATTGAGTTAAATAATTAAAAATTTTCAGAAACATAATCGAAAGGCGACATGCCAGAAATGTCTGGCAACACCAGCAAAATTTTGAAACGATTTTGCGACGACTGCTAGAAAGGGCAGCTCTCAGTCTGATGCTAAAGATGTCTCAAAATGTAAACGTCTACATTTTCAGACACAATTTGGAACGAACTGTGAACACCCCAATTATAAGTTAATAAATATTGATCAACATTTAATTATTATTATCCGATTTTTATTTTTTGAATCACAAATAATAATTATTTAATTTTTACTGTTTTGTTCGAATGTAATTATTATTATATAATTTATATTTTTTTTGCTCAATAATAATGATAACTTCTTGATTTCTATGGTTTTGATCGAGATTAATGATTACTTTGCGATTTTTATTTTTTCGCTCAAGAATAATATTCAGCTTCTGAGTTTTATAATATCGCTTGAGCATAAGGATTACCTTTGATTTTAATTTTTTTCGCTCAGGTATAATGATTATCTTGCGATTTTTATTTTTTCCGCTCAAGAATAATGACTGACACCTGATTTTTATTTTCTTTCGCCAAACATAAAACTCAAAGCCTTATAAAACCAAGACCATATGAACTGTTTACTTGTAATTTTATAAGAACACACCTTTTATCTTGTGTTATCTTCCTATAAAAACGAAATGTTTGAAATCATAAACTTCTGGTGGAAAATTGGTATGGAAATGAAACAAGATCGTTTTCATGCCGTGTGCATGTGTCATATATACATAGGCATGTACATACTCATGCACGTTGTACCAACTAGATTAAAAATTTTATTTTTTCTTACTTTCGTAATTATATTTCGTTGAGATTAGAAAAGAAATGTGTGTATGAGTCTAACTTCACAATAAAATTGCTTGCAAACGTCATAAATGCTCGAAACTAATAACACGGTGCTACAAAAACACCACGAAATATACACAAAACAAAACTTAATGTAGTTTGCAGGTAGAATCAACTACGACTTGAAAATAGGTTTCCTATAGTTCCTGAAACCTCCATTTTTATTTTGTTTAAAACAACCGTTATTTTCATACTGTTACGATTATCCTTGAAACCTCGTCCGGATTTCCCAAATCTCTCGGTTCGTATCGCTGGATTGTTAAATAAATGCAATCGATGACCAAACTGTAGTACAATTAACTTTATTGTACAACAAACAATTTACAATACTGGCTAATACAGTAAAAACACTTTACAATACTTGTTAAAGCAATAACAGCGCTTTACTAAACTTGGTAACACAATTAAACTTATAGCTTGCTTATTCGCAACTCGCTTCTCTGCTTACTTTACTTGTAGCTTGCTGACTTGTAACTAACTCACCTCGCGGTGGCGGCGCCCTTATATACCTGGGCTGGCACTTATGGCAACTCTAGAACATTCTGAAGTTTATCGCTCATTCTCTTTCCCTCGCTGTTCTCAGTGTTCATCCAACTTGACGTTTCCTTTTGTGGAACATTCTACGTCATTCCTCGAACATTCTGCCTATTTCTCGTTGTTCGCTTCGCTTCGCTCCAACCGCCGCAAGTCTTTCAAAGTGGACCACTTTCATCTTGGTCCTCGGTCTCCCCATTGTCTGGATTTGATGCACTGCGTCCTTCAGCCGTTTGTCAATCTTCAGCGGATCTTTCCAGTCAAGTCTTTGCTTGGAGGTAAAGCTTTTCTTCTGCTGCGACATGTACAACCACAATGCGTTACTGGACATTGCTTCCGGCTTATCTCCGGGAGTGCACCATCTCACATGGTCGTGCTTCTGCCGGCCACTGGTGGTGAACAGACCATGTCTCATCTCGTAGGCACCCTTTTCGGATCTATGCCGCATCATCTGTCCCTAACACCCTGACTCCCGCCTTCGTGCTGCACTGCCTTCAGCACATCTTGTTACATCCGGATCCTTACGCTGAAACTCCCGCCGTCGTTTCGTATCTCGCTCGTCCGCAGCTGCTAGCTTCATTGACCGGACATGTATAATCTCAACCTTGGCTTCCGGCTTAACTGCTCGCTTTTGCCGGCCACCTTTTTCAGGACACTTCAAAGCGCGCCTACTGCTACCACAGCCGCTTCCATTTGCGGCCACCGGCGTATCACCATTGCAACGTGGTTTAGCGGCTTTCCCCCTGCCGGAAACACTGCCTGGCTTGCCATGAGCACTTCCTTGTTGCGACCTCTTCTTCACTGAGCTGGCGGAACCGTCACGCTTTTCCTGTATCGGTGAACGGCTTCCTTCTCCTGACGAAAACATTTCGTCTCCATCACTGTCAACCTCTGCCCAACTAACCACTTCCTTTTCTGGTGGAATCTTCGGCACTTCCTCTAAGACCAACCGTCTGCTGAAGCACTGGTTGTCGTAACCAACCCTAAGTGGCACTTTCCTGTCGCCATAGGTTAGGATCATTCCCTGGAGGTCAATCTTCATGCCTTGCCCAAGTAGGAAATCCACGCCGATGATGACTTCATCCACAATGTCTGCGACAATAAACTTCGTGTACGAGGCCAACCCGTCGATTATTACCTCGCATACTTCTCCTAACACTTGGATTCGCTCACCAGTTGCAGTCTGCAGCTTTGCTCCAGGTAGTGGCTTCACATAAAAAGTAGTCACATCAGGTCGAATAATGGAATGTGACGCTCCAGTATCCACTGTCAGCACTCGCTCCTGCCCATTCACACATCCACCAATAGTGAGGTTGCTCGCATTCCGGCCAATTTGTGAGACGGAGATTATGGGCCCTTCAACTTCTGGAGCCAGCACGCGGCCCTTACTGCTGGCACGTTTTAGTTTAACGACTGATTTGAGTTGGATTCGTCTCCCTCAGCCCTGCGTTTGCGTCCTGCTGAATGGTTGAGCCCACTGGAACTTGCGCTGCAATCGCGGGCGAAGTGGCCTAGTTTTCCGCAACTAAAGCATTTCCTAGCACCATCCTTTCTCTCGGTTGCACCAGGAGTATTCTTCTCTGCCATCGACTTGAGTGTTTTCAGGATCTCGTTCATCACGTCAGGTGTCTCCACTTCTACTCGATGGGCTTTGTAGGCTGGTCTACTTAGGAGCGCCGCCGTTTCACGTGTCTGAGCATACGAGACCGTTTCAGCAAATGTAGGCTTTGGATTTGCATACGTCTCGCGCTTGGTATACACGTCCCGCATTCCGTTGATGAACCTCTGGATTTTTACTCTTTCGAGGTGCTCACCAGATGCATCTCCAATTGCCAAATGAGCCAACCTTTCAACCTCGGAGGCGAATTCCTGTAGAGTCTCGTTGGATTTCTGCCAGCGATTCTCCAGCTCCATCTGGTAAATCTGTCTTCTGTGCTCGCTACGATAACGTCTTTCCACTGCACCCATTAATGCATCGTAATTGTTCCTTTCACAGTCAGGAATTGTCTGCAAGATTTCCGCTGCAGGTCCTTTTAATGCCACGAACAGAGCAGCGGATTTATCCTCCATGCTCCAACGATTTGCTGTAGCTGTCTTCTCGAACTGGAGCTTAAAGACTTGGAAAGGAATCGTGCCGTCAAAGGATGGAGTCTTTACCTTGGGAGCATTTGTCGAAGTAGCTGGACGATTCATCTGCAAATCTCGGAGGCGACCGTCCAACTCTTCTACCTTTGCTTCGACTTTCTCCTGAATTAGCTCTTCGAGTTTATCTTGTCGTTCCTCGATTTTATCCTGTCTCTCTCTGAGTTTCGCGTTATCTTTAAATAAATTCTCTTGTAGCTGAGTAATCTTTTCATCTAGCTGCGATGACATGTACGTTTTCTGTGCTTCCAGCTGCGAGGACATGCGTGTTTCCTGCACTTGCAGCTGGGATGAAATCTGTGATGACAGCTGTGATGACATCTGTGACATGGCAGCCAATAACGTGTTCATGTCCATAGCTGTTGATGAACTTGGAGACTTTTGCTGTTCTTCAACCTTCCCGGATGTCTGCTACACATCCTTCGACGAACAAGCAGCCTCATCCTTCTGTTCGTCCTTTGCGGATGCATCGTCGGATTTACCCTGGAAGTCGTATTTGTCCACGTCGATGCCTTCAGCTTCCATAGCCTCCCGCAAACGGGATAATAATTCCACTTTTCTTCCGGAGGTGGCCAAATTACGCTTTTCCAACTCCTGTTTCAGTTCCTCAATCTTTAAGTCCTGAATTTTCGCCATTTTCAGTAGTTTATCCTTCGGGATTTATTTAACAATCCCACTTCTGACACCAATTGTTACGATTATCATTGAAACCTCGTCCGGATTTCCCAAATCTCTCGGTTCGTATCGTTGGATTGTTAAATAAATGCAATCGATGACCAAATTGTAGTACAATTAACTTTATTGTACAACAAACAATTTACAATACTCGCTAATACAGTAAAAACACTTTACAATACTTGTTAAAGCAATAACAGCGCTTAACTAAACTTGGTAACACAATTAAACTTATAGCTTGCTTATTCGCAACTCGCTTCTCTGCTTACTTTACTTGTAGCTTGCTGACTTGTAACTAACTCACCTCGCGGTGGCGGCGCCCTTATATACCTGCGCTGGCACTTATGGCAACTCTAGAACATTCTGAAGTTTATCGCTCATTCTCTTTCCCTCGCTGTTCGCAGTGTTCATCCACCTTGACGTTTCCCTTTGTGGAACATTCTACGTCATTCCTCGAACATTCTGCCTAGTTATCGTTGTTCGCTTCGCGTTGCCGCAGTATTCGCCACAATACTATGCACTTATCTAATAACAGTTGTGTTTGTTTACAAATTATCCAGTAACTTGCCAGCAACTCTCCAGTAACTTTATTTCTAAGAATTCGCTCTCATAGATAAAATTTACAAAAAAGTACGCGAACGCTATTCCAGTAATAATTTGCAAGTTTCATGAACAGCTGATAAATTGGTTGTTTAATCGCAAGAATTTCCTAATAAAACAATATATTTTATATTTAAATAGGTTTAGTTTGAGAATTTCAACAATAAAAACCCACAAACAGTTTCCTTATTAGTTTAAATTTCATCAAGCAACATGTGATCAGCTGTTTTTCGTACTGGCAAATTCTTACAAGTAAAAATTTATCCAGTAAAATCCAGTAAAAACTTGCAACTTCAACTGTAATTTTTCGCTCTCTCGATTTCCCCTACTTGCAAGTTTTTGCGTACAAAAACACCAAAACATGAAAATTCGTAAAAATTTTTACTGGATTTTACTGGAAATGAGTAAACAAACGCAATTAACAGTTTGACTAAATATTTTTCATCCGATTTTGAAAATCAAACATGGTTTTAAAAAGAAATTTACGTATATACCTTTAAAATGATGTATAACAATATACTGTTAGACTTAGCTTGTTGGTACTTAGCTTTCATCGGGTAAAATTTAAAAAACCCTATTTTTATACCCGAGCACACTTGTGTGCAAGGGTATTATAACTTTGGTCGCATAACGCTTATTTGTTAAATGTATACATACATAAATGCTCAGAATGAAAAGAGAAGTCGATTAAGCCATGTCTGTCCGTCTGTACGTCCGTCCGTTCGCCCGAAAACACCGTAACTCGAGCAAAAATTGAGATATCTCAACGATGGTATGTATGTTGCCCTTTATCCGAGGTAGGTTGGTGTTGAAAATGGGCGAAATCGGACTGTATCCTCGCCTTCTTCACATGTAACGGTATCTTCGAAAAATGGAAAAACTACGATATTTCAGTAAATATTGGATACAAATTGTTGAAAATGAGTATGTGCAGTCGAATTTTTATAGAAAATAGTAGTTGCGATCCCGTACGAGTCCTGACTAGTCAGAAATAGTCAGAATCAGTCAGATTTTACTGGAAATCGATCCCGTACTCGGTTCTCTGACTATTGATAGGACAAAAAAGAGAGTAAATACGGCTCTCTCTGTCAGAGGTTACCAGTTTTAGTCCGAGAATTTTTTGCTGGTAAATGTGTCAAACGATCAGCTGTAGTGTGTTTGGCAACCAAATTGTAAACAAAAGAAAAGTGCACTCTGCTAATTCATGTTGAAAAGTATTTAATTACTTGTTTAAGTGGATTCTAATGAATTTGAAAGTATTTTTGGTTATTTACATGTGTGAGCTGAGTGTGTTTACATACAAAATAAGCAAAAATTTACAACCAAAATTTGGAGTTTATCTTGAAATTGACAGAAGTTACCATTTTTTACTAGAAAGCGATCCCGTACTTTTCAATGTTACTCTCTCGCTCTGAGCGAATTTTTATTTTTTGACAGTTTTACTAGTCGGAGTCCGAGGAATACGGGATTGCACCTAGTATTATTATGAAAGTTTTAAAAAATGAGCGTAACCTCTCCCCGTGATGAAATGCCGGATCTAAGTAGCCGCTTCACACTTCACACGTAGCCACTTATGACCACAATGTGTATCTGGGTAGCGGATTTATCAATTTCTACCAAACTCGGTGCACTTATTAACCTTGGTACAGAAAAGCAATGCTTTGAAAATTATTCAAATCAGTCTAAAATTATACCCGCTTCCCGTATAACGGTAAATTTTAAATATACGAAAACTCCGATAGGGTGGGCTTTAGTAGTCAGCCGCACCTTGTGTTTTAAGAAAACCAGGTGGAATTAACAAATGAAACTTGGTCAGGATGTTAAGGGAGGTATCCTCTAAAACATGTATAACTAAAAAATATAAATAATATCATTGTTTATAAGCTATTTGTTATTAAAATTTCTTAAGTCGTTCCACTTGGTTTCCTTAACAAAAACGCATTTGTGCATACTTTTATATATATAAATGCACATAACACGGTACTTAATACTTTACACACTTTTCTTTTATTTTATCTTGTATATAAATCACTTTAATTAAACTTTTATCGACTTGTAAATTACATTGAATTTCACGCATATTTACAATAACACATGGTTGCAAACTGACACATAACATGTGTTGCCATATTGTACAAAACAATACATACAAAGAAGGCAATGATTAAAAAGGAATACAGGGGAAATCAATACAAAAGAAAATGTTCAGCTCCTTTTCTTCGCAAAACAGAAAGGAGAATTCTATTGCCTGAGGGTTATAATCCCTAAGTGCGGCCGAAGGCCGCCTACGCAGAAAGGTGT
>NW_023458562.1:3005372-3047274 GCF_013731165.1 Rhagoletis pomonella | reverse complement strand
GTTATAATCCCTAAGTGCGGCCGAAGGCCGCCTACGCAGAAAGGTGTTCTCTGCAAAAGGTGTTCAGCTCCTTTTCTTCGCAAAACAGAAAGGAGAATTCTACTGCCTGAGGGTTATAATCCCTAAGTGCGGCCGAAGGCCGCCTACGCAGAAAGGTGTTCTCTGCAAAATGTGTTCAGCCCCCCCCCTTCTTCGGCAACACAGAAATAATAA
The DNA here is from genome assembly GCF_013731165.1 of Rhagoletis pomonella. Taxonomy (NCBI): domain Eukaryota; kingdom Metazoa; phylum Arthropoda; class Insecta; order Diptera; family Tephritidae; genus Rhagoletis; species Rhagoletis pomonella. The sequence goes on along the minus strand of NW_023458562.1, from coordinate 3,047,061 downwards.
TTCTACTAAGTAAAAATTCCGAATTAAAAATCCGCTTTTATTATTCAAAATTCCAGTCTGGTAGCACTAAGTTGTATGTTATTTTGCTATCTTATTCATCGTTTATATGAAAAATTTAACAATAAATTATGTAAGAACTATAGGGTTGCTAGAAAAAAGAGGGCAGTTTTGAAATCAGGGGGTCCTATTCTACCCCCCTCATCCCCCCTTTTTCTAGAATTTGCCGTCCGTCTACTAAAATTTTCCCCTCCGATATTTAAATAACTGAGGACGCTAATTTACTCCAACTTAATATTTACAAGAATCTCTTAACAATAAACAAGACTGCTATAAACTTTTAGGAATTGGGCATGGCGCCGCCCACTTTATGACTAAAAGGTATATCCCGGTAATCGCTTTACCGATGTCTATTAAACTTAAGTCTAACTCAGCATATTATCGAAAACGTTTGAAATATGGAAAAAATACCCCTGCTCATCATACAAAGGTAGTTTAGAAAAAGTTGAAACGACATTATTTTATACCAGTGGCGGGTATATAAAATTGCGTTTCGCCCGAACTTATACTTCCTTACTTGTTCCTAATTTTTTCCACTTTGACCATCGCTAAATTAAAAAATTTCAATGAGAGTTGCTAAACATATTACATGTTCTGCCTTATCCTGAGTTTCGCCCGACAAAAAATTCACCCGAAATTTGACATCCGCCCATAGTCAAATCATGGAAACCAAAAGTGAGAAGTGAATCTCATGATAAGGCACAAAAGCATGATAAGCAACAAAACTCCAAAAATTAGAGTACTTCGCGCAAAGTTAAAGAAAGTTATCTTAATCCTTTTAAAAACATTTCACTTTTTAATTACCCTCTTTACACAAAATGTGGGAAAGCAGTTTTGTAGCCAGTTTAATTTTAGTACAACAAAGTGTAAGTTTGAAGATGCTATGACTTACCGTTGATTTTTGACAATTATTTTTTTACGCTCATGCACGTTTTTCCATACATACATATGCGTATGCAAAAGGCATGAAAACGATCTTGTTTCACTTCGACGCCGATTTTCTCTATAAATATAGAATTTCAAACGTTTCGTTATCATTGGGTGGTACCCCATGATAAAAAGTGTGTTCTCATAAAATTACAAGCCAACAGCTCATATGGTCTTGGTTGTATAAAGTTTTGAGTTTTATGTTGGGGGAAAGAAAATAAAAATCAGGTGTCAATCATTATTCATTTCATTTCATTTATTGCGAAAAAACATTAGTACAATAAGATCTACGATCTTTTATAGTACAACAAGTAACAGGAAGTGTCAGAAAAATAAAATAAATAGTAATTCTTAAATCTAAGATTTATAATAAACATAAGAATAATAATAATGAAAATTCTTAGAACTAAAATTTATAATAAACACTAACTTACAAATAATACAATGATTATCCATATTGGCTGAAAAATATATATAAAAATAACGAAACACATAATTATGCAAAATATATACGGATGGATATATTTGTTTTAACGAAAGTACGAATATAAAACGAACTTAAATTTATACTACTGCGAATGACATTGGAATAGAGTTCCATATACGAATAGCATTGCCAAAGAATAGCCGTGCGGAGGTTTGATAATTATAACTTGGTACTATCAAGTCATTAGTTCGAGCTGACTTTGGGAAAATAAGCCTGCCATATAGATAGCTAGGCTCATTATACATAATAATGGGCTGTTTTTGCTTACGCGTAAAAGCACATTTAGCGCATTTAGCTCTAAATGCTACTTTAAATGTACATTTATCCAGACAAAATTCGTCACCTAAATGCAACTAAATGCAACTCCATTTTTGCATTAAGAATCTAAATGCTAAATGCAAACCTGTGATCTTCCAAAATTTCCACGATTCGAACATGGTTTAAAGAGAAAAAGAGGCAACATTGCTTTTTCGAGTATACAGTTGCTAGCTGCGTTTCAGTGATAGCCGATCGAGATTTCTTTTATTTTACATTACATATTTGGATAAAGAAAAGTTAAGCAAATTCAACATCGATGTGATGCTGATAGAAATCTGGATCAATTTGTGATCAACTCTGTTTGGTTTATTTCCTAATTAAGTGAGGAAATTTTAATTGACAGCACCGACATATGAATATATACACAAACAAATGTTCGGTTATGGTTAAAACAATTCAAGTTTTTGTACTGATTTTTGGTTTAAAATTTATTTTTTCCTTTTCAGTAGGGTTTTTGCACATTATCTTCTGCGTGAGAATTGATCGTAATATATACGCATCTAAATAAGAGACTGGAACACGGCTGTTTGTCAAAGGCATACGATTTCGAACTCGCGTAAATGTACATTTGCTAAATGCTATAGCATGAACGCTCTTCGAAAACATATGTTCGAAAGTGCTAAATGTTGCATTTTAAATGCAGCAAAAACACTGCATAAGTCGACAGAGAAAAATGCAGTTTCTGGCTTTCAGATTGTTAGCAATTTCACAGCCCAATAAAATCATTCACCAACCAGAGATATGGTCAAATTTTGCCAACCCGAACACAAAGCGTGTAACATGGTTGAATGTAACATCAATTTTATGAGCAGATTTAGAGCTCAGCTTACCGTAGACTAGTTCAGGGTAGCAAATGATCGGCATTATTAGTTGCATTACAAGTTTTTTCTTAACATGAACCGGCGTAAAAGTTGCTGACATTCGTAAATTTCTTAAGATATTATATACTTTGCTAACTATCGAGCTCACATGGTCGTCACTCGTTAAGCTAGTGTTAATGATGAACCCGAGGTTAGTCACTTTTGACACGAGCTTAAGACACTTATCGGCAATATATAAAGACGGAATATTTGCAAAATTTATTCGTTTTCTAGATATAGGTAGCACATACGATTTTTCACTATTAAGACATAGCTCATTTCTCTTCGCCCAGGCAAAAATGGATGCTATGTCATTATTTAACCTTGTACAGATTTCCCTTGTCATTTATAGAGACTGAATAATAATGGACCCAAGATAGATCATTGGGGCACACCAGCTAGCAGTGGTTTTAGACCAGAAGCTTTGGAGCCAAATTTTACACACTGGGTTCTACCCGCCAAGTAGCTCCGCATGAGACGCGTTGCGGAATCCCCAAAACCAAAATAGTATTTTAACTTCAAGCAAAGCAAGTCATGGTTCACAGAGTCAAAAGCTTTGGAGAAGTCAAGTAGGCATAATACAGCGTGGCGACGAATAACTGTTACCCAGGTTTTTTTGAGAAATAAAAGGCACCTTTACAGATTTTGTGAAAAAAGTATTTCGTTGTTAATTTTCCACAGATTTTACTTTAGTTGTATTAATTAGTTTTTAAATTTTAATCCTTATTTACATTTGCCAGCAGTGTAATCTTTGAGAGAAAAGTTCATTTGGCACGCAGGTCTTCGTCAGTTAATTTATTCCATATCTTCTGTAACCATAGGCACATTTTCTCCATTTTGGGTCTCTTATACTCCCCCTTTTGTCCAACATAAGGCCTCATACTCATAAATCGAATAGACCCGAAACTGGTGACTAGGATGGCCATTCATTCGACCAACCTTATACAGTTTTTTTCATTTTTGTATTTTTTTTATACAAAGCCTAAGAAAAAATACACCTGAAAAATACTTGCGTGCCAAATGAACTTTTCTCTCAAAGTTTAAACTGCTGGCAAATGTAAATGAGGATTAAAATTTAATAACTAATTAATACAACTAAAGTAAAATCTGTGGAAAATTAACAACAAACTACTTTTTTCGCAAAATCTGTAAAGGACCCTTTTATTTCTCAAAAAAACCGAGGTAACAGTTATTCGTCGCCACGCTGTAAAGTCGATTGGTTCTTGTTAAATGGTACTCTAATGACATCTAAAATTTTTAAGATAGCCGTGGAGCAGCTATGCTTTGCTCTGAAGCCTGACTGGAGCGGAGACAGCAGGCTAAATTTACCAATATGGGCATGCACTTGTTCAGATATCAATAGCTCGAAAACTTTAGAGAGTGCGGGTTTATCTGGAGACCGTATCACGCTATTCACATCAATCGTTTGGAGAGAGTGCAAAAAATATTCCTAAGCTTTGCTCTGCAAACTTTACATTTTTCTGAACCGATTCCACCTTACGAGTCGCGTTGCCAATTGATTAGTTTATTAACATTAAACAATAGACGCTCACTTCTATCCGTGTCATTTCTTCTTGACATTGTCTTGAGTAAAGTCGACTGCTCGTCCCTTCTTGGGTTGATAGATTTCACCGTGCCGAGTAGAAACCTTCGTCGCTTTGATACTTTTCGTATTGGTTTAAATAAAACAGTTTACAATGCAAATGCCCCCATTGTCAGGACTTTGACTGAGTACAACTGTTTCTCAAAATTTTTGGATCTTGACTTGTCGGAATCAAAATCAATTATCTATACTAAATTGAAAAAACTATTTATTGTGCAAAAATTTAGATAAGCCTTTATTGTATTTACTCTTAGTTCATTTAACGCTTCAAATTGTACCAAAAATTTAACTACATAGCTTGTAATTTTTCATAATGTGTGTACCACTTACAACTTTAGACATTAAATAAATAAATAAATAAAATGCTTATTGGTCGAAAATCACTGGGACTACACGCAGACTTGTTTTTAGCAATTGGTTGCACCGTTGCAACCTTCCATGCATCAGGGAAACATGAAGTTGTGATACTATGATTGATGACATAGGTGAGAGTAGGCAAAATGTACGGTGCAATTATTTTTATAAATTTAATTGGTATGTTGTCCGCCCCAATTGCATTGAACTTTATTTTATTAATACAAAGTGCCACTTCTACCTCTGGCACAGCTTTAAACTCAAAGACTTGGCAGACAGACACAACAGACGAAGGACAGGATGTAAAGCAAGCATTAACACAAGATGGGGTAACACGATTGACAAAAGCATCATTAAGGTCTTCAGGACTAAGGGAACAATTCTTGAGTGAAAAAAAATTAAAAATAGCAGGATAATCATTAACCTGAGCGAAAAAAAATAAAAATCAAAAGTAGTCCTTATGCCCAAGCAAAAATATAAAACTCAGAATCTGAGTATTATTCTTGAGTGAAAAAATAAAAATCGCAAAATGATCATTATTCTTGAGCGAAAAAATAAAAATTGAAAGATAATCATTATTCTCGATCAAAAAACTTAAAATCAAGGGGTAATCATTATTCTTGAGCGAAAAAAAAGTCATATTTTAATTATTACTTATAATTTTTAAAACTTGAAAAATAAAAATCATTGTAAATTACGGTAGGACATACAAAGACAGATATGTGCGTATACATAAAATTCCTGTACGACACTTACAACATGTTGATTTTTTCAATTTAAATTTAAAAAATAATTATTTTCCATCCCTGGTTTTTACTTTTGATGGGTGTGCTGTCAAATCAGTAAAAGCAAAAACAAAATACGTGTAAGGCGAAGAAATCAGCTGAATTTACAACACCTCCTTGTAAAAAAGTGAAGAGCAGCTCAAGTTAGAGCAGAATAGAGAAGCTGTCAAAAAAAAACAATAGATCAAGTTAGAGCAACCCATGGTATAATAAAAACAGGTAGAAGCCAATTTGACGTCAAACCTACAAAAGTCAAAGTTTTCGGGAGAGTAAAAATAAAAAATGAGCGTGTGTAAAGAAAAATAAAAAAATACATTTCACGGTTGACGTTTTTAAGCAGGGACATAACAGTTATAAGTTTTATCGCAAAAACGTTGATCTAGAACAGTTATTAGATGAGAAATATTTTTTCCGTTGCCCATAAGAGTTATTTCCCAACGTTTATTTTTTACGTTGCCAATAAGAGTTATTTCCCAACGCTTATTTTTTACGTTGCCTGATAGCACTTAAGCTGAAATTAGTCAAGAACGTAAACCTACCGGTACGTAAACCCGAGTCAGCTGACACGATCTGTCTTACCAAAGCGCCATGTAAATGAAAACTCAACACCGCAGAATTTTTCTGTAGTTGTAGCCCGTAGCGCAGAAATCTGCGGAATTTAGATTTTTCCGTGTCAGCTGATTTCTCCTTCTTTAGATGGTTGCCACTTCGTCAGTTTTGCAAATGGTAAAAAAGTTATAAGTTCCTATTCGAAATATGTTTAAAATATTTGAAATTTACTATTAAATAAGGTTTTTGTTGAAAACTAAGTAGTTTATATTTAGTTACAATCTATTATAGCACGAAAAATTGTGGTTGAAAGGGTAAGTTTATGAAAAGGCAGTGAAGAGTGGCAACAGTGTAGTAAGCAACACTGAGGGCTCCAGTAATCGACAAAATTCTGCGTATACAGACTGCGTTTAAGTATACGTTCTGCGTTCTCGACTAATTTCAGCTTTACTGCCCAACGTTTTTTTACGTTACTGATAACTATTATGCAATAGAAATATTTTTTCCGTTGCCAGTCTATATAAGTATATAATTTGAATGCCATCAGATCTGCACCGTTCGTTCGATTTTCAAAAGTGAGGTGTAAAATTACAGGGGTTGCCACCTGCTAAAAATCTAGCTTAAAATTAATTTATAATGCAGCGTTTTTGCTGCATTTAAAATGCAACATTTAGCACTTTCGAACATATGTTTTCGAAGAGCGTTCATGCTATAGCATTTAGCAAATGTACATTTACGCGAGTTCGAAATCATATGCTTTTGACAAACAGCCGTGTTCCAGTCTCTTATTTAGATCCGTGTATATTACGATCAATTCTCACGCAGAAGATAATGTGCAAAAACCCTACTGAAAAGGAAAAAATAAATTTTAAACCAAAAATTCAATACAAAAACTTGAATTGTTTAACCATAACCGAGCATTTGTTTGTGTATATATTCATTTGTCGGTGCTGTCAATTAAAATTTCCTCACTTAATTAGGAAACAAAACAAACAGAGTTGATCATAAATTGATCCTGATTTCTATCAGCATCACATCGATGTTGAATTTGCTTAACTTTTCTTTATCCAAATGTGTAATGTAAAATAAAAGAAATCTCGATCGACGATCACTGAAACGCAGCTAGCAACTGTATACTCGAAAAAGCAATGTTGCCACTTTTTCTCTTTAAACCATGTTCGAATCGTGGAAATTTTGGAAGATCACAGGGTTGCTTTCAGCATTTAGATTCTTAATGCAAAAATGGAGTTGCATTTAGGTGACGAATTTTGTATGGATAAATGTACATTTAGAGTCGCATTTAGAGCTAAATGCTCTAAATGTGCTTTTACGCATAAGCAAAAACAGGCCATAAGTTAAATGAATGAATGGGTATAAACCGAAACAGTTTTGACAGGGGTTTTCGAAACTGCATGAAGGAGGGTTGCCGCCTGTTTGAAAAGCTACATTGAAATTTACACGTACCGAAGATGTATATATCGTAATTCACAAAGGCCCTAACCAATAGATCGGTCCCTGGTGCACTTCCCGAAAAGAGGATTCTGTATGGTAATCTAGGCAAAAAGCTACCTATGTACCAAATTTTAAGCAAATCGGGCCATAAATTCGATTTTTTTCGAATAGATCGGTTCCTGGTCCACTTCCCAAAAAAAAAGTATTATGTATGGTAATCTAGGCAAAAAGCCACCTATGTACCAAATTGGGCCATAAATACGATTTTTTTGAATAGATCGGTCCCTGGTCCACTTCCCGGAAAAATAGATCCTATATGCTAATCTAGGCAAAAAGCTATCTGCGTACCAAATTTCAAGTAAATCGCACCATAAATAGGATTTTTTCGAAACGATCAGTCCCTGGTCCACTTCCCGGAAAAAAAGGATTTTATATGGTATTCTAGGCAAAAAGCTACCTACAAACCAAATTTTAAGCAAATCGGGCCATATATACGATTTTTTTCGAATAGATCGGTCCCTAGACCACTTCCCGGAAAAAAACGTTTCTGTATGGTAATCCAGGCAAAACGCTACCTATGTACCAAATTTTAAGCAAATCGGGCCATAAATACGATTTTTTTCCAATAGATCGGTCCCTGGTCCACTTCCCGGAAAAAGGGATCCTGTATGCTAATCTAGGCAAAAAGATACCTTCATACCAAATTTTAAGCAAGTCGGACAATAATGAGATTTTTTCGAGTAGATCGGTCCCTGGTCCACCTACTGGAAAAAAAGTAATTTTTTTGGCCTAAAACATGGTGGTTGCTGAAAGCTATTTGTACACAAAATTTCATCAAAATCGTATCAGCCGTTGGCGAGATTACCTGTTACAAAAAAAATGGACTTCTCTTAATATAATTAGTATAGATAGTATAGACTGGCAACGGAAAAAATATTTCTATTGCATAATAATTATCAGCAACGTAAAAAATAAGAGTTGGGAATAACTCTAATCGGCAACGGAAAACATATTTCTCATCTAATAACTGTTATGAAACAACGTTTTCGTTAAACTTCAGAGTTCGGGCAACGTTTTCAATTTGTAAATTCGAGATAACAGTTATTTTTAGTCCCCGTTTTTAAGTAAATTTTAAGTTTATTTTTATTTATTTATTTTCTTTAGTTTAAATTTTCCAACTTGTATGTTGTTTTCTGTTTTTGATTTATGAGTTGCATTGTTGTTGGAGGGACTTTTCGGCATTAGGGTTATAGGAACAGCACTTGGCATCAAACGTGCCTTTCCTGTACCTCCTGGTGTATGTATTTGTGAAATCTGCTCCTTCAAAATATTTAGCGCACATCAAGGCATTTCGCTGCAGCTCTGCCCACATCTGCTTTCGCAACGCTCCTTACGCTAAGGACATTGAGGCACGTTAAAAAAATTAGTGGTATCTGCTTTATATTTAACACCACATAAAAAACAACGCTTCAGATGTTCATTTTTTACACATACACTAAGTATAAACCGCACAACACTACAAAAATTCAATGGTGGGTATCGCCGATCTAGACGGGGTTAGATCGCCGAAACAACAGCCCTTGGTCGGGTGAAACCCGAGTCATTCCGGTACGAAACCGCCCCTGTGAGAGAACTGTCCTAGTAGCGCTGGACTTGTCAAAGGCGTTTGACACCGTCTGCCATTCCACGCTGCTAGAAGACATTGAGGCCTCCTCTCTCCCACAGGGACTGAAGCGATGGTCGGCGAATTATATGAGTGGTCGGCAATCATCAGTAATCTTCAGAGATCAAACCTCGAAACCAAGAAGAATAAAACAAGGGGTTCCACAAGGTGGTGTTCTCTCCCCCTTACTTTTTAACTTCTATATCTCGAAACTCCCCCAGCCACCTGAAGGAGTTTCCCTGATCTCGTACGCTGATGACTGTTCGATTTTGGCGTCTGGGAATGGAATTGATGACCTCTGCTCAAAAGTAAACGGCTATCTCTCCAGCCTTTCTCGCTTCTTCACTGCAAGGAGCCTAACCCTCTCCCCAACGAAATCAACGGCGACCCTCTTCACCACCTGGACGAAGGAGGTCAGGCTTGAATTAGGCATTCACGTCGACGGCACACCCATACCGACGGTGGACAACCCGAAAATTTTAGGGGTTACCTTTGATAGCCTGCTCTCTTTCTCCGCGCACACAACCGCAGTTGTCAACAAAGTACAGAGCCGCAACAAGGTCCTCAAGTCGCTCGCCGGCAGCACTTGGGGCAAAGACAAAGAAACGTTGCTGGCAACATACAAGGCAATTGGCCGGCCGGTTCTAAATTATGCTGCACCAGTTTGGTCGCCGGGGACTAGTTGGACGCAGTGGACGAAGCTACAGACTGGTCAGAACGCCGCACTCCGGACAGCGACTGGGTGCCTTCTGATGACGCCTGAACATCACCTACACAGTGAGGCCCAAGTGCTCCCCGTAAGGGAACACAACAAGATGCTCTGTAAGCAGTTTCTTGTGGGGTGTCACAGAAGTGAACACCCCAACAGACCACTGCTGGAGGAGGAGCCTCCGCCCAGGCACGTCAGGGGGCACCTATTCATGTACAAGGACGCAGTCCAGACCTACACAGACCAACCACTGGACCCAATGACGTACAGACGAGCGATCAACGACATTCATAGGGAGTCTGTCTCCACAGGCGGGGCTTAGTAGTGCCGCTACAACAACAACAACAAAAATTCAAATGTAAATTAAAATTTGTTATTAAGGAACATTCAAAAAAAAACAACGATATGACATTCAAAGCGTAAAGAAATAAAGGAAATAAAAGAAAAAAAGAAGTTTAAAGATTTGGTTCTCATGAGAGAACGTCTTTTTGGCTTCTACCTGTATTTATGTGCCTTGAGAGCAACTTAGATCATAATCTCATGACACTTTTAAGGCAGAAATTCAGTTGATTGCTCGACAGTTCAATTCATCAATTGTAAAGTGTGTGTGTCTGCTTGCTATAAGTTACTCCATCAAAAAAGCTGTTGCAGAAAATCGTGCTCTAAGTCGCACTACACCATTTCCAGTTGGATTTTGGAAGGCGTCAATTGGATTTTAGAATAGTCAATTGTATTTTAGAAAGCGTAAATTGGATTTTAGAATAGTCAACTGGATTTTAGAAAGGGCCATATGGATTTTAGAATAGTCAACTGGATTTTAGAAACGATCAATTGGATTTTAAAATAGTCAACTGGATTTTAGAAAGTCAATTGGATTTGAGAATAGTCAATTGGATTTGAGAAAGTGTAAATTCGATTTTAGAAAGCGTTAGTTGGATTTTTTAATGATTCATACACTATGCTATGCATATGATTATGTTGTTTCAAATATTGCTGAAGTATCAGTTATAACTACTTTTTATTAAGTTTTAACAATATAATATATATTAAAGTTAAACAACAGGTTACATTTAGGAATATACGATCTGTATGATGTTAAAAGAAAGCGGATAATGAAGACGTGAGCGGAATATTAAAATTATGTAGAATAACGTATATAAAAAGAATATAGGTGCACAGGAGTGAAATGTAATGTGATAGTAAATGAGTAATGTAAATTGGAAGAGTAAGGCAATAGTATATGTAACAAAATTCCATAGGGGTATTCTCTGAGTCTTGCAAAGCCCTTGCACGGTGCACGGATTGCACGGTTTGCAAAGCTGTCCCATACGAAAACCGGTTTTAGCCGTGCAATCCGTGCTATCTGTGCACCATGCAAGGGCTTTGCAAAACTCAGAGAATACCCCTCATATTTTACATACTTGGAAGAAATAAAATGCCATTTAAAAAACTTTTATTCACCAACTCTCATATCTCGTTTGGCAATTGCATCCGCATAGAAAGTATACTGTTCGCTTAAAAGTGAATATTTTAGAAAAATTTGCATTGACAAATACCGCAAATAAGAAAAAAATGGCTACTTCAAAATTTTTGTAGAAAATTCTAAAATTCACTTTACATTTTCTAAGCTCCAATTTACGTTTTCTAAAATCCAATTTACGTTTTCTTAAATCCCGTTAACTATTCTAAAATCCAATTTACGCTTTCTAATATCCAGTTGACTATTCTAAAATCCAATTTACACTTTCTAAAGTCCAGTTGAGTATTCTAAAACCCAATTTACGCTTTCTAAAATCCAGTTGACTATTCTAGAATCCAACTGGAAATGGTGTAGTTCGACTTAGCGCAGGCTCACGAAACAAAAAGTAGAGCAATTTACGTGCAGGAAAAATCCTCATGAAACACAATTTTGCGAGATATCTTAACCTGGCGTAACCTAGAGCACCTCAATCAACACAACTAATATAGAATCATGTTTTAGTTTTCATTGCAATCTGTCAAGGGTGTTCAGAAATGCATGAAATTACCTCATTTACGCAACCAAGTTCCAATTCGGCATTTCACCGTGGTTGCGCATACTAGATATTTCCAACATAGATTATACCATACCATTTCAGCCACTGGCAAGGCAAATGAAGTTCCGTAGGCAATCGAAATCGGCCATAAAAACAAAAGCTTGTATTCCAGAGTACTAAATACATTTAATGTTCACTTTCTCAACGTATTAATGTATTCATAAGCTTTATTTTTTTGGACCTGTGGTCGCTGCTTGTGCGGCTATCTCATCTTCCTTAGCGTGTAGTTTGGAGAGCTCTTGCTTTTTGGCAGCAATTCGCTCTTCACGGCGCTTTCTTGCTTCACGAACTTTATGTCTTCTGGCCTCGGCTTGATCCGCAAGCATCTTACTGCGTTGTTTCTCCGCCTTTTTTTTATGGATGTATTCCATCAAAACACGTTTGTTTTTAAAAACATTACCCTTGCACTTCATGTACAAGTCGTGGTACAAATGACGGTCAATCTTTTTGTTGTCTCTGTACTTTTTTAGCAAGCGTCTCAAAACCCGTTGTCTTTGCATCCATAGTAACTTTGTAGGCATACGAGCATTCGCAGTACCCTTTCGTTTTCCAAAACCACAATGACGACCTTTGCGACGAGCTTCAGTGTTCTTACGAACGCGGTAGCGAGAATGCACAACAACAGGCTTTTTGATAATCAAACCATCCTTGATTAACTTCCGGATGTTTTGACCTAAAATTATATTTAACCAATAATTAATGAATCCTTAAAAAAATTACCACATAGGCTGCATTCCAAAACGTCAAAATACAAAGCATCAGTCTCTTTTTATTTCTAAACCTCAGAAGATTGTAATTTCAAATGTGCGCAACCAAGGTTAGATGCTGGTTTAAAACTAGGTTGCGCGAGTTAGATTTTTTCTTCTAAACCGGTTTAGAAATAAGAGACTGATGCTTTGTATTTTGACGTTTTGGAATGCACCCACACTTACGGGAATTGGTATTGGCAATTTCGTTTATCTCATTTGGATCCAACCAAACCTTTTTCTTACCACATCGCATAACAGAGGCAGCAAGCCTTTTTTGCAGCTTAAGAGAACTGAAAAAGGAAAAATCGATTACTCACAGCAAAAATGAACGGAAAAATACATTTTGGTTTATTAAAAAATTCAGCCAATACCTCATGTCGACTAACTCGCGACGAATTTCAGAAAGGAAAGAAAGACAGCGGAACGGAAACAAGAACCCTGCTTTTGCCAACCACTCAAACACAAATCATAACTTATAATGCAGTATTTATACGTTTAAACTCGTGATACAAACAAAGAAGGTAATTTCACTTTGAAATTTTTTGACATAAACTAGTGGGATTCATGAAATGTCGCAAGCTCGGGAACACCTAAAGAATACGGACCTTTGAGCTGGCGAAAACAAGTGAGCATGGCTCGCCCCCTTTTCCGGATTTTAAAGGGCAAATTTTTTTTTTCGGTGCAAATTGACAGGGCCGTCGATAGGGGAGAGGGGGTGTTTACGTGGAATTTTCAACATTTTCAAAAGCTTATATTTCGAAAACTATTTAACCGCTTTTCTAAATATGGACACAGTTGGAAAGGTGATTGAAGGGCCTTTCATTCGATATATATATCTATGTATACACATTGAGAAAAGGTAAAAAATGAAATTATGGCATTTTTTTTTATAAAAATGTATGTTTTTCTTTAAAACATACGTAATTAACTATATTTACAGATATGTTTATCAGAAAGAGCACATAAATACCGTTAATTTGATATATGACTTGTAGCAAAAAATTCTTGTGGACATAATATTTGACTAAATATATATAAAAATATAGTTTTATATGAAAAAGGAAAAGCGCCGCAGGCGAAAATTTGGAATAAAAAATCGCGCGTTAGAAAATCTTACTCTATTTAGTTTTTACAAAAATTTAAATAAAATTTAAAAAAATACTAAAGAAATATATACAAACCATTTTTTTAACACACCTTTTTGCGTAGGCGGCCTTCGGCCGCGCTTAGGGATTATAACCCTCACTACGTAGAATTCTTCTTTCTGAGTTGCCAAATAAAAGGGGCTGAACACCTTTTGCAGATAACACCTTTTTGCGTAGGCGGCCTTCGGCCGCGCTTAGAGATTATAACCCTCACTACGTAGAATTCTCCTTTCTGCGTGCGAAAAAAAGGAACAGAAATCCCCTTTTCACAAAAGTATATTTCTTGTGCATTATTTGGGTATTTTTAAAGTTGAAATACAAATTTTATTAATAGAGTGGCAGCACCAGTTTCCTTCCATCTTATTTATTATATTTAACTACACAAGATTGTTGGGCGGATTTTCACCATCGGAATATTGCTATTAAATACAGAATTTCGCGAAAGTGTACACTTAAAACATCACAAATGTATAAAAACTAATAAATACGTGTTAAATTGAGTTCATTTATTCCATTCATTTGCTTGAAATTCATCAAAACATAGTGCGGAAAGTGCAAGTGTTTTTTGCAAATAACTCTTTAATGAATTAAAAATGTTAATTTCCCGTCTCGGATTGTTATTACTCGCGTTAAGACGCGTCGATTGATACCACTCTCGAAGTTTTTCCGTCCATCTTACCAGGTTCCATTAAAGTGCACTACTAACTAAATTAATACCATATAACATTAAGGGCCGGTTACTCAATGTCTGGTTAACACTAACCTCCGGTTAAACATCGTTACCAACGTCTTCGACTCCATGCATATAACAGGGAGTCGGTAACGTCGATAACGATGTTTAACTGCAGATTAGTGTTAACCAGACATTGAGTAACCGGCTCTAAAGGTATTTTTATGGTCTTTCCGATACTCATATTTGTTAATGTAATTAATTACGTATTTTTTTACGAAAAACATACATTTTTATAAAAAAAAATTGCCATAAATCGGCAACGGCAACCCTGGCGTCAAGTGAACATAAAAACGTGTACGCGCTGAATATTGTAAAAATCATTGTAAAAATTGAGGGAAAAAAACGCAAAAAAGAACAGTTGAACGTTCGATTAGTGTTGACTTTTTGTTATTTGTCGTATACGCGTAAGTTTATTGCTGAAATTGGTTTGCCCAAAATGTTATAATCTCCGCATAAGGCCAATATGGCGCCAACACGCCATGTATGTGGTGTTTGCTTTGCTAACATCCGAGAAAACACTTCCAGTATACTTTGCACCGAGTGCAACAAGTGGGTCCATGCAAAATGTACAAAGATTGATAATGTTGAGTTCAACAAAATTGCCAACGACATCAAATACAATAATTTAAAGTGGAAATGCAATGGTTGCGAAAGTGAGGTTAGCGTGATAGTTGGTGAC
The DNA here is from genome assembly GCF_013731165.1 of Rhagoletis pomonella. Taxonomy (NCBI): domain Eukaryota; kingdom Metazoa; phylum Arthropoda; class Insecta; order Diptera; family Tephritidae; genus Rhagoletis; species Rhagoletis pomonella. The sequence continues at coordinate 3,031,916 of NW_023458562.1, read as the reverse complement.
GATCAGCATGTTGACCATGACGATCAAATCGTTAGAAAAAATGCAGAAGATGTTTGAAAAACATTTCTATGCTTTTAAAGAAGACATCGAGAACAAATTGCTTGCCTTTCGTTCGGAGCTGAACAACATTGTCAAATAAAAAAAACTCACTCAATACATTGTGTATACAGCTAGACGATAGGGTCAGCACCGTCGAATCGAAATTAACAAAGTTCAGTGCATGCGATCCAGGCTGTGAAGAGGTAATCGCTGAGATCAACGAACGTAGAAAACGAGCTAAACAAGTCGTCGCATTCAACGTTCCAGAGTCTAAAAAACCATCTGGTTCTGAACGATTAAACGATGATCGTGCTGTCTTGGCCCCACTGATTCCACAGGAGCTCTCAAACACCATTCCAGAGCTAAAAATTCGCAGGTTGGGGCGTCCACTTGCTGGGAAAACCCGCCCCTTGCTTATAGAAGCTCCCTCCGAAAGTGCTGCTATATCAATACTGAAATTTAAACCACCATCTTGCACCGACATACGTATAAAACCGGACTTAACACCAGCGCAACAAGCACACCTGAAAAAAGTACGCGGCGAATTAAACACATTGTTGTTAAGTGGCGATTCTAATAAAACAATTAAGTACGTAAATGGAGTTCCGAAGATAGTAGATAAACTTTCCTTTCGCCTAACGCAAGGGAAGCATAAGCCCCGTCCAGAGGCTCCATGTGCACTATCAGAACGCCAGAGGCCTGAGAACTAAACTAAGCACATTTCTAACCACTACTGCTTCTACTCAAGTTTATATCTTCTGCATCAGCGAATCATGGCTGCACGCATCCATCTGCGACGGCGAAGTTATTGACGGCACCTATAAAATATTCAGAAAGGACAGAGATAACACAACTAGTATGCATAAACGTGGAGGTTGGGTGTATTCATTGCAGTCAAACGTGTTATCCAGGCTGAACAAATTATTATTGCCGCCTTCTTCACCTATCGATCTATTCTCAAGCCACATTTCATCAATAAATCGTATAACTGACAAATACCCTAACTCAAAACTTCTAATCTTGGGTGATTATAATCTTCCAAGTAGCTCGCCGCCAGACGACTGCATCAAACTTGTATACGAAAGTTTCTACCTTTCCAACTGTCAACAACTTAATAAAATATACAACGATAACGATCGCACCCTCGATCTATGCTTCAGTAATACAGATGCAACCGTGGAAAAAAATCTTCCCCATCGTTTATAAAAATAAGCATCATCCCGCAATTGGAGTAAACATAGTCTTTCGATCAAGCCTGAAGTCCAACTCCGCGCCTACCTTCTCATTCAAAAAAGCCGACTATGTATCCCTTAGTAGTTTCTTCTTAAGGACCAACTGGATAGATCTATATAAAATACACTCAATTGACGATAAAGTTAATTTGTTTTATGATATAGTTAACACAGGTCTAGTTCAGTTTGTGCCGATGTACACAAGGAAGAGTACTAACTATCCTTGTTGGTTCTCCAGGGAGTTAATACAGGTTACCAAGCGCAAGAAAGAAGCCTATCATAACAAGCGGCAAATGACCAGACACTCATACGAAACGTTTCGTCGTTTAAGGTTCGAGGCCAAACAACTTAGTGCTAGGTGTTACAAAAATTACATATCAAATACAGAAAACGTTTTGAAAACTAACCCGTCAGAATTCTGGAATTTCATCAAAAATAAGAAAAATAACGATCTCGACATTCCATCGACGATAACCTGGGGAAAATATACGGCGAACAGCGGCCCTGAAATTAGCAATCTCTTTGCCTCCTTCTTTAGGAGTGTTTACGCGACTGACCAAACAACTGCCTCGGTCGCGACCAATGCTGATATTACTGATTGTAACGACCTAAGTTTGTCCAGCCTGGAAGTCAACTTCGACAAAGTTTTTGATAACCTTTTAGCTCTTGATACAAAAAAAGGGGCTGGTCCGGATGGTCTGCCTAACCAACTATTAAAGTACTGCGCTTCTGGGCTATGCGAGCCCATTACACATATATTCAACAAGTCCTTGCAGACTGGTTACTTACCCTCCCTATGGAAGTTATCTTTTATATGCCCCATACACAAGTCTGGCTCAAGATCGGAAGCAGATAATTATAGACCGATATGTGTGCAATCATCGTTAGCAAAACTGCTGGAGAAGATTGTATTATCCAAATTATCTTCATCTCTGAAAAACGTACTCACATCCAAACAACATGGCTTCATCGGCGGAAGATGTACCACAACGAACTTGCTTTTGCATGTTAGCCACATAATCAAGTCTATGAGCATGGGTTACGACGTCCGCAGTATATATGATGATATGTTAACGTATATTTCAAACGCATTCTGTTTATTCCGGCTGTGAAATGGGATTATCCGGAATGTATAAAGAAACGCAGCCAGTATTTATGGTATTCGTGGCAAAGCGTTAGATTGGTTCCGCTCATACCTATGCGGCAGAAGACTTGTGGTAAGAGTGAACGGGTTCACTTCCGACGAGATCGCTGTTACCTCAGGAGTACCTCAGGGGTCGCACCTTGGCCCTGCGCTTTTCAACATCTTTGTGAACGATATTGGTAACAATATTAAGTCGGAGTTTTTAATGTTTGCTGACGACCTTAAAATTTTCCGACAAATAACTTGCGCCGCCGACTGTGAGGCTTTACAATCGGACATAAACCAGCTTTATGACTGGTGCCTGGTCAATAAATTAAATTTGAATATAAAAAAATGTACCGTAATGTTATTTTCTCGCTCACTGAACCCAAGTTGCTATGAATATACACTAGGCCGCAATTTATTAGAAAATGTATCTACTATGAGAGACCTCAATGTAATTATGGACAGCAAGCTAACCTTCAGTAGCCACGTTGACAGTATAATTCTAAAAGCCTTTCGGACAATGAGCTTTATCATTAGATCGAGCAAAGATTTCAGCATTACAGATACACTGATTAACTTGTACTCAACGCTAGTACGGCCATCACTGGAATACTGCTCAGTTGTATGGTCTCCATATACTGATACGCTTGTAAACAGAATTGAAAATTTCCAATACAAGTTCTGTAAATTTGTATCTGCCTTCGAACGTCGCAACGGCCGAGAAACTAACGCTAATGCAGTCATGGAACGCTTCAACTTAAAGAGTTCGACTTGCCGAAGACAGATATCCGACCTATCATTCTTCTTCAAAGTGTTCAATGGGTTCATTGACTCTCCGGAGGTACTTGAAAAATTTAGTATAGACTGCCCCTATACACGCCTGAGAAGGAATCGTCTACTCCTCACGACGAAATCATTAAAAAACTACGTCATTAATGATCCCTGTAATAGGGTAGCCAAGTTGGCCAACGAACACTGTTCTGCAGTAGACTTCTTCGGAGTTACACCCAATTCATTCTTGTACAAAATTAAGAGAGCAGTATGTTGTTAGTTGGTTCCTACTTATTACTATGCAAATTGTTATTTTATTATATCTATGTTATGCTAGTTTATGTTCACTTCACTTTTTCTCTCTTTTTGTATGTATAAAGCCGATTGGCTTTAATAAATAAATAATTTAGTTTTTTTTACTTTTTCTCAAAACATGTTTGCATTATATACATAGATATATATATTGAATGAAAGGTCCTTCAATTACCTTTTCAACTGTGTTCAATAGTTTTCAAAATATAAGCTTTTGGAAATGTTTGAAGTTCTACGTTTAGCCCTCCCTAGCGCCGCCCCCGTCAATTTGCACCAACAAAAAAGTTTACCATTAAACTCAGCAGAAAGGGGTGCACCACGTCCACGTTTTCTTTTTTCTCTAGCTCAAGGGTCCGTATTCTTTAGGTATGCCCAAACTCGTTGCAAATGTCGCATTTGTTGCAAAATTTGCCACCTTTGTATGGAAACTCTCTTGCGACAAAAATGCGACATTGCGATAATAAATGAGTTGGCAATCATTGCAAACTCAAAGTCGCGAAACACATGATATTTTATTGTCCTCGAATACTTCAAGAAAAAGTATATGAATTAAGGCTGCTTCGAAATATAATTGTAAAAACTCTTCTTTTTCACTTACGCGCGGTATTTTAAAAAAATTTTACATATAGTTTTGAAAAATGAATTGTCAAACTTTGTATGGAAATCTATTTAACCAAAGTTTACCAATTTATCAAACGACTTTGGTGGATAAATATATAAATTTCACTTAAATAAAAGAAAATGACCACAATGGACGAGGTAAGAATGAAACGTAACTAGAAATATGAGTTAAATAATAAACAGTTTTATGCAATTATTTACCAAGGTGCGTTCATGAAAGGATGTGGATAAACTGATAAATTTAAGCAATTTATGTATTCGTAACAAAAGCGACCCACCTGGCAGTCTGTAAGCCTTGAATTTTGCAGAAATTTATACGTCTATCCACCGAAATCGTTGGGTAAAGTGATAAACTTTGGTTAAATAGATATCCGTACAAAGTTAGGCAGTTCATTTGTCAAAATTATAGTTTTTCGTTATATCAAGTATATCAGCAGTTTATCACTTTAGATGAAGACCCCTAATAACACATAAGGGCTAAGCTCAGGACCTTACCGGGGTCACACAGGCGGGTCATGGTAAGGGCTAAGCTCAGGACCTTACCCGGGGTCACACAGGGCGGATCGTGAACGGCCTACTCCGGTAGGTTAGCTGCGAATAACCAATAAGCAGTCCCAGACCAAGAGCGGCAGGAGACGAGGGCCTGATTTAAAAGATCAGAAATGCTTGATGAATCTCCTGTGTCCGGGCGAACAGATGCCGCCTCCCAAAAAGCATCCCAGGATTGAGACCAGTTAGATCCTGTTCATGGCATACTGGAGCATGTATACGATTAGTTCGATATTGGGCTGGCGAGAGCAGTATTGCGCCACTTTAGTATGCGAGGGTGACACCTCACAGAAATGGCTGGTGGGCTAATGCTGCAATCGCCTCCGTCTCGTTAAAACCCTGGCAGGTCTTCAAGTACGTTCAATACACGTCGCCATTTAGTTGGCCGCACAGGTCCAGTTGAGATTTACTCCTGGTTTTGCGCTGTCTTGGCTCCGAACACAATATCCCATAAGGACTTGTGTCAACCCTCGCGATGGCCTGCTCCTTTGAGAGAAGGGAACTTCGGGACACTTAAAAGTGAATGTGCTATGTGTGGAGATAGCGGCTTGAAGCGGAGACCCAATTGATTGGAAATTAATAAAATAAAACAAATAAATGAAACCAACGTCGATGTTATGGAGGAAGAATGCAGCGCATTCAGGAAGAGCAGAGTCGTGCGCTCCCGGCCACGAACTCCTCTGCAGGCAAATGCCGACACCACGAGCACGGAGAAAGCCGCCGACGTGGCGCAGAAGGCTACACCTTGCCAAACGGCAACTCCCGGCAGCCGGGATAGTCGTCTTCAAACGCCGGCTGCTACGAACAGCAGCAAGCATGTCATGAGCAATTGGCCCAGATTCGGTTCGTCTTGAAGAAGATGCAGAGCGCTGTCTCTAAGCAGAAGAATGTGTCCATGGACATAAAAACGGGTATGGCCCAAATCGAGGAGAGCTTAAATATATTAAGCTACCTCCGAGAGCAGCGCCGCAAGGGGTCCACCATTTCCGAGCTGCGGAAGGCTGGCCCTGGCTCGCAAAAGAGAGGTCGAACTCGATCCGACACCCCTACAGGCGAGCCGGAAAAGAAAAAGAACACTAACTATAATAATAATAGTAGTAATAAGATTATTATTAATAACGATAATAATGAAAATTTAAATAAAGATAATAATGCACAGAAAACAGTACCAGATAATCAATGGAAAACGGTTGGAAAAAGCAGAAAGCCCAAGCCAGGGCCAGCGCCAGGTGAACCCTTGGTCAATAAGGGCGAGGCGACCAGCCGCAAAAAAAGAAGAGGGTGAGAAAAAAGAAGAGTCTCGCCAAATTAATCATTAAGCCAGCTGAAGGCAAAACCTATGCAGAGGTGCTGGGAACGATACGTGGTAAGCTCCAACCCGAGAAGACGGAGACCGTAATTCGTTCTGTACGGAAAACCCGCGAAGGCGGCGTGCTTATCGAAATGGCGCGATGTGGCGACCACTCAGCATTTAAGAAAATGTGTGCACTGCCATTGGCCAGCTTGGAGACGTCCGTATTCTCACTAGACGTTTACGTCTAGAAGTTCTGGGCATGGACTGCCTAACCACGGCCCAGAAGTGGAGTACGCTATACGCGGGGAATCAGGAGACAAGATGAATGGCCAACTTCGCGTCTCTCTCCTCGCTGTAAACTCGCGAGAACAAAGAATGGCCGTGGTGGAAATCGACGAAGTTGCGAGTAGGCTGGATTATCTGCCGCGTACGAGAGCGCGTGGATGTCCAAAGGTGTTTCCGCTGTCTGGGGTATGGCGACAAAAAGGCGGCATGCAAAGGCCCAGACAGAAGCAGTTCATGCTGGAAATGTGGTCAGCAGGGCCACATAGCCTCTGCATGTAAAGAAAGCCCAAGCTGCTACCTGTGCTTGGCATGGGATGGACAGAAAAATGCCAATCACCTGCCCGGGTCGGGAGCGTGCAAGGCCTTCAGGGATGCCCTTTCTGAGGCTAAGACAAAGCTTGGGAGAATATGATTAAATTTATACAAGGCAATATGAACAGGAGTAGGGTAGCTGATGACCTGCTGTACCAACTGGTTCTTGAACAAAGAGCAGACGCTGTCATCATCAGTGAACCCTATAGAACAAGGGAAACCTGGCATGTTGACCAATCAGGCTCGGCCGCGATAAGGATTGCTAACCCCAACCATCGCGCAGAGAGCAGCGGGGTCGGACGCTGCTATGTCTGGGTGAAAATGGCGGAAATCACTCTGGTGAGCTGCTACCTGTCTCCAAACGACACAGTCCTTGTCTCCAGGGAAAAGCTCGAAGACCTTGAAGACGAATTGCAAGATATAACCGGCCACATAATTGTTGCTGGAGATTTCAACGCAAGATGCGTGGAATGGGGTATGCCCCAAACAAATACCAGGGGAAGACTGGTCCTTGGCAGCCCGCATTGGCCTGACCATCCTCAACACCGGATCGACCCCTACATATCGAATGCCGGGTTTTGGATACTCTATCCCTGATATAACCCTGGTCTCGGAAAGCCTTCTGCGAAGGGCCGACGGTTGGAGAGTGATGGAAGACCTGAGCAAGCCGAGGCATCACTGTTTTCGACAGACGAGCTGAAGCTAGCCCTGCGAAGCATGAAAGCCGGCAAGACTGCAGGCCCAGATGGCATACCAGCGGAGGCAATCAGGTTAGCAGCGAAAACGAGCCCTGATCTCCTGCTTAACATGTACAACAGCTGCCCTAAGCCCGGGTCTTCCCAAGCCAATGGAAGAAGGCGAGACTGGTGCTTATACCCAAGGGCAAAGGGGACCCAAACTCTCCTTCATCCTTCCGGCCACTCTGCATGCTAGACACAGCAGGCAAAATGATGGAAAGTCTGCTCAAAATACGCTTGACGTCAACCATAGAAAGCGAGGGAGGCCTTCCACCCCGACAACATGGCTTCAGGAAGGGACACCCAACTATAGGAGCAATTGGCGAAGTAGCCGAGGCGGTACATAAGGCCGAAGAAGCCTTCCACCAGGCGCGGCCAATAGTGCTGCTAGTCACACTGGACGTCAAGAACGCCTTCAACTCGGCAAGATGGGACGACATGCTGGAGGCCTTGGAACGGTCATTCAAGGCTCCAACATACTTGCTAGATATGATCCGGGACTACCTCAGAGACCGTTTGTACGACACAATACAAGGTCAGAGAAACAGACGTATAACCGGCGGAGCGGCGCAGGGGTCTGTACTTGACCGGACCTCTGGAACGCCACGTATGACAGTCAGTTGCGCACGGAAATGCCGGAGAGCGCCTTCCTTGTCGCCTTCGCGGACGACGTGGCCGCCGTCATAACAGCAAGAAACGTCCAGCTAGCACAGCTCAAGCTAAACGAGGTCATGCGCAACGTCAGTGGATGGATGAGCGATCACGGTCTGCAATTGGCTACAGCCAAAACGGAGATCGTGCTCCTCACCAGAAAACGGATCCCAACAATTATAAATATGATGGTTGGACCTCAACTGGTGACGACTTCTAGGTCTACAAAATACCTAGGGGTGAAGCTTGACAGCAAACTCACATTCTGGGAACACATCCATGGAGTATGTGAAAAAACTGCGCAGAGCACGGTGGCTCTAAGCCGGCTGATGGCGAATGTGGGCGGCCCGAAGCCATGCCGCAGGAAGCTTCTGATGACAGCGGTCCAATATGGGCCGACGCATTGAAAGTCAAAAAATACCGGATTCAAATGTCTTCGGTCCAGCGCAGAGGGGCACCCCGCATTGCTTCTGCATACCATACAGTGTCCGCGGACGCGGTCCTAGTTATTTCTGGCGTCATGCCAATTGAGCTACTCGCTTACGAGCGAAAAGAGATTTACAACCTCAGTGCCGAGATAGGTCGAGCAGCTGCCGCGGCAAGGGCGCGCGAGAAACTGATCCAGCATTGGCAACAAAACTGGAACGCGAGCACAAAAGGTCGATGAATGCACTCCCTGATAGCCGACCTTCGAACATGGCTGAACAGACCACATGGGGAAGTCGATTTCTACCTGACGCAATTCCTCACCTGTCATGGTTACTTCCGAGAATATCTTCATATAATAGGAAGGGTGGACTCACCGTTCTGTCACTACTGTGGAAACGTCGAAGATAACGTGTACCACACATTCTTCACCTGCGAACACTTCTTGATTTCGCGCAGAATGTTGGAAGAAAGACACGGAGACATAACTCCGAACAACATAGTTGGGGTAATGATCTCCAGTGCAGAAAAGTGGGAAGCAGTTGCGAGATACGTGAAATTCGTACTCCGCTGCAAACGAGAGGACGGTTGTCTACTGAGGACACCCGAATGAAACGCCCCTACAAAAGAGCAGCCCCAAGGCTCTAACAGCGCGCTCCTGCATCTGAAGACATGCAGAATTGCGGTGCCAGATGCGGGATTCTTGCGCGGGCGGTGGGAGTTTGGGTTTTAGTGGGTAGCCCAACACGCTTCGGTGGGAGTCCCACACTCGGAGAAGGTAGTATAGAGACTAGCGCCCCCGGCCAGTGCATAAAGCATTTCCCTCTCCTACGAACAAACAAACAAAAAAAACACACAACCTTGCTAGAACAGTGACTATCATTTGACAAATCATTTGAGTAGCAGGACTAATAGAGATTTCTGTCACTGTCACTTACAAGTTACCATGATACAAAAAAGAAGGTAGTTTCATTTAATGACATTCGTTGTTGTTGCTAACCATTTGACTTTTAATAAAATTATGACATTTCATCAAATTCATGCTACCTGATTACTAGAAGAAATATATTTTTTTAAGCAGAAGATTTTATCAGTACATTCAAAGATGTGGAATATGATGAACTAGAAAAGTATGCCGGCTAAATGATTTCGCAAATGGGGTTGACGACTAGGTTTCAGAACGCATGAAGAAAGTGTAACTGCAAAACCGCGTAACTGACATTTTTTTCAAAAAATTGGATTTGCTCACACAAGCTCTTGGCTCAACCCTTATCCATTCGTCCTGAAATGGGATTTCTTTGTAAAAAAGAGAACCATTTTGAAATGTGAGTGTTTTTACTCTCTTCTAAATAATTTATGCAACCTCACATACGCAACCTCTGTTAGCTGTTTATCGGAGGGCGGTCTGTTCAAGCCGACTTCAGGTGTTTTGCATAAATTGAAAATTTGTGAAATTTAATGATGCTAAAAGCCTAATTTTTTGCAAAATCTGATGAGAAATTTAAAAGCAAACTTCAACCTAAATATAAAAAGGTTTTATTTGGGAAGAACATTCTTTAGAATTTGATTTTTAAATCGCAAGATTGCATTAAAAAAAAAACAGAAAAACGCGCGCGTGGTTTTTATTACAAAATGAAAAGAACCATTACGATGAAGTCTCCTTTAACAGTACCAAGTACTGATAATGGTTTTTGATTTGAAATGTTATTACATTAGTATAAATATGGGAAAGAAAATACTCCGATTTATTGTTTTAATATTATCAAAGTGGCAAGGCCGTTGATAATACTCACAAATTATGAAACTTCAAAAAATTTTATTATCTGTCAAAAGTTGTTTATTGAAACTACCTTCTTTTTTGTATCATGCAAGTTACTATCAAATTCTAAAGGGCAGTGTGAAAAATCTGATGGAAACTTTTGTGTACTTGTGATGCTTCATCTCCTTCTAACATATACGTTTTGGCATATTGCTAGACTGCTTACTCCCTTTGTGTTCGGCATTCAAATTTTAATCATCAATGATGTAAATCTTCGACAATTATGAGTGATCAACTTTAATAGAAATATAAGTCAGCAATGTGCAATCAAATTTGATGTAATAATCGATCAATCATGACACATCAAGTCTGACATGTTTTCATATCATTGTTGATTACTCACAGTTGATGTAAAAATTCGTCCAGTCTGATCTCTCACGCGTGATATAGAAATTTATGATTTATGACACATTTAATACTTGTTTTTTATTTTATTTCTATAAAATCTCATGTACTAATTATAATTAACTTCTTAATAATTATTAATCATCAAAAAATTAGAAGCTAAGTACATTACATCGAATGAGAAGCTAAATATATTACACTAAGTACAGTGCATTAAACATTGAATAAACAAAGGAAATGTGGCCAAAATTAAGCAAAATAAGGCGTTTCTATTATTTTTGCCACCAGCGTTCATATGTAAATACTTAAATCTAATATCTTAATATTATACATTTCCAGCCGATGTGTTTTTAGATTTTTTGGTGCAAGCGGTGATGGCTGAGCTCAGTTGCCTTCTTGATTTCTTTTTGGAACTCAACAGGATGTTTCTTTTTAAATGCATCTATGTGGAATGAAATAGATTACAAAAAAATTTGTATTGTTGTTTCAACTTAAATTTAAGTACCAACTTAAAATTTACCTCTACTCATAGTCGCATTTCAGACTTCTACTAAGTAGTTTCGACTTAGTTTACGATATAGCAAAACGAGTGTGAAAATGTATCGATTTTTCTTTACGATATTTTGGAAAAATTATTTTTTTATTAAATAATGTCAAGTTTGATCATCCGCTTATGTAATTTTTATTTTCATTGCATGATTATGCAAAATAATAAGGTATCATTTTCTTGTTAATTGTGTGAAATAGCCAGAACAACCGCAGTGATGTACATATGTATACGGTAGTGGCCACATAATTAGGGATACTATGGCGCATATTCATAGTCATATTTAGTACTCAACTAAGTCGAAAATATACTAAGTCAGAACTAAAGCTATTCATAGTCGCCTTAGTTTCGACTTTTCTGGCTAAGTACCAACTTAAAATTTAGTTTCGGCTGCAGCTGCAACTAAGTCGTAACTAGGAAGAAGTATTTTATCAAATTAAGGGAAAACAGACGAAATATGTATAAATTAAGTTGGTAGAGGGTGATTTTGATAATATTGAATAATCTCCAATTAAAATTTACAACGATCGATCCATTTCGACTTAGTTGAGTACTAAATATGACTATGAATATGCGCCATAGTATCCCTAATTATGGGGCCACTAAGTCGAAAATATTCTAAGTCACAACTAAAGCTATTCATAGTCGCCTTAGTTTGGACTTTTCTTTCTAAGTACCAACTTAAAATTTAGTTTCGGCTGCAGCTGCAACTAAGTCGTAACTAGGAAGAAGTATTTTATCAAATTAAGGGAAAACAGACGAAATATGTAAAAATTAAGTTGGTAGAGGGTGATTTTGATAATATTGAATAATCTCCAATTAAAATTTACAACGATCGATCCATTTTAATCGAAAGATGAAATTAAATGCGTATTATAATTCGAATAAAGCTACATCACAATTTTATAACTGGAATAATTTAGATAAATTCTCAAATAATAAGTCAGTTTCACGCTAGTTCTTTTAAAGTAAATTTGTGCATAATATTTAGATATCTACTATTTGTATGTTTTACAGCATGCTTTCGATAAACATCGACTTCACATCACTGCGGTTGTTCTGGCTATTTCACACAATTAACAAGAAAATGATATCGTAAACTAAGTCGAAACTACTTAGTAGAAGTCTGAAATGCGACTATGAATAGAGGTAAATTTTAAGTTGGTACTTAAATTTAAGTTGAAACTTTGTTAGTTTCGACTTAGTTGCTGGACTATGAATACGCGCCTATTTCTTTTTAAGTTTTGACCATTTATTTAAGAACTTGCTTCGAATTTTGAGAATTTTTGACAAAGTATGTTAAAAAGGTTTATATATATAAAGTTTTAAATAAATAAAGAAAAAATAAATGGTCAGTACTTGTAGTGTCCCTAATATGTGTACATATTACCTCATAGGATTGGGTCAACCAGTGTAAGTTTTTTAGTGGTTTTCTCTCCCATCTGCCGTTCCAGTCAAACTGCAGCAATGCCTCGTCCGAAATTAAATATTTAACACCGCTGCCTACGTTTTCAAACACACCTTTCTTTTATGATATAAGTGGCCTTTTAAAAAAATTATGTACAGCAATTAGAACGTGAAATATGTATTCCATAATATAATTCATTACCATTGCTTATGCAAACTCTGGATCTTTTAATTTTGTTTCTATTAAATCCACAGCGCAATAGGACTGCAGTGGTAGAGAACTGGCGATGTCGATAAAATTTTTTAATATTGGATTCGTAAATCAGTTTTTCGTGCTCATGGCGTCATTAAAAGCCCTTTTCTTCATTTTAAATGAAATATTTTATAAAACTTATCTTTATTTTTCCACAGCACTTTGGAGTTTTGAGCAAGGCACATAAATACAGGTAGAAGCCAAAATGACGTTGCTCTCATGAGAACCAAACCTTTAAACTTCAACCTGTTTTCCTTTTATTTCCTATATTTCGTTACGCTTTGAATGACATGTCGTTCTTTTTTTGAATGTTCGTTAATGACAAATTTTAATTAGCATTTGACTTTTTGTAGTGTTGTGCGGTTTATACTTAGTCTATGTGTTAAAAATGCAACACCTGAAGCGCTGTTTTTTATGTGGTGTTAAATATAATGAAGACACCACTAATTTTTTTAACGTGCCTCAATGTACTTGGCGTAAGGAGCGTTGGGAAAGCAGCTGTGGGGTAGAGCTGCAGCGAAATGCCGTGCTGTGCGTTAAACATTTTAAAGCAGCAGATTTCATAAATGCACCGGGAGGTAGAGGAAAGGCACGTTTGATGCCAAGTGCTGTTCCTATGACCCTTATGCCGGAAAGTCCCTCCAACAACACTGCAACTTATTAATCAAAAACAGAAAACAATATACAAATTAACAAATTTTAACTAAAGAAAATAAATAAATAAAAGCAAAACTTCTAATTTACTCAAAAACGTCAACCAGCGAAATGTAATTTTTTATTTTTCCTTACACACGCTCATTTTTATTTTTACTCTCCCGAAAACTTTGACTTTTGTAGGTTTGATGTCAATTTGGCTTCTACCTGTTTTTATTGTACCATGGTTTTGAGCATCTTTTTTTTGCGCTTTTATTTATTACGTTTATATATAAAAAAATGTCATACCACAATAAAAACTTTTATTTTTACTTACTTTTGCTTTGAGAGGGTCGAATAATGATAAAATTATCGTTTAAACTAATTAAATTCAAAATGATATCCAAGTACTTCAGTACTCGACATTATTTTTGGCAGGTACAACTACTTTTGTTCAGCACAAAATGCATACCCTAGTGAATCTTGCGGTTACTATGGCAACCAACAACCGTTACTTCTATCAGCATTGCCACTCACTTGATCGATCAAATGACAGTCACTCGCTACAGGGCCAAACTGACATAAAATTTTGCATATGTGTTAGTTTTCATTGTGAATGTGTCGGAATTTCTGTCAATCGCGTCTTATAGGGAAGTTATGCCTGGATCATGATACAAATACTAAGGGCCGGTTACTCAATGTCTGGCTAACACTAATTTCCGGTTAAACATAGTTATCGACGTTACCGACTCCCTGTTGTATTCATGGAGTCGAAGACGTCGATAACGATGTTTAACCGCAGATTAGTGTTAACCAGACAATGAAAAACCGGCCCTTAAAGGTAGTTTCACTTCTTCTTCTTATCCGCCATTGCTTCCATTTGACGTAAAATGTGCTTTTGACGTTTTCTTTTATATTGAAACTACCATATTCTTTGAAGAAACTAAAAAGTGGTTTTTTACTTAAAAAAAAAAATTATTCCAAAATCATTTCAAGGAATATATTTTGAGCATCATTTTATAGCGAGCCTTTAGTGGTTTATTTCTAAAATTAATTATACAACGGAAGGCTAGTAAAATACTCCTATTACATTGCGTAATGCACATAAATTATCTATTTGTTTATGCAATTATTTTCATCATTAGTTGCGTTCGCGTAGCTGTTAATTGTTCATGTTTAACCAAAACTTACAAGTTTTTGCGTTCGCGTATGCATATGCTGATCAAAAACAGCTGGTTGGCATTTACGCAAATCACAAAATTGAATTTGATGGTTTGGAAGTTAAAAATTACAAAATGCGACAAATTAAACTTGTAAGAAATAAGTAGTTATTTGTTTAACCAATAAACTGTGCCAGTATAACTCTTTGTGATGACTTTTCGTACGTTTTAAATTTTACACTTTTGAATGTAAAAAAAAATTATATCAGCTGTTCGTCTAACTTGCAAGTTTCTGCAAATTTTCTGTTCGCGTACTATTTGGGATATTTTTCTCTTGTGGGAGAACAGATGACATTTCGCCGTAATTTGGCAGTTGGTTGGTTTTAAACGAACGCACCTATTATTTTGTACGATTAGCTGCATATTTCGGGATGGCCACGTGCATGGTAACTTCACCAAGGTGTTGTTTGCTTGTTCCAACCACTTTTCGGCGGTAAATTTTTAGCCCCGGGACGGATGTGCACAATCTAAGCGAAACGCTGCACCAGCAGCAGTAGAGCGAGTAGTTTATCTGTCTATAAACTATAACAAGGAGCTCTAAGAATTTGTAAGTTTTTTTACCTCCCTCTAAGTTTATGCTTATACTATGCTTTCATTGACGATTAGAGCTGTAGCAAACCGTATGTATTCGTTACTTAGGGCCGTTTACACCATGTCTAGTTAACGCTAACTGGAGGTACATCCTTCAGTTAAGCACATCCACTGCTTTATCGATCACATGTTATATGATGGGTGTCGATAACGTCGATAAAGATGTTTAACTGGGAGTTAGAATTAACTAGACATGGTGCAAACGGCCCTGAGTAACGAATACAACCCCTGACTCGAAGTACCGAATCGTTACTCACATAATAATCTCGTTACTCGCATGTTCCGTATATGCACCATCATCGTGAATCAATACAACACAAGATATTGTGCGGTAACGAAATTGTTTTCGTATCGATACTAAGGGCCGTGTACTCAATATGTGGTTAACACTAATCTCCGTTTAAACATCATTATCGACGTGTTCGGCTCCATGCATATAACATGGAGTCGGTAACGTCGATAACGATGTTTTACCGGAGATTAGTGTTAACCAGACATTGAGTAACCGGCCCTAAAGTGTGTTGCGTGTGTATGTACGTACATGCATGCATGATTCGTGTGAGGTGCAAGTGCTTGATTGTATCAAATTGTTCGAATCGATATAAAACTATGTTGCGTGTATACATATGTATATATGTACATATGTACGAACGAACATTTCCTTATGGCCCCGTCAGAATGAGTACTTTACGTACGTGACGCTCAAGGATGAAACTGACAGTTGAGTAGACTGTGTGTGTTTGCATAGAGAGCGTCAGATTGGCAACCCTTGCGTCGACGGACCCAACGAACGTTGGCCAATACTCAACTTTTGACGCACGTAAGTCCGTCACTGCTGACAGTTGTATAACCTCGTGTTTACACAAGTCAAGAAAAACGAGAATAAGCATTAATTGTCATATTGTTTGAATAAAGTAGCCATCCAGATAATAAATTGTCTTCCAAAAGCCAGAGAAAGTGACGAAGACATCAAGAGAAGTGTGAATAGATTAGTGAACAAAGTGTGAATGTTTTGCTATTGTATCTGAAAAATTTCCTTGTGTAAACCCCAAGTACGCGGTCATAAGGAGTAGCTGATTTTTGTTTGCAGACGCAACACCTTCATTGTGACGTATCTCAACTGCACGTACGCAACTTCCTTCGCATACTTTTCCGTTATTGGCGTACAAGTACCCATTCTGACGGGCCTATTACGCTGCAAGATTCGTTTCGTTACTCACATAATAGTCTCGTTACTCGCATGTTCCGTTTATGCACCATCAACGTGAATCAATACAACACAACATATTAGTGGTATTCATCTAAACCGATAACTTTATCAAGCAGATAATCTTATAAGTTTACGCACTCTGTTACATGAACGACCCACACTATCTTTTCGTTTACACATGCGACAATAGTCGTGTTTTCTTTGGTTATAGAGCTCAGTATCACTAACTTTATACTACTAGTACGAGGATAGAGAAATTTTAAAAACTAACTCACTAAATGTGAAAGAATTATATTTACGAGATAATATCTGTTTAAATAAATATACATATAACATAAAGGCTATTTATTTGAAGAAAGTTAGAAGAAACAAAGGCAGAATATCTGTTTGTGTTTGAATTCATTTGTCACGGCTACCAAACTTTGCGGCCAAATTATCAGTGAAACAAAACAAACAGAACGGATAATAATTGAACCAGATCTCTATCAGGATCATATCGTTGTTGTTGAATTTGCGTGCAAAATTTGTATGCGGATCCCGATTATTGCCCAAGAAAACATAGCTAGAGTTGCGACAGAGTTGCATTGGCTTCAGTTTATCAAGTTTATTAAGTGAAATCGCTGGAGAAATTTATCAGAAATGTGTAAACGAGTCTCCATACAAATACATACCCTTATTAAGGGTATTCATCAAACCTTATAAATGCATTTTAAACCGTATAAACTTATAATTGTGTAAACCTTATAAATGAACTGTCAAAGTTTGTATGAAAACACGTTTACACATTTCTGATAAATTTCTCCAGCGATTTCACTGAATAAACTTGATAAACTGAAGCCAATGCAACTCTGTCGCAACTCTAGCTATGTTTTCTTGGGCAATAATCGGGATCCTCATACAAATTTTGCACGCAAATTCAACAACGATATGATCCTGATAGAGATCTGGTTCAATTATTATCCTGTCTGTTTTTTTTTGTTTCACTGATAATTTGGCCGCAAAGTTAGTGAGTTAGTTTCTATAATTTCTTTATCCCCGTGCTAGTAGTATAAAGTTAGTGATACTGAGCTCTATGACCAAAGAAAACGCGACTATTGTCGCATGTGTAAACGAAAAGAGAGTGTGGGTCGTTCATGTAACAGAGTGCGTAAACTTATAAGATTATCTGCTTGATAAAGTTATCGGTTTAGATGAATACCACTATTGTGCGGTAACGAAACTGTTTTTCGTATCGATACTAAAGTGTGTTGCCTGTATATGTACGTACAGGCATGCATGATTCCTGTGAGGTACAAGTACTTGATTGTTTCAAATTGTTCGAATCGATACAAAACTATGTTGCGTGTATACATATGTATATATGTACATGTATGTATATGTATGAACGAACAATTCCTTACGCTGCAAGATTTGTTCCGATGATTCTTGTGAGGTACAAGTGCTTGTATCAAAAGTAACGAGTCAAGTAACGATATGAAAGATACGGGTGTTGATTGGATTAGTAACGAATACATATGGGTATCCGAAATTTCGTTACTTTTACAGCTCTATTGACGATAAGCTACTGTGGGGAATACTGCGGCAACACAAAGCGAACAACGAGAAATAGGCAGAATGTTCGAGGAATGACGTAGAATGTTCCACAAAGAGAAACGTCAAGTTGGATAAACACTGCGAACAGCGAGAGAAAGAGAATGAGCGATAAACTTCAGAATGTTCTAGAGTTGCCATAAGTGCCAGCGCAGGTATATAAGGGCGCCGCCACAGCGAGTTGAGTTAGTTACGAGTTACAAGACAGCAAGCTACAAGTAAAGTGAGCAGAGAAGTGAGTTGCGAATAAGCACGATATAAGTTTAATTGTGTTACCAAGTTTAGTTAAGCGCTGTTATTGCTTTAACAAGTATTGTAAAGTGTTTTTACTGTATTAGCGAGTATTGTAAATTGTTTGTTGTACAATAAAGTTAATTGTACTACAATTTGGTCATCGATTGCATTCATTTAACAATCCAGCGATACGAACCGAGAGATTTGGGAAATCCGGATGAGGTTTCAAGGATAATCGTAACACTACTTTTTAACTATTCCTTTGTTCACATTAGAAATGTTCGATATTTAAGAAAGTATGGAGCAAATGCAGTTGGGCTCCAAATCTAAAAAAAAAAAAAAATATTGGAATCGATAGAGATGATTGAGCTGAGTATAACGGTATACTTATTTTTTGGGCAAACAACAACAACAAAAATTATCAAAGGTTAAAGTTCAAAATAAGCAATTTTTTAAATCAGGATTTCTTAAAAACGGATGGATGAAAATTTTGATCTCATTTAATAGTAAATTTCATTCCCTTTAATTTGGTATACGTAGTTTATATATACGTTGTATAGTTCTTACAAAAATTGAATTAATGTAAAATAATTATAAAAAAACAGCTTTTGCAGAGAACACCTTTCTGCGTAGGCGGCCTTCGGCCGCACTTAGGGATTATAGCCCTCACAACGTAGCATTCTCTTTCTGTGTTGCGAGGAAAAGGCACTGAACACCTTTTGCAGAGAACACCTTTCTGCGTAGGCGGCCTGCGGCCGCACTTAGGGATTATAACCCTCACAACGTAGAATTCTCTTTCTGTGTTGCGAAGAAAAGGCACTGAACACCTTTCTGCGTAGGCGGCCTGTGGCCGCACTTAGGGATTATAACCCTCACAACGTAGAATTCTCTTTCTGTGTTGCGAAGAAAAGGCACTGAACACCTTTTGCAGAGAACACCTTTCTGCGTAGGCGGCCTGCGGCCGCACTTGAGGATTATAACCCTCATAACGTAGAATTATCTTTCTGTATTGCGAAGAAAAGGCACTGAGCACCTTTTGCATAGAACACCTTTCTGCGTAGGCGACGTCGGCCGCACCTAGGGTTTGTAAGCTTTTTTTTTATAATTATTTTATATTAATTCAATTTTTGTAAGAACTATACAACATATATATAAAGTACGTATACCAATTAAATGAGATCAAAATTTTTAAAATCCATTCATTCGTTTTTGAGAAATCTTGATTTCAAAAATTGCTTATTTTGAACTTTAGCCTTTGATAATTCTTGTTGTTGTTGTTTGCCCAAAAAAAGAAGTATACCGTTATACTCAGCTCAATCATCTCTATCGATTCCGACATTCTTTTTTTTAATTTGAGATTTGGAGCCGAACTGCATTTATGCCGAAAGTATCGATATTGTTGGAGGAAACCATCACTCGTTATATTTAGCTAAGAGCCGCTTAATTCATGCAATATGTAATTACCACCTAAGATGTATAGTCTATCTACCACCTCATATTAAAATTCTAAGCTATCGATTAATTCCAACTAAAAGGGTATCGATCATCACTATATTGAATATACATACACATTTTCTTCTGATATAATAGAGGCACTCGTTGTTTCGTTACTCCAAGCAGTAGTCCGATATTTTATTCATACATAAATTTGGCGACCGTTACAGGACAAATTACGTTTCTTGTATTAAATATTCGTAATAGCACAAATATTTGACTTTCGTAACTTCTGGGGTCCAACAACATTTGCACAGCTTTCGTTGTCGATTCTGGAGCCTAGCAGCACTAGTGCATACACGTTTTCGTCGTGGATTCTGGAGCCTCAAAGCAAACTTTGGCATCGTGTTCTTGGAGACCAAAACGGATTCATAAACTCATCGGCCTTTCTGGAGTCCTAACCATAACTTTCGTTGACACTTTTCAAGTACTATCAGCATTCATACGTTGACGCCGTCGTCGTGAGTGCAGCCTCAGTGGCATACATACATCAACGTTGTCGAAACACACCTTTTGAAATATCGCTGAAGACGTTGACGCTCACGTTTCGCTGCTACCTTCACTGTCAGCTTCACAGTCGTCGTTTTCGCAAAACTGTTCATTTTGTCGACAAACATACATACATAAGTGAAACAGTAAGTACATTCAGATCCGGTTACTTAATGTCTGGTTAACACTAATCTGCGGTTAAACATCGTTATCGAGGACTTCGACTCCATGCATATAACAGGGAGTCGGTAACGTCGATAACTATTTTTAACCGGAGATTAGTGTTAACAAGACATTGAGTAACTGGCCCTAAGTATACTGCATGGACCAATAAATAACGCTACCCAAAGGGAATCGGCCTGTCTCTGCCAGTCGATTGTTATTTTATTTGAAAATTTCAATATTTCATCGATCGTTGATTATTTTAATTCATACCTTCGCTTCATCCTTTATTGCTACACTTCATTTAAATCTCGCATTTGGTTTGGACCGCATAACCTAAAATGAGTGATAACGAATTCGAAAAATCCACTCCCACAAAGGATTATAGCTTACACTCACTGGAACTAGAACGTTCTATATTAATACAAAGTATTATTAAATTAAAAAACAAAGTTGATTCTGAAAAAGAAAAACCCGATGCCACGATTTGGGAATGCAGGTTTGAAATAATTGAATCTTACTTTAAGGAAGTGTTAGGAATTCAAGCTAAAATCGAAAAATTAAATCCAAAGATGATTCTCGAAGCGATTTGGAAGAGTTGTTTGTCTCTGCTAAAGCAAAAATCATTCCAATTGTGACCGCTAATCATCGCAATTCAATAATGAGTAGTATTGTCTTGAATTCCAATACCTTTCCTACATCGTCACATCATAATCGTTTGCCACAACTAAAACTACCACAATTTGATGAAAAATATAGTGACTATAAAAGATTTATTCGCACATTTCAGAACATGGTAGACGACGATGTTAGCATAGCCGTTGTCGATAAATTTAACTATCTATTGAATTGCTTGTCGGGGCGAGCGTTGGCGGTTGTCGAACCGTTCGAGGTTAGCGATGCAAACTACCCCAAGGCTTTAGCGCGTTTAAAAGAGCAATGTTTTAATTTTTTTGGATTATATTTCCACATTATTTAGTTTGCCTAAGATGACAAAGCCTCACCAGTTGCGCAGCATAATTGATACTGTATCTGCTGTACGCGCATCTTTATTGTCGTTGGGTTCAGCAACAGAAATAATGAATTCAATGTTGATTCATGTGGTTCTTTCAAAAGTAGATTCTATTTCTAAGGAGACGTATGAAGAAAAACAAAAGTACCGATCATGGCCTACGTGGGAAAGTTGCTATGTTGTACTAAGTCGTCGCTGTCAGTTTTTAGAAGGCCGAGTAAGAAAATGTGATTCATCTGGGGATCAACGGGAAATAAAGCCAAGAAATAACTCACATAAGCCTGCGCATTCCTTTGTCAGCTCACAATCTAGTTGTTTCTACTGCAATAAAACTGATCACACTTTAGGCAACTGCTCCTCATTCCTATCACTACAAGTTTCGCAACGATTTAACTTCGTGAAGCGCTCTTCTCTTTGTATTAACTGCTTCGTAAAGGTCATGTCGTATCAAAATGTCCATCTAAATTTAAATGCAGAGTTTGTAGGGCCGCACACCACACACATTTGCACATTTTTTCTCCATCGGGGCCGAGTATACAACCGGCTTCAACTCAATTGCCAGCAAGCTCAAATCCCCCTGCGATATCAATGGTAACCCGTTCATTTCAACGAGCAATTATTCCTACAGCAATCGTGCTTATCAGAGATAAGTATGGAGATTATCAGCATATTCGCGCGCTCCTGGACTCGTGTTCCGAAATAAACTTTATTACAGAAGAATCGGCAAAACGGCTTCAACTGAATTGGAAGCCTAATGTTCAGGAAGTGGCTGGTGTAGGACAAATTCGTACTCA
Source organism: Rhagoletis pomonella (assembly GCF_013731165.1). Taxonomy (NCBI): domain Eukaryota; kingdom Metazoa; phylum Arthropoda; class Insecta; order Diptera; family Tephritidae; genus Rhagoletis; species Rhagoletis pomonella. The sequence continues at coordinate 3,009,758 of NW_023458562.1, read as the reverse complement.
ACTTACGCATGCTGTCTCGACTACTATTAAATCGCGATTAACCAACTTTGAGCGGACCCTAACATTTGCTATAACAAAAACAATTTCTGCCCAGTTACCCGATCAAGTTATCTGTAGTAAAGACTGGAATATACCAAAAGGTATACAGCTTGCAGACCCTTATTTTTTTAAGCCTCAACGAGTAGATCTTTTAATTAGTACCGAGATATTTTTTTAAGCACTGCTTGACGGAAGGTTGTCGCTAGGAGAGGGTCTACCGTCCGCCGCTAACAATGTTTTTGTATGGATAATTGGAGCCCAACACCGCTCAACTCAACCATTTCGTAGCGTAGAATGTAATATGACTTTTGAAGCTGCAACCGATTCGATGTTAGCAAAATTTTGGGAAATAGAAGAGCTTGTTCCGAAAGCGAATTGTAGCTCAGCTCAGGGTAGTGTTTGACGCGTTTGCTCGCAAATCATACAACAAATCATTAAATGATATCCTAATGGTGGGACCAACCATACAGCAGGAGTAGACACTTACTCTTCTTTCGTTTCGCCTTTATCGCTATGCCTTGATTGCAGATATCACAAAAATGTATCTGCAATTTTATGTACACAATCATGATCGTTTATTTCAACCATATATGTAATACTTCTATATTGGCAGTAAGCTAACTTCTCAATGTGTGAGCATTCCGAAATCAAAGCGAGACAATCTAGTACCTATTTTGTCAATGTATTGTGTACTTGAGTGCCGTTTTTGTATATGTGTCGTGTACATGTTTATTTATAAACGTATGTGTTCCTTTTCTTTCGTAAATGTTTATTGATATATCTGTACTGTAGTGTTTTCGGACGGTACTAGCTCTTACTGCCAATATAGGAGTATTACATATATGATTTCTACTCATATTCTGGAGAAAAGATATTGATACGGTATGGCATCGTCGCCATTTCTTGCCATACGAAGTCTGTTCCACATAGCTGATTTGTATCGTGAGTTACATCCAATTGGCGCACGAGCTCTACAGGAGGATCTATATGTTGACGATCTACTCACAGGAGCCGAAGATGAGGAGGATCTATATAAGAAAAAAAAGGAAATCTCAGACATATTAAATTTATATGTTGGGCCTTTTGAGTCCTATCATTATTCGATTCAAAGTTCTCATGCAAGAAATGTGGATTCAAGAGCTCCAGTGGGATGAACCTTTAGCGGGAGATGTGAAACACATGTGGGATCAAATCAAAGATGATCTCACTTCGATCAACGAAATTGAAGTACCACGTTATGTTTTCACCTCATGTATGTATAAATGCGAAATCCATGGTTTCGCTGATGCTTCTCGAAGAGCCTGTGGGTGTTGTATTTATGTACGCATGCATAGCATGAATAGTTATAAGACAGCTTTATTGATTTCCAAGTCAAAGGTAGCTCCCATTAAGGCCCAAACTATACCAAGACTTGAGCTCTGCGCCGCATTACTTTTGTGCAAAACGTGGTAAAAAATTGAGAATAAAGTAGCTAAATTCATTGATAACATTTACTTTTGGACAGATTCTAAAACTGTTCTTCAGTGGCTAAATATGTATTCCTCGACCCTCAACAGTTTTGTCGGAAATTGAGTCGCTGAAATTCAAGAAGCGACCAAACGAATCAAGTGGATGCTTGTTCCATCGCAACAAAATCCGGCTGACATAGTCTCTCGAGGGTGCAGCGCATTGGAGTTACCGAAAACAATTTGGTTTTCTGGACCACACTTTTTATTGAATGATTCGAACCAATGGCCTGTTTTGGACGAACTTGGTTATGCTGTAAACGATTTAGAAAAAAGGCGAGTAGTAAGCTTTCAGTGTAGCAATATAGGCAACGCGGGAAACGTTATAACTGAGTTAATAGAACAAAAATCATGTTATCGCCAGATTGTTCGTATCATCGCTTAAATTTTTCGCATTTTTAATAGAACTCCTCCAGATGTTACTATAAAAGCGAGTGACATACTTCACATCACTCCCTAGGAATTAGAAATTACTTTTGAAAGAGCCGTTGCAGCTATTCAGCTCGAATACTTTTCTGATGAAATCAAGCAATTGCAACTAGGTAATCCCGTGAAAACCACTATTCAAAGTCTTTCGCCGTTCTTGGAAGATATTGACACTTACGGCTCCACGATCTATCTTTTACGCGTCGGTGGACGACTTGCCAACTCTAATCTGCCATATGAGATAAAACACCCGCTTCTCCTACCAAGACAATGTCGTTTCGTACTGTTATACGCTGAATATCTTCATCGAAAACACCTTCATGTCGGTCCGAAGAATTTAGTTGGATTGCTACGTCAAAGGCTGTGGGTAATCAATGCTCGTGAAGTCGCACGTAAGGTCGTGCGAAAATGTGTACATTGCTATCATTACAAACCCAAATTACAAGAACAAATCATGGGAAATTTGCCGGCAGACAGATTCAAGACGCAAAGACCTTTCTTTGTTTCCGGTGTCGATTTTTGCGGCCCATTCTTCACAACACTTTGAGTTCGAGGTAAGCCGCCATATAAGACGTATGTGGCGATATTTGTATGCTTTTCATCGAAACCAGTTCGTGCAGAGCTTGTGTCGGATTTGTCCTCCAACGCATTTTTGTTGGCTCTAAAGCGTTTTGTAACACGTCGAGGCATACCACAACGCTTGTATTGTGACAATGCGAACAATTTTGTTGGTGCACAGACAAAACTGAAAGAGTTTCAGGAAAAATTGTTCAACCAAGCAGACATCGGTGAAGTTATGTCCTACAGTAGCGATATTGGATGCGAATTCAAGTTCATACCCCCTCGAGCACCTCACTTTGGAGGCTTATGGGAGGCAGCGGTTAAATCGGCGAATCTTGCCCATTTAGACCAATGGCAGCGTATTTCATTTCTTAAGGCTCAATTCTGGCAGCAATGGATGCGCAGCTATATCCTTACTCTGCAGCAGCGAGTCAAATGGCGAACGACTCAAGAAAACATGAACATCGGACAACTGGTGCTAGTACACCACCCCAGCAGTGGTGCCTTGCCCGGGTTACGCAAACCTTTCCTGGACTTGATGGGAAAATTCGAGTGTTAGAACTGAAACTAAAAAAGGCTTCATCAGACGTCCTATCCACAAGGTTGCACCGCTACCAAATACTGAAGACTCTTGAAAGGGGGACCTTTCAACCTGGGGACTATGTTATATTTAGCTAAGAGCCGCTTAATTCAAGCAATATGTAATTACCACTTAAGATGTATAGTCTATCTACCACCTCATATTGAAATTCTAAGCTATCGATTAATTCCAACTAAAAGGGTATCGATCATCACATTGAATATCCATACACATTTTCTTCTGATATAATAAAGGCACTCGTTGTTTAGTTACTCCAAGCAGTAGTCCGATATTTTAAGCGAAGCGCACATTGGCGCGAATCTGTCGTTGCGAATCCGCAAGCCCAAAAATTACAACAATGCTACCCATACATTTTAATGCGCTAGCGCACACTTGCACGATTCCGTCGCTGCGAATTTTTCGAACATTCAATGTTCTCTATTGACGCGTTCGAAACGCGGCTTGCAGCGTTTTGAAGGCGTCAAAGAAGAAGAAGAAAGGTGTCACAGCAATAAAGGCAAAGAAAAAAAACGTGTAATGTACAAAAACTAATAAAAACGTTCGTAATAATAGTATTTTGTACGATTTGGGCACGCCGAGTGCGAAAATACACGAAATAAAGGGAAAATTGAGTGAATTGTACATCGGAAATCGACGCGAAAAAATCGCTCAAGTGTGCGCACGTTTGCGGATTCGAAGTTAACAGCCGAATTCGCAATGTATTCGCAACGACAGAATCGCGCCAATGTGCGCTTCGCTTTATTCATACAGATATCATGAATCGATTTAATTCATTGCATGTAAAATCGATATGGCGATATATCGGGCTGAACAATATCGATATCGGAAAAATCGATGTTGAAAATCCTACTCCCAATTAGGAATGTTCGATATTTAAGAAAGTATCGATATCATGAATCGATTTAATTCATTGCATGTAAAATCGATATGCCGATATATCTGGCTGAACAATATCGATATTGAAAAAATCGATGTTGAAAATCCTGCTCCCAATTGAATAGAATATTAAGCCTGCCTATCAACTCACCTAATTGTGTTATTTCAAATTTGTATACTTACTGAGGATTAAAACGGCATGCCGGTCGGGGCAAGCGGTTTGTCAAACTTAAGAACTAAATAAATCACACAAACTGCTGATTAAACCTACTTTAGTATTTTCCCATACACTTTTTTGTAGATGAAAAATAAATTTCCACTTAAATATCGATATTGCGGGTAAAGTATCGATGTCTTCGATATATCGACCTTGGAATA
>NW_023458562.1:2960421-3005362 GCF_013731165.1 Rhagoletis pomonella | reverse complement strand
TCAACTTAAGTATCGATATTACGGGTAAAGTATCGATGTCTTCGATATATCGACCTTGGAATATCGATTCAAAAAATCGATTATCGTGCGATAAAATATCGAAATTCAGAAAAATCGATACGATATCGAACATTCCTAGATCACGGTGCAGCGAACAAAGGTGGCGCGACAGTGGTACCAAAGAACGTAGATAACAATAAGGGACAACTCGTTATAATTGTGGCGAAAGTGCGCAACAGGGGCGTGCCTTCTCTTTTCATCCAATCAAAAAAGGCGCTACGGCAAAAGAGAAGGCACGTCCCTGTTGCACACTTTCGCTACAATTATAACGAGTTGTCCCTTCTTGTTATATACGTTTTTTGGTGGTACTGCTACTTTGGTTTTGCCGATTTTGACAGTTGTGGTAACTAGTAAATAAACCTTTGCTTACAAATCAGCGGCAGAGAGAAATTTTAATTTTAAGTGAAAAATCAGTTTAAGTTGTGTTAATTTGCAATTTGTGAGTGATTTTTGAGTTGAAGACTGCGTAAAAACTAATAAAATGAAGTGACGTATGTTAAATTGCGACAGCCGTCGAGATGCAAGATGCGTAGATGCAAGTGTAGCGCTGCGACGAATCGCTGCATTTTGAATTTATGAATTGAATTTGAATTTAATTCAAATTCTGCTCCAAACAGCCTCCTTTTACTAATCAATCCCGCTGAGATGCGCCGCAGTTTGCTACAGCAGCCTTAATTGCAAAGCAATGGAGTGCACTAAACGTTTGCTGCAGCAGCCTCAATTGCAAAGCAATGGAGTACACTAAAATGTTCACTATTCTCTAATAAATCAGGTGAAAAATGCAATATTTTCGCAATTAGAAAAATTAATACACGTTTTTGCTGTAAGGTGAACTGTTTTGGCAGCTTCAACTCTTTCTTCTTTTCGCTCTATTCTTTGTTTACTTGTGGTACACAAATGTCAACGGCCAGGACGGCGCAATCTTGTATTCTATCATTCTTGATACTCGATGCTTTTCGTTCGATACCAAGTACTGAGTAGGTATCGAAAAAAAAAATACTCGCATCGAAACCCGATACCAAGGCGAATTTTCTTTCGGAATTTTTTCCTCCACTAATATAAATCGCCCAGAGCTTTATGGCTGTTTTAACATAAGTGAGGTTTATTAAAATTTCCATCATCCAAGTCAAAAACATATTCGAACCGGATTAGCAGATTAGGAGTTACTCACTGATTTAGCAAGTTCACAATTTTCAGAAATTTCCAAAAACAAAAATTTCCTCTAGTACAAATATTAACATAAAACCACTTGATAACTTAAGGATTTTTCTTGGATGTAAAGGCATAATATTTTATAAATACATTAAAACGTTAAGATTTTTATGAAAGCCTTATGTATTTATTTTTACCTAGGTGCCTATAATTTTCACACTTAAGTATTACCTATTCAATTTTTATAAGCTGTCTTAATGTATTTATAAAACTATGCTTTTACATCCAAGAAAAAAAAACGTTAGTTATCAGGTTATTTTATATTGTATTATTTGTACTGACAGTAATTTTTGTTTGGAAATTTTGCAAGAAATTAAAAACTTGTCAATAAATCAATGGGTAGCTCCTAATCTGCTAATCCGGTTCGAACATATTTTTGACTTGGATGATGGAAAATTTAACAAACTTCAATTATGCAAAAAAAAATTCAGACCAAAAAAAGCCGAAATTCTGCTATATTTCGGAAACTGTTCTACTTTCTTAATATCTGACTTCGTGTTTGAATACAAGGGAAAAATTTAGGTGAGAAATTGTGGCTATCGAGATTTAATAACATTAATTCAAAGGAACTCACCATTTTTTCTTTGCAAAATTTGTTTATACATATGTGACCAATTTAGTCTGCCTCCATTGTTAAAATATGCCATGAACTCCTGCCGAATAGCATCTGCTTCTCCCCTTCGCGAATTGTATTGACTCGAAGCTGCAGTAACTCTCTCGGCTCTACTATTATTTACATTAGACAATGTACTATTTGAAGTTAAAAAATTTTATAGAACGCAGCATGCGAAGGTAACACTTTCTACTGTTTCGACTTTCAAATTCATCGGAGCGAGAAAGATGCGAAATCTGTGAGCCAAGATGCCAAACGTGTGCTCAACAACATGCCTGGCGCGTGAAAGTCGGGCGTTGAAAACTTGCTTATCACGGCAGTTAGAGTGATAAGGGCACGGCTTCATTAAGTGCTTCTGCATGGGAAAAGCATCATCGCTGACAACAACGAACAGAAGACAACAAACGGAAGAAGGTTGTTAGCGATGGTAGCATTCTTGGGTATTTATTTTTCTTCACGTAGAAATAGAAGAGCGTGCTTTGCAAAAATACGTGAAAATTTAACACTATTTTGTGCTAAAGCTTGTTTATATTTTTAGACTAACGAAGTTTTAGGGCCGGTTGTTCAATGTCTGGTTATCACTACCACTACACTATCGACGATTTCGACATCATGCATGTAACATGTGATCGATAAAGCAGTAGTTGTGCTTAACCGGAGCTTCTACCTCCGATTTGTGCTAATCAGACATTGAACAACCGGCCCTTAGTATTTTTTGGGGTACACGAAATACTACTAACTCACTCGATATTTAGTTGCCTGACAAAAAAAAAAATACCCGCACGGTTCCGATATTACAGTTAAAGTGTTTATTACAATTCTTCATTTCATATTCTTAGGGCCGGTTACTCAATGTCTGGTTAACGCTAATCAACCGTTAAACATAGTTATCGACGTTACCGACTCCCTGTTGTATGCATGGAGTCGAAGACGTCCATAACGATGTTTAACCGCAGATTAGTGTTAACCAGACATTGAGTAACCGGCCCTTAACCTACTGCCTAACCTAACGGCTTAACTTAGGGGTAAGTATACATAGGTAAGTACATAAGGTGGTAAGATGTAGTGACAGTAAGAGCCGGTTACTCAATGTCTGGTTAAGGCTAATCTCCCGTTAAACATAGTTATCGAGGTTACCGACTCCCTGTTGTATGCATGGAGTCGAAGACGTCGATAACGATGTTTAACCGCAGATTAGTGTTAACCAGACATTGAGTAACCGGCCCTAAATGTGCAAAGGTAAGTATATACAAGTGAAGGAGATGGTAAGCATGAAGAAGTAAAAGCGAGAAAGGAAGTAGAGCGAAAGTAAGTATAAATGTAAATATTAATTAAATAGAATATATGTAAGTATATATGTCTATGTACATGCTTGTTTACATTCAAATACATTTCATATTTAAATTTTTATTTTGTTTATATAGCTAATGCATTCAGTTCTGCTTCGACACCGGCCACCTTGAAGGGATCTAGTCCTTCAATCATTCGGCATAGGTAGCACGGCTAGTTTGTGAATAGGCCGTCGTATGACTCCAGACTTAGTTGTGACGTCTGCGACGCGCACCTTGCCATCTTCCCCTGGAAATATTTTGGTGACTCTGCCTAGCACCCACTGCTGCAGTGGAACGTTGTCCTCGTGGACGACGTCGAGTTGGCCTGGCTCGGCGTTGGGCTGCGGTTGGGTTCACTTGTTGCGCTGCTGAAGCTCCAAAAGGTAGCTCTTCGACCACGCGCGCCAAAACTGCTGCTTGTGAAAGCAAACAAGCTGCCATCTGTCTAAGCAGCGGCTGGGACCTTCGGGCACTTTCTCCGGTGGCAGAGCTCTCAAGCTGTGTTGCCATTTTGGTGCTTTTATAGCTAGATTTAGCTCTTTATTTTTCTGTTTAGCTCCGAAAATTGGGCTTTAGTTCCTAGCTCTTTTTTTAGATATTTTCAAAATTATCTAGCACTTTTTTAGCTTCAGAAAGTTTTAGTTGTGTTTGGTAAGATATTACAATTACAAATCTGTAAGTTCATTGTACAAGTGTTGACAAATTTTTTTTTGGCTTTGGCTATTCGATACCCTCATATTATTCTATTTCGATTAATACTTAGAATACGTCCATTCATAATGCAAATAGCACAAGCAAATGGAAAATGGGCCAATTAGTTTATGCAACGTGCGCGGGCTCCGATAAGCTCAAGGTGTATTCTTAACTTGAAAAACTTAAGCGTTGATAAAATTTCTAATTTCGAGATACAGTGGAAAAACAAACATTTGTATCCACGGAAAAATACAGACTACACTCATGGATCTAGGTTAATGGATTCAAAAAATAATTAGAAGAAAATCGTTTTTCTGACGCGCGGATTCTGTTTTTACCTTACTAATTTTACATTTAAGGAGAGACGGAAGTAAAAACTTTCAGAAAAATTTTTCGAAAAAATTATTCGTAGCCCGAGTTTTTATGGTCAATTCAAAGATCTTAAATTGCCGATTTTAACAGTTTATATAAGTATGTGCATATTTACAAGTGTAATAACGAAATATATACAACTTATTTTGATTTAAAAGTTGTTTTTTCAGCACTTAAACTTATAAAACTCTTTATTTTTATTAAAATTGCGGAAAATGTAAAAGCAATCTTACGTCAATAAATGTTCAACTAAAAAAAACTAGCTCTTTATTTTAGCTACTATTAGAATTATTTAGCTTTTTTTAGCTACTATTAGTATTATTTAGCTCTTTTCAGCTTTTTTTTCGGCCGTTTTAGCTAAAAAAAAAATTTCCTCTGGCAACACTACTCGCAAGGGCCTCCGACCAGTATATGTACGGGAGTTAGCGCTTCGCCGTCGTTAGGGTTGCTGCTGAGCGGTGCGAATGGGCACCTCCCGCAGCTCCCGCAACTTCCTCTCCGCTCCCACGAACTTCGTCGCGTGGTCGCAGTATATTGTGGCTGGTATCCCCCGGCGTCCAATGAACCTTTTGGGGGCGAAAATAAATTTATCAGCGGTTAAGTCAGATACGAGTTCTAGGTGTACTGCCTTTGAAGCGAAACGAAACAAAAATTGGTATGTACATTTTCACGGGTGGTCGACCGCGAATTTTCAAAGTAATGTGAATGGGCCCAAAATAATCTACTAAACATATTGTAAATGGCCGTTGGGCTCGTAACCTGTCGGCGGGTAGATTGCTCATGATCTGACTTTTCAGTTTCGGCTTATAATGGAAACAGTGAATGCAATCTCTAACAGTTCTACCACAGGCTTCTCGAGCGTTCACCAGCCATATTTTTTCTCGCAGAAGCGCTACTAGTGCCTTTGGACCAGCGTGATGGTTGCAAAAATGTAGGAACCGGATGTATGCCTTCACAAAGTGTGAATTCTTGCTTAACAGCAGAGGAAATTTGGCATCCTACTCGAATTAGTTTGAACGAAAAAGATGATTCTGAGAATTCGTGCACGGTGCAGCGAACGAAGGTGGCGCCGTCAGTGGTACCGCTACTTTGGTTTTGCCGATTTTGACAGTTGTGGTAACTTGCAAATAAAACTTTGTTTACAAATCAGCGAAAGAGAAATTTGAACTATAAGTGAAAAATCAGTTTAAATTGTGTTAATTTGCAATTTGTGAGTGATTCTTGAGTTGAAGTCTGCGTAAAAACTAATACAATGAAGTGCTGTGTGTTAAACTGCGACAGCCGTCAAGATGCAAGAAGCGTAGATGCAAGTGTAGCGCTGGGACGAATCGCTGCATTTTGTGTACATAGGGCACGGCAAAGCCGTTCCCCAAATGTTTCTCTATTATTATATTAACAGCATTTCCTCACAATGATTTTGTTTCTGCTCCACGCAGCCTCCATTAACAAGTTAACTAAACAATCCCGCAGAGATGCTGCTGCAGTTTTCTGCAGCAGCCTTAATTGCAAAGCAATGGAGTGCACTAAAACGTTTGCTGAAGCAGTCTCAATTGCAAATTAATGGAGTGCACTAAAATGTTCACAGTTCTCTAATATATTAGGTGAAAAATGATATATTTTCGCACTTAGCAAAATTAAAACACGTTTTTCGCTGTAAAGTGAACTGCCTTGGCAGTTTCAACTCGTTCTTCTTTTCGCTCTATTCTTTGTTTACTTGTGGTACACAAATGTCAACGCACAGGACGGCGCAATCTTGTATTCTATCATTCTTGGAATTCGTGCAGAAACGGAGTCAATTTCTGTAAGCGGGACGTTACACATTCAATTTTCCCCTTTCAAGTTTCAATACACTCACACTATTTCACTAGCACACTCTTATTTATTACTTGAATGGGCAACTTGCGTTCAATTTTTCCCTTTCAATTGAGTTTCGATTTTGTTTTCAATTTAGTGAAAATAAAGCTTCTGCATGCTAAAATGTTAATCTACAATGGAATTAAAAATGGAAAATGGTCTTCAGAAGCTGGTTAGTTGCATTGTTTTCTTGAAGACGACATGTTGACAATGAAATCTGTTCGCAAATTGAATGCAGCCTACGTAATGACTTTCAATTTCAATGATTTTTGACAAGCAATGTGTGTGAGGAAATTGAAAGACAGTGTAAGCTCGGGGGAAGTGCGATACTTTTCGATAAATCTATGATTTCTTCGCTAAATTCAAAATGTTGTATTATTTCGACAATTTTAAGGAAACTCAGTTGTAATTCCTTTGCGGTAGGTACCACTTCAAATTCTAGCTTTCGATCTCGTGTTTTTCGAGGCCATCTTAGTATATAAGCGAAAATCCGAAGCACCTTTGTATGAGATGAAAACTTTTCAATTATTTCTATCAGTGGATTTATTGTGTTGATTGCTGTTAACGTAACTGCGTTCCTTTTCTTTTCAAGTGATTGCTGCTCTGGAGAGAGGTTAAAATTGGCATTTTGTGGCCATAAAGCAGGGTCTTCTAGGAGGAACTGCGGGCCAGAAAACCATATTGATGCATTTACTTCGTCCACGTTACAACCCCGAGACACTTGATCCGCTGGATTTTGTTTTTTTGGGACATGTCGCCATTATGCATTCTGGGTCCACTCTTGGATTTCGGACACTCTATTTGCGACGAAAGTTTGCAGCGAAGATGGATGCGTTTTGATCCAGTGCAAAACTATTTCGGAATCTGTCCAGAAATTAACTTTTTCTATCGGTCGACTCAACATTGGCGAAGTTCTTGACCATAATTTGGCCAGAAGATGTGCTGCCGAGAGCTCTAAACACGGAAGGGATTTATTCTTCAGCGGAGCTGCTCTAGATATTGCAGTAAGCAGCGTACATCTCGTACCACTAGCGGTTGGGCTACGTATATAGACGCAGCAGCCGTACGCTCTTATTGAGGCGTCGGAAAAGCCATTTGACAGCTGGCACTCGACTCCGTATTTACATACCGAGGAATGCTGACTGATGAAAGCTGCAGTAAATTTACATTAAGGTTTTGCCAGCTAGTGTCGAGGTGCTATGGAATCGACTCATCCCAGTCTAGCTTTTGAATCCAAAGCTCTTGCATTAAGATTTTTGCTTGGGTAACTAGCGGGGCTAATAAACCAAGAGGGTCAAAGAGGCGAGCAGAACCGATAGAATTTTTCGTTTGGTTGATCGCAGCTCACTAAAGTTGTCTTCCAGAATGAAGCGAAAAATGTCATCTTTCGGCTGCCAGTGAATTCCCAGCGTTTTCGTAGAGTCTGTGTCGCTGAGCTGCAATAACTTCTCATGACTCTCGCTGTTCGACCGGTTAGGGTGATTGGAAAACCACCGATTCAAGAACTTTATTCACCTTAGTTTGAAGTTGGATGAGGGATTTAAAATCGTCGGATCCTGTTAGCAGGTTGTCGACATAAAAAGCATTTCGAATGACTTTGGCGCCGAGTGGATATTTCGATAAATTCATGTCGCTTAGCATTTGAAGACACCGTGTAGCGAGAAATGGGGCAGGCGCAGTGCCGTAAGTCACAGTATTTAAACTAAAAACTTGCAAATGCTCTGGTTGATCTGGTCTCCACATTATGAGTTGGAAGTTTCTATCATCTTCGTGCACTGAAATCTGTCGATACATCTTTGTGACGTCGGAAGTAATGGAATATTTGTGGAATCGGAAGCGATGGAGTGTCGAAAAAAGCTCTTCTTGAACTGTCGGTCCGACTATCAAGATATCGTTTAACGCACATGTGTGGATGTACGGCTTGAAGCGTCAAAAACTATGCGCAACTTGGTAGTCTTAACACACACTAATAATGTGGCTCACTCGGGATTTTGTTGTTTGTGGGGCTCATGTGGTCCAATTCTAGGTACTCTTTCATTAAGTCCAGATACATTTTGTGAATTTCTGGATCTTTCAGAGTCCTTCTCTCCAGCGCCTGAAACCGCCGAGCTGCCTTTTCATGCGAATGACTGAGTAACTTACGATCATTTTTAAAAGGCAGTCTGACTTGAAGCCTTCCCTCCGGTAAAACAACCGTGGTTTTTAAAATACCTGCTCGCATTCAGCTTGTTCAGGAGTTAGTCTTTTGAGGTTGCCTTCGAGGGTCGTTCTTCCAGCGCCCAAAATTTCTGGACGGTGGCATCGATATTTTCTATATTTTCCTCGGCTTGGTATAATGTGCTATTTACTTGTGCACTGGAGCTTTGACTTGAGGCATATTTGCCCGAAATTATCCAGCCTAACAATATTTTTGCAGCGTTGGCTGCCTTGGGCTGGTTTTAATGTGACCCACCGATAACAGATCAAAGAACATTTTAGCTCCCAATAATATATCGATCTTTTGACACTTGAAAAAGTTCGATATTTTGTGGGATTTTCCAGCCATTTGTGTTCACTGTGTGATCTGGGCTGGGTTGGCTGATATCGACGCATTACCCAGAAATCTGTTGAAAATTCAAAATCATTGACCCTCAATTTTACGAAGGCATTTAATTTGCCTTGGACCCTTTTTATTCGAATTGCCAATTCCAATTACATTCAGAGTCGACTTCTGTCTTGGAATTCGCAATTTTTTGCCAGCTCCTCGATCATAAAGTTGACTTGGGACGCAGAGTCAAGCCGAGCACGAGCTGGCACATAACTACCGGAGCAGCACTTTATGTACACTACGGCTGTGGCTAGCATGACGCGATCTGGCGCACTGCTGGTATGTATCGCCTGTGTCGTCGGAGGTTGACGCTCAGTTTCAAAAGAGATCGGGTATTGGTGCGGCATTGTATGGTGTGACCGATTGCACACGCGGCAACGATCTGATTTGCACCTTGAGACGGTAATTTATGCCAGCAATTTATGCACAAGGAAACCGATTTCGCGTATTCGTATCTCTGAAGAGCAGTCAATGCTTGGAATTTTGGGCAAGATGTAATGAAATGGTCCTTTGAACCACAGTGCAGGCAAGTTGGCTCTTTAGAGTTTGTTGCGATCAATGCTGCTTTCGATCTTTCGAATTGTTGATTCCTTGTCTTCTGTCGAGTGTCTGAATTATTAATTTTTGTCTGGAATGAGGAAGCTTCTTCAACAGAAAGATGCTGCTACCTCTTATTGAGCATAGCTTCACACTCAGCCCAAAGCGGCAATTTATCAAAGTCCAGCTGCTCCTCCCACTTTGACTGAGTAGTGGGATCAGCCTTGGACATGACTATGTGAATTAACATCGAATTTGAAATATGTTTGTCATCACCCAGAGACAAAAGCGAGTCATACACCGCGGACCATGAACGAACGAATAAAGAGCACCCAGCACGGCGTGCGAGAAAAGTTATTTTTTTGCAGTGACGTCATTTTTTCGCCGCCATGTGAATGAAACGGAATGAAACCTGTGTGTGAATGAAAGAACCGATTAAAAAATGACGTCATCAACTATTTTTTTTTTTTCTCAAATGCAATTACAAATACACGGTTGCCGTGCTGGGTGATCTTGTTAGTTGGTTCATGCCGCGGACACTGTGTCGATTATCGATCGCAAAGACGAAGCAGAAGGTTTTTGAATTTTAGTAAGATCAAAGAGTCCAGAAACTGTATTGAAAAGTATAAGACATTTATTGTCATATACTCTCCTCAAACTGGCCAATGCCTTTGCCACATTTGGAAGGTCTTCACTGTGCCCAATGCTTCACCGGATCAGCGTTGCCACAAATCCGACCAAAATCGTTTACAACCTACCAAATAAAGAATTCTGAAAGCATACAGTTCATTTATTTAAGATTTAATATTTCGAATGAAACTTTAACAAAAGAGGTTAAATTGGTTAATCTTCTTTAGAAACTACCTTAGCTGGTGTTATTATTTGTAAAAGTTTTATATCTTCACGCTTGAAATCAAATCTTAAATTTATTTGGTCCAAAAACTCTATGTAAAACTTTAATATATTGGTTATGATTATTTTAATTTTTAAAATAAATATTAATATTGTTACTGATCGCATCTTTTTTAATAAAGTTACTCAAAATTAAGAGATAATGTGCTTTGATAGTTGCATATAAGTATTGCAAACGAGAGCTTTCAGCTAGGAACTCTTTGTTTAGATAGTTAGCTATGGGCAAAATATACGATAGGAATAAAACATAGCATTTGGTTTTGCACACATTCCTTTGGCCAGGTCTGCCGATCGCATACCGTTTACTTCGGAGGAGCAGGAAATAAAACAAGGTTTCAAACTATCCCATTGCTCAACTATTCTTAGACATCGTGTTTGAGATATGCCTAAGATTTTGTGGGGTTTTACCGAACAGTAATCCTGAAATTCCTTCAGTTCATGTATCCTCTTTGGACTGTGGGAAAAGAAACTATGTATGTTGCGGCACAGTGTCTCAATGCTTTTCGGCAATTTTTTTACAAGCTTGAGCAAAGGTGAAGTGAGTGGCATGTGCACTCTATATAAAATAAATCGGTTTCTGCACTCAATAATGTTTTCAGCCCGCCCAAATCTCCAGCCATACATTGGCTCCATCAGTGGCCATACCAATTAGGTTTCTTATTTTTAAAGGCAGGATTGGAAAATGTTTAAAATGTACAATTGGCAAATATTTATATGCGAAATGATGTTTGATTTTTTTTTTTTATAATTAAGAATTTCAAAACTTAATTTAACTATCCGACCAAAGTCTTACTTTGCCTACCAACCTACCAAATGGAAAGAAGCGACCAAATTTGGTCGGAAAAGACCAATAGTGGCAACACTGCACCGGATAAACACGACACTACATAAATGATTAAGTTTTTCGATATCCGGGATCGTACGGTCGTTGTGCACTAAACTCTCAAACAAGCTCATGGAATTCTTAAATTCAGAATATTCCCCTTTAAATTTGGGTAGCGACATCTTAGGGAGTCGCGAGCTGTAAGGTGCAATAAATGAAGATTCGGCGACACAAGATTTATTTTTTGCGAGAATGGACCTAATCATGGACTTCGTTTCTACAACTATGTCCTCCAATTCTCCACGGGCCAAATCTTCCTCATCAATTTCTTCTATTCTTGAAGGTTAAGCGAACGTCGAAGTGAGCGGACGTGTTTTTTTCTCTGCTCCGTTTAAATTGCATTTTTACTGCTTTTTATTGCTTTTTTTTGTGTGCAAAATGTCTCTTTGTGCTAATTGTAGTGTCACCCGTGCACTTAAAGATAAAGTCTTGATCGCGATTGCTGATTTAGAAAAAATAAAAAGTGTTTTATCAGAGTTCGTTGACTCTGTGGGTGATGGAGCTATTCCCCTGGCTCCCAGTGCAAGTGAAAATAAGCGGGTTACACGACTAACAACAAAAGCCAAAGCCGGTGACAATGTTGTTGCTTGGCAAAACAGTGTACAAAGGCGGCCCACCCGCGCTAGTGCTAACAAGTTAAATAATGAGCAATCAAGCTCTAATGTGCATAAAAACAACAATAATAACAATGCTAACACTGATACTGCTACTGCTGATGCTAATTTGCCTGTACTCAAAATTTCCAATGAGAGCGAAAGCAATACTGGTTTGACTACTTTTGATGACAACACGATTGTTGTTGCTAACGCTGCTACCACCGACTCATCTGGAAGTACAGCTGATAACGTTCCTGGCTCTGCTACTGCTGATACTAACACTGCTGAAACTGATGGTGATTCTATGCATGCTGCTTCTAGTTCTGCTTCTGCTAATGATAGTGTTGAGAATGCTGCTTCTGGTTCTGCCGTGGGCAATTCGTCTGGTGCTAATGATGACAATATACAAGCTGAAAGTGCGACTGATAAAGGGCAAACAGATAATGCACAGTGGTCTATTGTTGCTAATAGGCGACATAAAAAACAAAATCAGCGTAATCATCGTATTATCGGCTCTAATGTTGAAACCCAGCTGGGTGTAATAGTTCGTCGCAAATGGCTGCACTTATCATCGTTTGTAGCCACTGTAACGTCGGATGACATAATTGCGTATGTGGCTAATCGTGCGGATATTAACCCTAGTTTGTTATTGTGCTATAAGCTTGGTCGAAGTGGTGCTGATCCAAGCGCCATGAGATACGCCAATTTTAAGCTTGGTGTGCCGCAAGCGCACTATAATAAAGTTTTCAAGTCGAATATGTGGCCCGCCAATGTTGCAGTTCGGCCTTTTCATTTTTTTGAAGAGGATCTCCAGCCTCAGCCAACGAAGTAAAGGACGCCTATACTACTGGTGGCGGTAAAATTAGAATATACTACCACAATACTTCTGGAATTAGAACAAAAAATGAGTCCATCTACACTTTGAGCTCAGAACTAGATTATGATTGCTTCGTTATAACTGAGACTTGGCTTAATGAAAATTTTTTCGATGCTGAGTTTTTCAACCCTGAACTTTTTGATGTCTTTCGTAAAGATAGAGATTATGCTAAAACTGGTGGCGGTGTTCTTATAGCTGTACGCAAGTACCTTCGTGCTTCGTTTCTTCAGCTGAACAATCCCGATTCCTTGCTCGATCAACAGTGTATTAAGTTGAATGGCGCCTGTGGATTGCTGTTCATTTGCTTGTCTTATATTCCACCTGGTAGCTCTGATGATATTTACAAGGCGCATGTCGACAACATTTTGTCTGTTCAAGATATTATTGGCGACAATCAACTTTGTATTTTTGACGATTTTAATTTGGGTAATGTTTCCTGGAGATGTTTGGATGGTAATATTTTTCTTACGCCGGCCAATGTTACTACTTTTTCTGAATGCTATTTAGTTGATAGTTTGCAATGTATTGAATTGTATTATAGCTTACAAAAATTAGATCTAATAATCTATTTAATACATTAAAAACATTATTCACTTGTAGTAAGTGAATAATGTTTTTAATGTATTAAATAGATTATTAGATCTAATTTTTGTAAGCTATAATACAAACTATAAGCTCTCGCAGGCAGCTAGTTTCATTTCACCCCCAAATCAACATCATAATCCGTTGGTCTTGGAAGTAGAATTTTATCAATTTTTTGAATTACCATCTGGCTTGCAGCCAGTTGCGTTTAACTATTCTCGCTGTAACTTTTTTGATTTGAATACCTTGTTTGATTTGGACTGGCCTGGGCTTTTGGGAAACTTGAATGTTACTGGCTGCTACGATGTTTTTAAGACAACAATACTTGATATTTGCATAAGTCACATCCCAAGGCTTAGTACAAAAACCAATAAAAGACCGTGGTTTTCAAAAGAGCTTAAACGAGTGAAGAATTTAAAGAATAAGTTTTTTAAAAAGCATAAATTGTCTAACAATGAGCATTTTCGCAGGCGTTTTATACATTATCGAGCTAAGTTCAATAAGCTCAATAGGTTGCTATTTCGCCGTTATACTCGAAGCGTTGAAGGTAACATTAAATGTAACCCTAAATCTTTTTGGAATTACATTAAATCAAAGAAAAAAATGTTCTGATATACCTACATCTGTGCATCTTAGGGGGGTTTCAGCTAACTCCTTATCTGATGCATCTAATCTGTTTGCTAATTATTTTTCCGCTAATTATATCTCAGACAACGCTAGTGATGTCATTCCCGATGAGATTCTGTCAAGTTTCGCTACTTCCATCAACTTTGGAAAGTTAAGCTTGACAGAACTAGATATTGCTAATGGCATTAAGCAGCTTAAGATGTCAACTACAACTGACGCTGATGGTGTTTCTGTTGTGTTATTGAAAAATTGCTCTTCTCTGATTGCTCCGTTACTGCATATTTTTAATAAGCCTCTGTCTTCTGGCATTTTTATAGATGCTTGGAAATTAACTTTTATCACGCCTATCTTCAAGAGCGGCAATAAAAGCAACATTGAAAATTATAGGCCGATTTCCAAACTAACCACCGTGTCGAAATTGTTTGAGTGTATAATTAAGGATAAAATATATTTTGAGGTAAAACACTTGCTTTGTCCTCAACAGCATGGATTTGTTCCGGGTAGATCTACCCTAACTAATTTAGCAGTGTTCACCGAAGATTGCCTGGATTCTTTTCAAAAAGGATTTCAGATTGATGCGGTTTACACGGACTTTTCAAAGGCCTTTGACAGAGTATCCCATAGAGTTCTTTTAGCTAAACTGGAAATACTAGGATTCCACTCTCTATTATTGAGGGGGATCTCATCCTATTTAAACAACAGACGTTGTGTCGTTCGTCTCGACGGTGCGTCTTCTTATTCTTTCGTAGCTTCCTCTGGGGTTCCCGAGGGAAGCGTCCTCGGTCCCTTGCTGTTTATTCTGTTTATTAATGATATTTCCTCTTGCTTCTCAAAATGTAAGTTTCTTCTCTACGCGGATGACCTAAAAATTTATTCTGAAATTAAGTCCTTGGAAGATTCTTTCGTCCTACAGGGCGAGCTTGACAACTTGTTCCAGTGGTGCGGACGTAATCGCCTATTTCTTAACATTGCTAAGTGTCACTATACCTCTTATGGTAGACTCGTTTACAATCTTCCAACATCGTATCGTCTTTCGAATGTTGCGCTAAAAAAGGTTGATGAATTTAAAGACCTTGGTGTTTACTTTGACCCCAAACTCAGCTTTACCACTCACATAAATTTTGTTGTTTCTAAGGCGTATGCTATGTTGGCTTTTATTCGGCGTAACTGTTCGTCGTTTTCTGACCCATACACTTTAAAAGTATTGTACACGTCTCTAGTTCGGTCGAAGTTAGAATATGCAGTATTTATCTGGAGGCCTTTTCATGCCGTTCATATTAGGAGATTGGAGTCGGTCCAGAGGGCTTTCGTACGTTTCGCCCTGCGGCGGGTGAACTTTCTGGAACCGATCCCACCCTATAGTTCTCGTTGTTTGCTCATAAGTCTCATGTCACTAGAGTCGAGACGTTCACTGCTGTCGATGTGCGTTGTTTATGATATTATTAATGGCTTAATCGATTGCTCATACCTACTCATGAAAATTAGTTTTAATGTACCTTCACGGATCCTTCGTTGTAACGAGATGTTTTATGTGGGTTTTGCTAGAACAGTTTATGCGATGAATGCTCCTATAAGACGGACACTTTCGGAATTAAATGATTTTTTCTTTTTTCTTTGGGATTTGACTTTTGCTATACCAAGTTTACTTTTAAGAGCCTGCTCATAAGACACTTAACATAGCTTTACTTTACTAATTATTGTTTATTGATTATGTTAAGCCTAATATAATTTTGCTACACAGTCTGTGAACTTACTGTTTGTTGATTAATGAATAAATATGAAATATGAAATATGATTGGCACGTCATTAGGTTTTCGCTGTGTGAATTTAAAATTTCAAGTCTACATTCAAGTTCGATGGGATCTAACGACATGGTTTTTTCGATAAGGCCTGTTCTTATAGGTACTATGTTTCTTTTTAGAACTGCCCTTCGCTTTACCTTCAATTCTTCTACTTGGCTCATTTTTAAATCGAGTTCCGATGTCTTGGTTGCGAACAGAAGTATAACTTTTTGCTTTTATGCACAGTAATTTTGTGCTCGAAAAATAGTTCTGGAAGTTTTTTAGGAAACGAAAACGAAAAAAAGTTTGATGAAACTTGACCAGAACCAACGAAAAACGAGATCGTAAACCAATTGCCGAACACCACGAAATTGCAACGGTTGTATAACTTTTCAATTTGCAGTGGCAAATTGGCGAAAATTAAATTTGCGAAAAAAATGGTATGTATTACTCTTAAGCCCGTAAATCACGCCTGGATTTTTGTAAATTTACGAAAAAATATAAATCGAAATTAGAACCCGTAAAATTATCCACACAAAAAACGCATACTTCTACCTCTTGTCCCACTGTGTCCTTCACTTCAAAGGCAGTATATAAATATGTATGTATGTATATACGACGTACATATTTGCATGCACTATGTATACATATATGTAATTGGCGCAATTGAAATGGATACAAGAAATGCCAAAAATTCAAGCTTTTATTCTTTATAAGACGATTATCAGTAACTTTAATAATCAAATCAATTACAAAGCCAAATATTTCGTATGCTTCAATTGTTCGCGCTCAATACCTGTTTATCATGGACCGGTTTGTTTCAAAGCCTTCACTTCCCTCTTGCAGACAATACAGGTGCAGTTCATTCCCGCGATGTCCAACGAAGCAGCGATATTTGTATACGCTTCCAACAGCAAAACAGCAACTCTTAGGCAAGTAACCAAGGTAGGTAGCAGTTCCCACACAGAAATTAAGCAGCAGCACCAACGGTAGGTAAGTATAACAAGAAATAAGCAGCAGTTCGTGGTAAGGTGTTTGTTCAGTTTCGGAAAAATGTCTTTTATTCATGCGTGTATATATGTCTATATATATTTTTAGAACTTATTCTTAATTTTGCTTTTTTGTGTTTTTTACGCACTACGGCCCACTGTCACTGCAATTTATTTTCACTTCCCAGTTTGTTCTTGGCTTGCTTTTATGGTTATTGTTTGTGTGTTTGTATACTAGTTACGTGGTTATTTAAATGTTTGTTTGTAGATAGTTTAGCTAAAATCTATTTAAATATGTGTACTTCGCACTAAGTCCCTTCTCGGGCGCCATGAAAATTTAACACTATATTGTGCTAAAGCTTGTCTATTTATTTAGACTAACGAAGTTTTAGTATTTTTTAGGGAGCACGAAACACTACTAACTCAGTCGATATTTAATTGCCTGACATAAATAATAACCGCACGGTTTCGATATTACAATTCAAGTCCTTGTTACAATTCTTCATTTCATATTCTTAACCTACTGCCTCACCTAACGGCTTAATTTAGAGGTATTAAGTAGGAGAGGAATAGGGGAAACGATAGATAGTAAGAAGGGGTAAGTATACATAGGCAAGTACATACGATGGTAAGTATGGGTGCGTTCGACAAGTCAAAAATTTGTAATAGTTTTTCCAAATTTTTACTGGATGGCGTTCGATCACGATTGAGAGAATACAAAGGTTGCGCCGATCTCGGACCGCTATTCCTCTCTTAACGAATTTGACAGAATCGTTGTTTGCATGACGTCACACTGGTGCAACTTGTTTACGTTTTCCTTGCAACATTTTTTCTTCTTCTTCCATTCTTGCTCACGTTTTGGCATTTCTCTCTCGCAATTGCACCAGTGTGACGTCACACAAAAGTTATTCTCAAAAATCCTCTCTGATCGGCGCAATCTTGTATTCTATCATTCTTGGCGTTCGATAACGACAAAAAATTATCCAACACACATAAATTGAGAGAGCAAGCGTTCATTTTGATGCAAGAGAAGCGTTCATTTTGTACTGGCAAAATTTTAGTCAGCAAAAATTATCCAACACGAAAACATATGATCACAAAACATATGGTTGCAATTTTTGTAAACAAACAAAATTGCATTTTCCGAGTTTTGGTATTTATATGCTTTTTGGGTGCCTGCTATGTGACTTTATGATAGCGCCAACTAGTTTTTATACCCGAGCGCACTTGTGCACAAGGGTATATTAATTTTGTTCACATAACGGTTGTTTGTAACAGCCAAAACGAATCGAGATAGATATAGACAAATGTATACATAAATGATCAGGATGAAAAAAGAAATCGATTAAGCCATGTCTGTCTGTCCGTCCGTCTGTCCGTCTGTCCGTCCGTCCGTGTACACGATAACTCGAGCAAAAATTGAGATATCTCGACGAAATTTGGTATGTAGGTTTCCCTTAATCCAAGGTAGGTTGGTATTGAAAATGGGCGAAATCGGACTTTAACCACGCCCACTTCCCATATAACGGTAATTTCCAGAAATACGAAAACTGCGATATTTTAGTAACTACTGGAGATTATTCACTCAAAATTGATATTTATAATAAGTTTTAGACGAAAAATAAGAATATTATAAATTTTTGGAAAATGGGCGTAGCCACGCCCACTTATGGTTACATGTGTATATCTTGGTAACCGCTGCACCAATTTCTTCCAAACTTGGCACAGTTGTTGGCATTGGTACAGCATAAAAAACCGCCGAAACCTTTTAAAAGCGGACAATAACCACGCCCACATCCCATATAACGGTAATTTAGAGAAATACAAAATCTTCGATAAATCATTAAATATTGAAGCTAATTTATTCAAAATTGATGCTTGCAACAATTCTTTACCAAGAAATACGTTTATGGTAAAATTTTGGAAAATGGGCGTGGCACCGCCCACTTATGATCACATATAAGTATACCGGTAACCGTTCTACCAATTTGTACCAAACTCGGTATGGTTATTGTACTTGCCACGTGTAAGCAAAACGTTGAAAATTATTGAAATCGGACTAAAATAACGGCCGATTCTCATATAACGGTAAATTTAAGAAATGCTTGAAACTTCAATATTTCGAAATTGAAGGACGCTAATTTACTCAAAATTGATACACCTCGGCTTACCATCTAGCGGAAAGTTTCGGAAGGGTGAAAAAACATATATTTAATACTTGCGCCGGGTATTTAATGTTCGGCCCCGCCCGAACTTAGACTTTCTTACTTGTTGCTTCTAGAAATGTTCCTGACGAACATTGAACGTTCACTTTCCTTTGTTCTTCTATGGAGGCAACATGAATTTCAGTTTGTTTACAAATAAAACATAAACAAAGTCAGCTGGTGTGTCTTCTTCTTCCGGTTTTTGCAAGTAATGGCTAATTTCCTGTTCGTTTACTTTTTTGCTTTTTCATCTCTTTGGGAGAGAATTTTCGCTTACTCTCTTGATTTTGATTGTTGGCTGGTGTTGGCTAATTTTGTTATCGAACGCAACTTATGTAGTGACAGTAAATGTGCAAATGTAAGTATATACAAGTATAGGAGATGATAAGCATGAAGAAGTAAAAGCGAGAAAGGTAAGTAGAGCGAAAAGTAAATATATATTACACAAGTCGTCTAAAGCTCATAAATTTGCCTACACTCGCAAGTCGTAGAGAAATGCTAGGTGTAATATTTTTCGTAAAATTAATGACGGGCTTGATTAATAGCCCGGTCCTCATGGCTGAGGTAAATTTTAATGTTCCCTCTCGAGTGTCAAGACACTTTCGACCTCTTGTCAAGATTTTAACTCTCATTCCAGCACGTTTGATATATCGAACTGGGTTTTTACCGTAAAGAAAACTATCATTTCCACTCTCAATAATTGAAATACTATCTTTAGCATATCCAATCAGCTGATGAATTTGATTCTGTAGCTGAATAGCCTTAGATATCGACATTTAACAAACTCCTCTTTACACTACTCGGCACCAAAAAACACAAAAAAATAGTTCCGTACGTCATGCGGACTGCGCCCCTCGTGTCGGTTGGGCGGGAATGGAGGGTAAAAAGCCGTTAGGATTAATTAATTAATTAATTAAATATAATATATGTAAATATGTATATGTACATGCTTGTTTGTATTCAAATACATTTCATATTTAAATTTTTATCTTGTTTATATAGCTAATGCATCCAGTTCTGCTTCGACAATACTCCCGTATCGTTATTGCGCCCATTGCATCCGATGTCGACAAAAATGAATGTACAGTTCGCATCGAAGAGCACTAATAAAACAATTCTGTTCGTTCCTTTATAATTATGGTAGAATGATCCATCTTTGCGACGCGGTCGAAAGTTGATGTGCTTGCCATCGAAAGCACCGATGCTATTTGGGAATTGCCATTTAATAGGAAATTCGTATGCTTTGGACTCCCATTCAGAAGGACTGTTGGGAAACAAAGTATACAAAAATTGATTCTGGGATACATACGAAAATATTTTATTAAAATTGATACCTTCATATATAAGCCTTTTAGTGTACACCAAATAGAGTCACACACTACCGGGATTATGCCACTTATTGCCGATTTTGACAATTTCGAATAAAAACTTAAGCTTTGATATATTTCTCCTGTAAAAGTGATTCGCTTATATGGATATTAAATACTTACATACTAAGGGATCATGATGCCCTATTATAGTTTACCAGTGGCAAGAAATCGCAACGTCAAACTTAGCTTTTATGCAGGCGTAATTGCATTTCGCATTTGCGTATCCTGCTTCACCAAATCTTGCTCTGTGTATGAAAGCAGAGGATTAAACTACGATTCGGTCATCCGCAAATGTTTTTGTAGCCCCATGTGTCATGGAGCAATAGATCTTTTGTTAAGAATACGAAAGTTTCATACTCGGCTTTTTTTCCGTCCATACCTTTACCCACATCGCCTTTCGTTTCTTCGGTACAGGCGTAGATATTATTTTTTGGCACATACCAAATAGTCCTGCAAAATAACTTCCTATTTAGTATTGAATTTAGTGACTAAAATCCTACGTAGAACTTGTTAGCACGTCAGCCTTATCGCAATCTTCCGAATCCATTGCGACGGCTTCCGCAACGCACTCAAAAACGTTTTTCAGTAATTTTTTATTTTTTGGTCGTATTCCATCCTTACTGAAATATTAGTGATATAAATATGTTGTTATGGGTTACTGTTCGCCGCACAAAATATAAATACATTATTCTTCGGTGTATAGCGCACCCGGTAGCATGTCAGAAATTTCACCATCTCATATTTTTCTAGAGCGTACGGCAACGCTAAAACCGCATGAAAGGTCTGCCATTTTGACGATAGCTGTGTTCCTTGCGGACAGTTGTCGCTGATTGTCACTAGTTCCTGCAGGTCTGTTTGCCTACTTTTTTGTAAACTGTCATATTTTTCTTACTTCGAAATCCAATGGTGCATTTTACTAAGAAGCGATACCTTATACTAAAACATTCTGGCGGCAATTGAGTTTTGCTGGGCCGACCGCAAAGAAAAATTTTGACAGTTAGGAAAAACCACACAAACGCTCGTGCAGAAGCTCTAATTTGGGTGTTGCTGAAATTGTTAAATTTACATCTATTTTATAACTTGCAAGTAACGTACGTTCTTTTCTTTTATCCATTCCATTTCGATTTTAATTTTTTATTCAGCCTTATCCTGAGTTTCGCCCGAAAATTGTTCATCCGCCAATAGTAAATACATGGAAACCAAAAGTTGAAAAGTGAACCGGTTCGGAAAAATATGAAACTCATGATAAGGCTGATTACACTTAGAGGCTGTCAAAATTTAACCTAGCACATGAGCTAGATAAAATTCTGACGTTTGTATTCACCACGAAACTGTCAAATATGTTAACTAGCAATTTTCAAAGATTTTTTTTTGCGGTTAAGTGCGGGAAAACTACTTGCAGAGGAGTCACGGCAACCACGGATTTTTTTGATATTCCTCCTTGCACTGCGGCAAATTCCATTTGGAAGAGTAACGGAACTAGTTCAAATGGCGCAGTGCCCGTTATTCTTCCAAATGGAATATTCCCGCAGTGCAAGATTATAAAACCCACTGGCAACTCTGCAATCGGGCATTCGATTTTTGACATACGAACTAAAGTAGTGACGATCATGATAAAAACATAGCAAGGTAGAACCGTTCTCTCAATTTGTTGGCCATGATTATTTTTAAAGTTTGCCAACATTTTAAAATCATATAAAAGTGAAAATAAAAAATTGAAATTGTTCGAAATTGTTGTTGCTTGAGATTGAAAATGAAAATGTGTGTGTGAGTTTGTGAGTAAATTTAAAAATTAAATTGTTTGGAAACGTCAAGAATTTTAAAAGTGACTCTCAGCGGTTCTATCTTACTATATTTTTATCATGGTGACGATCATGATACAATAATTTTTATAAGGTAGTTTCACTTCAAAATTTTTGACATAAACCGTGTCTGTGACAAACACGCAATGTGGCCACTGCTACGATATAGAACTTGGGGATTATCGCTTGTTATTTTAGATATTTTTTAACAGAACATGTAAAGATTTATATGTTTCATAACTGATCACTTAATCTTTAATATAAATATACGTATTTTATACATACATTTTTGCCACTGCTAATCACATGAATAAAAATCATAAAAATGAAAATATAACAGCAATATTTCTTGTTTATAATGGATTAGATCCATCGCACACCACGGACTTTATCGGCCGCCAATTTAGACGTGCGCGCTAGTCTTTCCATTGCACCACAACTTATTGGTCAGAGCGATTAAGCTGGTGTAATGTGCGCACCTCCATACATCTTCATGTACATATTTCAAGCGAGCCCTAACATTTAAATAGGCGGCCGATAAAGTCTGTGGTGTGCGGTGGCTCTTATAGCTGTGTCCTTACATCTATTCCGTGTGTTGCAATATCCACGAAAGCAGCAGTTAATTTTTTTTTAAGAAAATTATTACAAAATATTCGAAAATTTCTCTACTTATATGTTTGGCTTTTCATTGTTTTATTTTTCCAACGTCAAAAGCTGGATTTTTGTTTTTGAAAAAGTTGGTACAACAAAAAATACGAAACACGTTTTCTGTCAGATAGCTAACATGGCGGATAAGAAGAAGAAGTGAAACTATCTTCTAAAAATTATTGTATCATGGTGACGATCAGCGTGCATAAAAATTTTAAAGTGAGAAAACCAATAAAAAAAAGAGCTTAAATTGAATAGAGTGAAACCCCAGACGCCAGAGGATTTGTGCGTGCGTTTCGCGGATTAACCAGTGGAAAGCAGTAAGAAGAAAGACATCCACCCGAAAAGTGCAGCGGCATAGAGGAAGCAGCGAAGGGAAGCCCAGGTGAGTGAAAAAGAAAAAAGGCTATCGCGCTAGCTAAGGAGAATTGGTGGTCCTAAGTTCACCTTACTCTGACTTGTGCACGTTCACAAGTGATTTCTTTCCCTCATTTAAGATGAGGATTGACTTTTACTCCTTCCTAAGTCCATAAGGAAAAATTCAAGTGCACGTGGGTAGATACTATGGCTCTTGAAATTGTTCGAATAGTTAGTTCCCTTTGATTATTCGAGTAGTTGCAAAGCTACGGTTATTCGTATACCTTATTAAGATCAACTATTCGTTCGTGGTAATAAGCGTTATTAGTCAAACAAAAATTGTGCATTTATGACCTGGTCATTTATGTTGTTACTTATTGGTAACTACAATATTTGATCAAAACCAACTTATGGGGACATTCCAAAGTGACGGGTAGGACGTTTCAATTCGTTTTGCTCAAACTTCTAGTAATTTTTCTTTAACCATTAAGCTGACAAGTATATAATTTACATAGAAAATTGACAATTTCCAAGAGCGATGGGTTGGAAAACGATGACACCCGCTTCACTGAGTTATTGGACTAGGTTACCAATTTGAGATGAACTATAAATATTTAGTTCATGGCGCTTTTCTCATAGGTAGCTAATAGAATGTTAAAGTCCATTTTAGGCTCTGATGCCATTATTCTGTTTGGAAACAAACAAAAGAACACCATTGGAAACACATAGTTCGTAAGTAAAATGAACGCTAATGGTTTGATGGGAACCTTATTTAATCCACACGTTAAGAAATAGATATCTTGATGTGACTTCTCCACATGTACGTATTTTTGTAATAACTTACCACTTTCTTTTTTTGCCTTGTCACGTTTGATACACCAGGAATGCCTTAACAACATAGATATCTATTTCTAGAGAATTATTCTATCTGCTTTTCACAGATTTAAGCACAATACATGTGAGGAGATCTGAAGCGAGTTTCTGGGTGGCAACCCAAGCAACCTCTAAGCAACAATCAACTATCTGGAGGCATAGCGCAGTAATACGAAACCGCTAACCACCAACATCAAGAGCACGGTCATAATCGCACCGCCGCGCGGCAATAGCAGCAGCACCGCCAGAGCGCGGTCTTCACCGCCGCATCGCGGTATCCAGTGCCGCCAACCAGCGGCGGAGCAACAGTAGCGCCAGAGCGCGGTCTTGACCACCACCGCGCGGTATTCAATTGCCGGAGTAGCGGCAACAGCAACAGCCAGAGCGCGGCTATAACCGCAACCGAAGCGCGGCAGTAGCAGCAGCCCCGCCAGAGCGCGGCCTTTACCGCCGCATCGCGATATCCAGTGCCGCCAACCAGCGACAAGAGCAACAGTAGCGCCCGAGCGCGACCTTAACCACGACAGCGCTATATCCGCGTGCTGGAGTAGCGCACCAACAACAGCAGCAGCAGCACCGCCAGATCGCGGCCTTAACCGCGACAGCGCGGCATCCACGTACCGCAAACCAGCGACGGGAGCAACAGTAGCGCTAGAGCGCGGTCTTCACCGCCGCATCGCGGTATCCAGTACCGCTAACCACTAACAACAAGAGCGCGGTCATAATCGCACCGCCACGCGGCAGTAGCAACAGCACCGCCCGAGTGCGACCTTATCCACGACAGCGCGATATCCGCGTGCCGGAGTAGCGCACCAACAACAGCAGCAGCAGCACCGCCAGAGCGTGGCCTTAACCGCGACAGCGCGGCATCCACGTACCGCAAACCGGCGACAGCAACAACACCAACAACCACCAGTTACAACAACAGCAGTGCCAACCTACTAAGGCCTGCTGCATCGGAGGGTGAGTCTTTTCGGGCCATAAAATAAACCTACACATACAGTTGAATAGATAGGAAATATATGCGTAGGTATATGTCTAGTAGAGTGGTCCAAAAAAATTAAGTTGAAATTTTAATGCCGGCACCCCCTAGGATTGTTCTATATCGAAAGAAATATACCCCTACTTTTTTATTTTGAAATCAAAAAATATTTAGATGGTGCTCAAAGCGCTCAAAGTTTTCCATGTATTTTATATGGAGAAAAAACCATTTTTCGTAGAAATGGTATAAAACTCTTAAAAATCAATATTTTTCAATCGGAAAACTGTGGTTCTCTTCAGGAGACTTCCAGTATTAATATCCAATTGTTTATTTAACCATTTTTTATGATTAAAGATTTTTCCATTGCATTTTCTAGGGTTTTCGAGGACCTATAAAATACAGTTACTATGAAAAAATGGTTAAAGAGACAATTGCGTATTATTACTGGGAATCTCATGAAGATAAGAAAAGTTTTCCGATCGAAAAATATTGATTTTTAAGAGTTTTATACCATTTCTACGAAAAATGGTTTTTTCTCCATATAAAATACATGGAAAACTTTGAGCGCTTTGAGCACCGCCTAAATATTTTTTGATTTCAAAATAAAAAAATAGGTGTATATTTCTTTCGATATAGAACAATCCTAGGGGGTGCCGGCATTAAAAATCCGACCTTATTTTTTTTACATACATTTTTGGACCACTTTAATGTCCAGGTATATATGTATGTATACCTAAAATACATACATACTTACTTTCATGATAAAAAAAATAGCAAGGTAGAACCGTTCTCTCATTTTGTCGGCCATGATTTTTTTTTGAAGTTTGCCAGCATTTTAAAATCATATAAAATTGAAAATAAAAAATCGAAATTGTTCGAAATTGTTGTTGCTTGAGATTGAAAATGAAAATGTGTGTGTGAGTTTGTGAGTAAATTTAAAAATTAAAATGTTTGGAAATGTCAAGAATTTTAAAAGTAACTCTCAGCGGTTCTACCTTACTATATTTTTATCATGCTTACTTGCACGATTATTGAACAGCAAGTTTACAGAGAAAATAAAAACATACATATTTACAATACTAACAATGTAATGAGTAAGGGAAATTTTCAAAGTAAAATTTAAATCAACCGTAAATCAGGATAACTACGCCATTTAAAAAAAAAAACAAATAAGATTATAAGATTTGAATCGGATAGACATGAAATAATCTGAAGAGAAAAAAAATATATATATATAAATATATATAGGTGCATAAGAAACTCAAAAAAACCCAATTTGTAAATATACCCATATAAATAATCATATATGCATATACATGCACGTGCGTATACCAGTTTATACTCACATATATATATATATATACATATATGGATATACAAATAAATAGGGAATAAAAGAGATAGGGGTTTGAAAAGCCATAAAAAGAGGGCATAGAGCAAAATTACTTGAACCAACCTAATTCTAAATAAAGAAAAGGAAGAAACACCAAAATCTTTAAAAATAGAAATTTGCAAAAAAAAAGAAAGTAAAAGTAAGCTTAAAATTATAGAGAAAAAAAGGAATTTTATTCTCAACTCTTATTCTTGTCTTAATTTTAAGTTACCGTTGTCCTAAAAAAGATCTTTGGGATCTTATTGTACTAATTTTCTTTATAATAATAAATGAAATGAAATAATAGAACAAAGAGATTTTTTGCCTTATCCTTATCTGTATATGTATATATATGAGTGAATACGTGTGAGCATGTATATTCATGTGTGCATGTATAGGTATATGCGGAAATAAAAGTTAGGATTGATTAACTTAGATTAAATAGAAAAACTAATAATAAAATCTTAAATAAAATTTGATTAAATTAAATTAAAGTGAAATTAAATTGAACTAACTAACATTAAATTAAATAAAAATCAATAAAATCCAATGACCTAAAATAGATATAAAATAAATCAATTAAATAAAATAAGATGCATTTTAAATAACATAATCCTCAATAAGTATCAATCTCAAATAAATAAAACGGAAAATAATGTATAAATAAAACAACATAAAGTAACACCTTAATAAAAGGTCAGCTAAGATAATTTTAAATAAAATACTAAATTATAATAAGGAAATGGCCACAATCATAATACAATAAAATTATAAATAATTAAATAAAAGTGAGATGATATAAAATGGAAACGAAACGCTATATGAACAAAAAGAAAAGAGAGGATAGAAGATAAAAAGATAACATTTTAAATACCAAAAACCGAATTAAAACCATAACTAGGCTAACTTAGCTTACCTACCTGGCTTAGTTTACTTACCCATACTTACCTTGTTAACTTTACTTACATTAAAGTTACCTATTAGACCTACTCACCTGTTTAATTTGCCTGACTTACCTTAAATACACCTGCCAGACTTACTCTAACTATACCCTACTTTAGTTACTCTTCACTTACCTGGCATACTTACCTGACGTATCTACCGGACATACTTACCGGATATACCCCTATACCTTAACTTATCCTAAATTTAAATGGATTAGACTACTTGCCCACAATTACCTACACTAATACTTACCTTAATTATAGTTTTACGATTGAGATACTTACCCTAGACTTAAGAAGACGCTAGCTGTTTAAGAATACTTACTTTTTTATGTTAGGATTTAGATTAACTAGCTTTAGGAATTAGATATAAGGAAAATGAATTGTTGCGAATAAAATTATAATATAAAATGGGAATGCTGACTAACCTTTTTATTTAGGAAGGCACATCAGGGACTTTATAATGGGGCTGTCAATACTAGAGTGCGCTGATAGCCACGGAAAAGGGAGGGCTAGCACCGGTCGTCACATCACCATCGGTGGCGCCCTTATATTCGGCCTTAGGTTTTTGCTTTGGTTCATTACTTTTTATTTCAGAATTTTAGGTTGGTTTGGTTTTATTTGGATTTTTCAGTTTATTTCAAATATTTAAATTTAACGTTCGTTTCTTTTTCAGCTTTTTTTGTTAACGGATTTTTTTTTTTAATTTTTGAAATTTGAATTGCTATGTGTCCGTCCGTTAAGACGTTTGACAGGCATGACTTTTCTCTGCTATGGCGCAGGGAACAGGAGTGAGGCAAGAACGCCGCCTAGCCGACATGACTAGCCACAGTGCACCCCATTGTGTCATGCCGCCTGCACTCACTGCTGCTCCCAATGTATGCGTATCTACCATAACAGATGGCGCCCAACGGGGTAGCCTGAGGTCTGGTGAGGTTTACTGGTCCTGACTGGCACATGAGGCTTCACCATCCCGCAAGTCCCAGGGGGGCATGTGATTGCTGCTCCTTGCTGCGTTGCGGCGGGATGAGTGGAGCTGAGTGCGCTGGTTCGGATCGGTCCTCTTGGTCAGCAACCGAAGGCTTCTCTGAGACTTCACGTCACGTCCTCCGAAGTTTTGCATTCACCCGGTGAGGCAGTGCTAAACGCACTTAGTTTTTTTGTAGTTTGACTTTGTTTTTCTCCAAATTGTTCAGTGGTCCGATATGTCAACATGGGAATGGGGGAAAAATAGTCCGCTAAGTGGGGTTTAGTTTAAATAGTTTTTGTAGTAGTTTTTTTTGCCGAATATTTTTTCGATTGTTTGGGTTTTTTTTTGGGGTTTTTTTTTTTTTTTTGGAAAAAAAAATATATACATTTTTCTTTTGAACCCATCTCACTCCATAGGTCTGCGCTGGCGCTCCTGAGCGCCTTCGTATTGCGATGGAGTGGGCTGGGACTCCAACCACGACTGACTATCGGGCCTCAGTCACCCCACATGTCTCAGGGGGGCATGCGTGACTGCCCTTTGCAGCATTGCGGTGGGGTGCACTGAGACCGAAAGATAGCTCAGCAAAATTTAACGCGAAGGCCAGTACACCCTTTAAGTCTGGAGGGGCATTCCACCAAACAGCGACTTTTGTGTTTGTTTTCTTTGTACCTTATATTTTCTTCGTAGACTTGTGCCTTCTTAATGTTAGGGGGTCAGAATTCCCATTGACCTTTGAAAATACATATTTCCCAATTATATTAAATTATACCCACTTGAATTTCGCTTAAACGTATATGACCACGTATATTTAACTAACACCCTTATACGCTTATGTACTAACTATCTATATTTTTATTGTTTTTTTTCGGTACGTATATTCATATTCAGTACGCCTACTGAATAAGAGTTAGATATTATTTTTTTTTGATTATTTTTGTCGTGATCGGGTTCGGTAACTGCGGCACTTGGCCTAATCTCGATTTTTCTTATAAATTGTATATATTTTTAAAATTTTTTTCGGACCTTTAATTAGGCTTAAGCTATTAAGCACTTAGAAACTTTGTGGGATTTTCCAGTGAGCTTTGCTGGAGCCAAGGGTTATGCACATTTTAGAATTTTAAATCTGAACTGGTCTCGACCCTAATAGTAAAATTTTTTGATTTCCCAACTGAAGGTGATTCGCTGTATGGAACAGCAGCAAAGGCTAACGACAAAACTCCAACTTACTTGACACCTCACCACCTGGGACTTCGGTCCAGAATGTTTCCGCTACCTCTATGACAATGCTTTCGGGAAGACAGGAAAATGATAGGTCCTTGCCAGGGAATACCGGCTTTAGTGAAGTTATTGCAGAAGATAGGAGTAGACATTCTAATGGCGGAGCGCCCGCAGGAGATTCGTGGGTAGCAGTGCTTCATCAGCTCTTACGTACTTCGCAAGAAGAAATGAGAGCTGAAATGAGAACAATGCGGGAAAATATGAACGCATTAAGTGCACCTAGTGGCCCTAGGCACTTCGCTTTTATCGGACGCAATCCGACACAAGCCGCTTTGAATAACCGACCAAATTTCACCACTAATATTGTCATTAAGCCACAGGATTGTAAGGTATCCTATGACGGCACCGGTAGCGTTTCCGATTTTCTCTTCAAATACATTGTGCGAGCGCACGCAATGCACAGAAGAACAGTTGATGGCAAGCTTCCACCTATTTTTGTCAGGGCGAGCTGAAGAATGGTATTGGTTGTTCACTAAGCAGAATTCAGATGCGACTTATCCCTTCTTGTGCTACTCTATCAGGCGGGAATTCGGCACCTTAAAAAGTGACCATGAGATCATGATGGAGATCTCAATGCGTCGTCAGAAGGCTAATGAATCGTATGATATGTTTCATACAGATATATTAGCCTTGAACGCGAGACTAAAGGAGCCGATGTCGGAGAACCTGTTGATGGGCATATTGAAGAGGAACGTTAACAGCAGCCTGAAATTGATGCTTTTCAATGCTTGTGCGCAGACCCTACATGACCTACCTGACGTTGCTAGGAAAGGCGAACAAATCTTGAAGGAAACCTGAAGCTTTGTACCGAGCTATTCAGGACGGCATGTCAACGAAACAATGGCTATCACACCGGATGAATGGACAGGAGGAATGGATGGCAGAGTTGATCCGCAAGTGGAGGCGCTGAATTTCCAGAGGACTAGGAAACCGGACTATTCAGGAATACAGTGCTGGAACTGTGACAAGATGGGACACTCATATATCTATTGCGAGGAAGCTATTCGGAATGTGTTCTGCTTCAAGTGTGGACAGAAGGGGGTGGTCACTCCAAGATGCCCCAGAGATCATCGGAGACAGGGAAACCGGAACCCCAGCGAGAAGGCAATCGGGGATTCTCGTTCGGCACCCTAGCCCCCGAAGCAGGGAGTACAGGAGCAGTAGCCTCCTGTACTAAACCAAAAAGTAAGCCCATCTCAGCCAGAACCGTTCGTTTGCATGGAAATGTCAGTAGTTCGGAGAGTAGTACCAGTCCCTCGAGAGCTTCCCCTAGGGTCATCATAACTTTTCCAAATAGTTCCGATAGTTCTGATTCCGAGTGTATGGTTTCTTCTACAGGCAATCCTCTGCAGGTTCGAATTCTTAGGCCTTCGCGTAGGGATGTCGCATGCTAGACTCAATTCCCAGTTAGTTTAGAGCAAAGAGAGCAGGATCATGAACGTATCAGGGCGGATATTTTCGAAGAAGAACCCAAACTTGTGGTTTCTGAAAATATTCTACAGTGTTGGGAAAGATACTCTAGCCGAGTAAATATGCGAAAACTTCTGCAAAGTACTAAAATTCTGATAACACCAGATGAGAGACCGCTAGAAAGGATTAAAATATACGATAGTTTCGTAGTGGGTTTGTTGGATTCCGGAGCAAACGTATCCATTCTTGGAAACGGATGCGAATATTTCCTAAAAAGGAACAATTTAAAATATCATTATATGCGCGTGTTTGTTTATACGGCTAGTGGAAATCAGCAGAAAATATTCGGCTCGATATCTTTACCGGTCACTTTTAAAAATATTACGTGGACTATTCGCTTTTATCTTGTACCGTCATTAATCCCAGAAGCAACCTGGGAGTTGATTTCTGGAAGGCATTTGCGTTAGCTCCGGATGTATTTCCGAACGTTTCATGTGGCCTGTACAACGGACCACAAACAATGAGTCGGCTGATGGATAAGGCTATTCCTTCACGGTTAAAAGAGAACGTCTTCGTCTACCTGGATGATCTGATGGTGTGCAGCTCAAACTTCGAAGATCATTTGGAATTGCTGAAGGAAGTGGCGAAATGCTTACGGGAAGCGGGACTTACAATCAACGTGAAGAAGAGCAAGTTCTGTCAGAAGGAAATTCGGATCTCGGGTATTTGATAGGGAAAGGTTGTTTGAAAGTAGACCCAGGCAAAATAGATGCAATAAAGGATTTTCCGATTCCAAAATCTCCTCGTCAGGTTCGCAGGTTTGTAGGAATGGCAAATTGGTACAGGTCGTTTATCACCAACTTTGCAGATTTGGCTGGTCCAATGACAGATTACATTCGAAAGTCACCTGGTCCATTTAAGCTAACTCCTGAGGCAGTTGAAGCGTTTGAAAGCTTAAAGTTGCACTCTGTTCAGCACCTGTCCTGGCACAACCAGATTTTTCTAAAGAAGAAGAGTGTTGTTTCGAAGAGGTGTGGAAGAGGAAGAGGATTCGCTCTGGCGTTTGCGGTTACCGGAAGGGCTGGCGGAGCTCGCAATCAAATGCTCACATGATTCCAATGCTAGTTACCATGGAGGTTGGCAAAAGACTTTAGAGCGTGTTCGGCAGAAATATTTTTGGCCGCAAATGGCAAAGGACATACGCCTCTATGTAAACCGTTGCGAAACCTGCAAAGCCGTGAAAGCCACCAATCAAATGTTTAGACCACCTATGGGCAATGCCTTCGTATCTGAAAGGCCATTCCAGCGTCTTTATTGCGATTTCTTAGGATCCTATCCAGGTTCAAATCGAAGAAACCAGTTTTTGTTTATGTGCTAGACCTTTTCTCCAAATACTTACTTTTGAAGGCGATGCAAAACGCGACGTCGGCAAACGTAATTAGCTTCTTTAGTACAGAGATTTTTCCAGCTTTCGGGGTCTCTCAATTCGTCCATAGTGATAACGGAAGCAATTCATTTCGAAGGAGATGCAGCAGTTTTTTGAAAACTTCGCGTTATTTGAACAAAATATGATACACCATGCGTCAGCCTATAGCATACTGGAGAAACTGGGTAGCCTAAGACAAGACGAAGTGCCGATTACAAGCAGAGCTGACAAGTTAGCAAACATTCGCGAACACATACGAAAGAACCTTGAGCTAGCGCAAGACAGAGCAGCGAACACGTACAACAAACGTACGCGGGTTGTGAATTACCGGAAAGACAAGAAGTATTCCGGAAAAACTTCGCTCTTAGCAATTTTAAGCAAGGCATAAATGCTAAATTCTTGCCTAAATATATCAAGTGTCGTGTTCTGCGAAAGGTAGGCAATGCTTTGTACGATGTAGAGGACTTGAATGGCAAACCGATCGGTAGGTTCCATGCATCTGACATCCGGCCGTGACAATGTCATCCGTCACGAAGAGCGATCCGAAAGTAAAGTTTACAAATATTAAACTTAGCGATAGGGTAAAACCTTGACCGCCCGCAGACTGCCCGGGGTCCAACTTTGCATGGCTTTTCCTCGAAGCTAAGTCACTTAGGGCTGTAACTCGCTTCTGTAACTCTTCCCTACCGATCATTTCTCTGCTGGTAGAGAATATTTGTCATTCAATACTACTCCTTAGCAGTAGAGAACAAGGCGGCGAGTTCATATATGAATTCGCCCAGGTAGAGAAGCGAGACAGAAACGAGCTACTGGACTAGCGGAGGGGCCGTACTGTGAAGACCGACTAAGTTCGGCAATTGGGGGGTAGCTAACTCTAGCCAACGAATGTGAATAGAGTATCTTTTTTTCTCTTCCTGTCCTTTTCACTGGGCGCTTTGGAGGTCGAGGACAATCCGCCCAGTATTCTCCCCGAGCATCTATATTCATAGGACGTTCACGCGCGCACCATTAGGATGGTCTTTTAGGAGTTTTGA
Organism: Rhagoletis pomonella; assembly: GCF_013731165.1. Taxonomy (NCBI): domain Eukaryota; kingdom Metazoa; phylum Arthropoda; class Insecta; order Diptera; family Tephritidae; genus Rhagoletis; species Rhagoletis pomonella. The sequence goes on along the minus strand of NW_023458562.1, from coordinate 2,972,186 downwards.
CGAGTTCTCCTTATCAAAATGTCTAATGCCTTCCGGAGTTTTGACGAGTTCTCCTTTTCAAGATGTCTACTTCATTTCGGAGTTTTGACAAGTTCTCCTTTAAGAAAATGTCTCTTGGGCAGCAAAGACATAATGAATAGGAAACAAAATAAATATATACACGTTTTTCCCAGCCGCCGGACGGCTATAAACTCGTGGCCAAGTGTCCTTTTCAGGACAGCCTGCCCTGTGTTCTTCTTAGCGTCGTTGAACTAGTGGGGTCAGGGTGTTAAGACCGACTAAGTTCGGCACTTTGGGGGGTAGGCTTCTCTGGCCTAAAACAATGTGATGCATCCAAAATAGGATTGTTGATTGTTGGCCCAAGGTTTACTCGGTGTAATTCGGACTGAAACATTTCGAAAAGAACGCTAATTCAATCTGAACTGACTATACAACCAGGTTGAGTTTTAATCCGAATTTACTCTGACCCAACCCTAAATTTCTTACCAGTACCTTTTAAAACATAAAATTCATTGCTTTACGAATACAAGAATGATAGGTCAGTAGACCTATTGCTCCAGAGATCGGTTATACAATAACGAGTCCACTCAGCATTACAAGCGAATACTGACGCGGAATATAGTAAATGCGTTGACCTCGGTATTTACGTAACATCAAACTTAACTTATTAGACTACCAATACTGATTCGGACGAATCCTAACTGCCACTTGACGTAACTACGGGGTGTTATTTTTTTTGTTGCCCGGCTAAAGACTTCTTTTTTTTCTGAGACTATATCTCAGGGGTGAGTCGTGCCCCACGTTCTTGTGATTTTACCACCTAACTCTCTTGCGGACGCCTTTCGAAGACAGTTAACCCTTTTTCCTGTTCGCTTCGGTGACGAGTCGTGAAGTGAAGCAGGTTTGTTATGGGTTACTGTTCGCCGCACAAAATATAAGTACATTATTCTTCGGTGTATAGCGCACCCGGTAGCATGTCAGAAATTTCACCATATCATATTTTTCTAGAGCGTACGGCAACGCTAAAACCGCATGGAAGGTCTGCCATTTTGACGATAGCAGTGTTCCTTGCGGACGGTTGTCACTGATTGACACTAGTTCCTGCAGGTCTGTTTGCCTACTTTTTTGTAAACTGTCATATTATTCTTACTTCGAAATCCAATGGTGCATTTTACTAAGAAGCGATACTTTATACTAAAACATTCTGGCGCCAATTGAGTTTTGCTGGGCCGACCACAAAGAAAAATTTTTACAGTTAGGAAAAACCACACAAACGCTCGTTACAAGACAAAATACTAAGGCACTCCGCACATTACGCGCCTAATCAAAGTAGAGTAATCGTTTTGTCATGTCAAAACGAATGCATTACGACTCGACTTCTGCACACTTGGGCGCCCTGCGTAAGCCCTGCTGGCGCACACATTACACATTTTCTGGCCGGTCTTTCTCAATAATACACTTCCGCGAACATTTCTGCAATAAAATTTTGCATACACGTTTATGGCTTAATACAGTTGGCACGCGTTTTAGCACAAAATCATTAATTTTCAATTATTTCCTACTGAAATGACAATTTTTATTTCGAGCACAAAAAAGTAAACAAATGCCGATATCAAAACGGCAAGCGCCTTACAACGTTGGGCGCTTCGATTCATGAAGTTTTTATGATTAGGCGAAAACATGATTATGAATCGTAATATACAGAGCTTCATTGAAATACATGTGTTCGGTATAAAAGCTTCATATTTTAATACGCCGGAACGATTAGACTACTATGACTAGCCGTTTAATGTGCGGAGTGCCTAACAATGTAATGAGTAAGGGAAATTTTCAAAGTAAAATTTAAATCAACCGTAAATCAGAATAACTACGCCATTTAACAAAAACAAATAAGATTATAAGATTTGAATCGGATAGACATGAAATAACCTGAAGAAATTTATTGAAAAAAAATCCTATTTGTAAATATACCCATATAAATATACATATATGCATATACATGCACGTGCGTATACCAGTTTATAATAAAAGAGATAGGGTTTTGAAAAGCCATAAAAAGAGGACATAGAGCAAAATTACTTGAACCAACCTAATTCTAAATAAAGAAAAGGAAGAAACACCAAAATCTTTAAAAATAGAAATTTTCAAAAAAAAAAAGAAATTAAAAGTAAGCTTAAAATTATAGAGAAAAAAAGGAATTTAATAATAGAACATAAAGTTTTTTTTTTCTTATCCTTATCTGTATATGTATATATATGGGTGAATACGTGTAAGCATGTATATGCATGTGTGCATTTATAGGTATATACGAAAATAAAAGTTAGGATTGATTAACTTAGATTAAATAGAAAAAAAAACTAATAATAAAATCTTAAATAAAATTAGATTGAATTAAATTAAAGTGAAATTAAATTAAACTAACTAACAATAAATTAAATAAAAATCAATAAAATCCAATGACCTTAAATAGAAATAAAATAAATCAATTAAATAAAATAAGATACATTTTAAATAACATAATCCTCAATAAGTATCAATCTCAAATAAATAAAACGGAAAAGAATGTATAAATAAAATCTTAAATAAAATACTAAATTATAATAAAGAAATGGCCACAATCATAATACAATAAAATTATAAATAATTAAATAGAAGTGAGATGATATAAAATGGAAACGAAACGCTATATGAACAAAAAGAAAAGAGAGGATAGAAGATAAAAAGATAAAATTTTAAATACCAAAAACCGAATTAAAACCATAACTTAGAAACTAACTAGGCTAACTTAGCTTACCTACCTGGCTTAGTTTACTTACCCATACTTACCTTGTTAACTTTACTTACATTAAAGTTATCTACCAGACCTACTCACCTGTTTAATTTGCCTGACTTACCTTAAATACACCTGCCAGACTTACTCTAACTATACCCTACTTTAGTTACTCTTCACTTACCTGACATACTTACCTGACGTATCTACCGGACACACTTACCGGATATACCCCTATACCTTAACTTAGCCTAAATTTAAATGGATTAGACTACTTGCCCACAATTATCTACACTAATACTTACCTAAATTATAGTTTTACGATTGAGATACTAACCGTAGACTTAAGAAGACGCTAGCTGTTTAAGAATACTTACTTTTTTATGTTAGGATTTAGATTAACTAGCTTTAGGAATTAGATATAAGGAAAATGAATTGTTGTGAATAAAATTATAATAAAATGGGAATGCTGACTAACCTTTTTATTTAGGAAGGCACAAGGCATGAAACCAAATTAAAAAATGCAATTCGATTTTGTTTATGTGTTTGTTTTATTTGTAAAAATATATTGTCGAATATTAACTTAATTTCGCAAGCTTTTTTAGAGCTACTGAGTTCAGACAATTCTTAAAATTTTTCATCGGTTCTGAATTTTCGTCGCTAAAAACAAATTCCTCAATGCCGTTTGGTCCTTCTACCTCCATTCCTAGGTTCTACTGGAGTCCCACGTTGGCGTTTCATTGTATTTCAGCACTGTATTCACTGACTCCACAGAGCATTGTGGAAGAATACAAGTGAGTTATCTTAGGGTTGACAGATAGTTGACAGTGTATTCAATATGGCGATGACAGTGTGAACAATATGGCAGCTAATATGGCATACAACACCGAATGGCCCGAAGTTGAAAACTACGACCCGAATGAAACGCTTCGTGAAAATCCAGGGTTGCGAAGTGGTACTTTGATGGAAAATATAAAAGCCAGGATTTTGTGTGCTCAAGATGAACAGAAAAGAGTTGCTGTGCTGTTTTGTTTTAAGCTTATTTTAATCTCAACGTATCTAATTAAATATTAAAAGGAGACACAAATTAAAGCAAAAATTTTAAAATATATGTACGTATCTGAAAATTTTAAATAAAATATGTATATATTTTCACGGCCGCTGTGGTGTAGTGGTAAGCAGTGCGCGCTTCCACTCCGCAGCACCTGGGTTCAAACCCTGGTCAAAGCAACATCGCAAAAAATATAGAAAAAAGGTTTTTTCTTAACAGCGGTCGTCCCTCGGCAGGCAATGGCAAACCTCCGAGTGTATTTCTGCCATGAAAAACAGCTTCTCATAAAAATACAATCGCCGTTCGGAGTCGGCGTAAAACTGTAGGTCCCTCCGCTTTGTGTGACAACATCAAGGCGCACGCCACAAACCGGAGGAGAAGCTCGGCCAAACACTAACATATGTGTAAGCGCCAATCTATTATTATTATATATTTTCACGAAAGACAAAGTGTGAGTAAATAAAATGGGTTAACTTTAGGGGACATATACTTATCAGATTGGGTCACATAGCGCTTTTACGTTATAAATAAAAATAATTCGTACTTAAATTTTACATAATTTAGGTGACCTATTTCTACGCTGACCCTGAGTCCTGTGAAATAATACATATGTATGTGCATTAGAGTGGTTCCTAAAAACCTTTTTAGAAATTCATAAACGCTACATCAGAATATTGTTACTTGTGATAAAAAAGAGACACGTATTTTTTTATTTTGAAAAAAAAAGTTTTCTTAGAGGTCGCGCTGGTCGGTTTTTTATAAAAACGCTGATGTTCTCAATTTTTTTATTTTCTTGACATGTTGAAATGCAGCTAAACTGTGGTTTTTACATATAATTACTCTGGTATTATTGGGGAACTTTCCCTTAATTACACACCTGTCTTGGACAATTAGAATGGGTCTAGTTCCCGAAAATATGCTCTCGAAAAGACACTAGTAAAATAAAAACGTTGATACTGAACGATTTACGCATTGTCATGGGTTGGAACTTGTTGCCAGGGGGTTTCGGGGGTTACTAATTAGGAACCTGAAGTCAGTTTTTCGAAATTCAAAGTGGCGGATCCAAAATGGCGGTCCATTTAAAAAAAAAATGATTGGATTTGTTTGAAACCCGGCACTAGAGAGTTTTTGGGGTCGCCGATTACGCATCTGAAGTCAATTTTTTAAAATTCAAAATGGTGGATTCAATATGGCGATCAAATAAAAAAAAGTACTAAAATTAATACGTTGATACTGAACGTTTTAAAGATTGTCAAGGGTTAAAACACGTTTCCAGTGGGTTACTTGGGTTGCTGATTACGAATCTGATGTCAGATTTTCAAAATTCAAAATGGTGGATCCAAAATGGCGATCAACTTAAAAAAAATGATTGGATTTGTTTGAAATTCTTAACAAAATATGTAGGCGATATATTTGCAATAGTAAACCACAAGGACGTGCATATAATCTTAAAAACCCTCAATAAATACCAGCACAAACTCCAATTCACCCTGGAAATGGAACATAAAGCCAGCGTCCCCTTTCTTGACGTTCGCATCCACAGGGAAAGAAAATCTCACACTGGACTGGTGCTCAAAACCGTCATCTTCGGGTCGTTTGATAAATTTCATATCATCACAACCTAAAAAATACAGAATCAATACGGCTAAAAATTGAATACATAAAGTACTTACATTAAGTGACAAGAAATTTCACGACATAAACATAGAAAAACTCAATAAGATCCTAAAAAGTAATAGCTACCCAGAAAAATTAACACTTGACTTAATAAAACAAAAAATTACAGAAATAAACGGCCGCCAAAATAGAACTTCGAGTAAAGTAACAACAAACACCACCAATCGATATTTCAGCGTTACTTACATTCCGCAGTTGTCCGAGAACTTAAAACAACACATTGCCACACAACCAAACATAACCCTAGCATACAAATCTAATGGCTCTTTATACACAATATTCACAAAAACCAAAACCCCCATAGAAATTAAACAACAAAACAATGTGGTTTATGAAAAAAAGTGCAATGGTAAAGAAGCCGAAAATTGCGACAAAGTGTACATCGGAACAACCAAGCGAGCCCTGGGCACTCGTCTTAGCGAACACGAAGCTGATAGAAAAAAACAAAGAAACAGCACAGCACTAGCGCAGCATATGAACACCAGTGGCCATACAGCTGATTTGGCGATCGCTAGAATAATTGATATAGAGAAAAGAGAAAAAACAAGATTTACATTAGAAAGCTTAAGAACAATGCAGAAAAGGGACAATGCAATGAACAAGAAAGAGGATACTGATGACATCGCTGCAGTTTATTTATTATGTTTATAAATATTAGTAATATTCAGTTTAGACAAAGCTACCACAAGCGGCGGTAACGATTTTTAGTTTTATGTTTCAAAGTTTAATTTTAAATGTAAATATTTTCGGGAACTATACCCATTCTAATTATTCACGGTGCGTAATTAAGGGAAAGTTCCCCAATAATACCAGAGTAATTATATGTAAAAACCACATTTTTAGCTGCATTTTAACATGTCAAGAAAATAAAAAATTGAGAACAAAAGCGTTTTTATAAAAAACCGACCAGCGCGACCTCTAAGAAAACTTATTTTCAAAATAAAAAAAAACACGTTTACCTTGTTTTTATCCCAAATAACAATAATTTGAGATAGCGTTTATGAATTTCAAAAAAAAAATGTTTTGAACCACTCTAATGTGCATATATTAGTTCTCGCATATAAAGTACTCGCAATTGTGAAATTTGTTAGGCTTTTGTGATCTAACCGTTGTGTAAATAAAAATACTATATTTAGCTTTTTCCCTACGTTTCGCTAAGATTTTTAGCATCTTCAGGGGATTTTTTCGTTTATTTACCTATATCAATTATTCTAGCGATCGCCAAATCAGTTGTATGGCCACTGGTGTTCATATGCTGCGCTAGTGCTGTGCTGTTTCTTTGTTTTTTTATATCAGCTTCGTGTTCGTTTTGTTGTTACTTTACTCGACGTTCTATTTTGGCGGACGTTTATTTCTGTAATTTTTTGTTTTATTAAGTCAAGTGTTAATTTTTCTGGGTAGCTATTACTTTTTAGAATCTTATTGAGTTTTTCTATGTTTATGTCATGAAATTACTTGTCACTCAATGTAAGTACTTTATGTATTAAATTTTTAGCCGTATTGATTTTGTATTTTTTAGGTTGTGATGATAAGAAATTTATCAAACGACCCGAAGATGACAGTTTTGAGTACCAGTCCAGTGTGAGATTATTTCTTTCCCTGTGGATGCGAACGTCAAGAAAGGGGATGCTGGCTTTATGTTTCATTTCCAGGGTGAATTGGAGTTTGTGGTGGTATTTATTGAGGGTTTTTAAGATTATATTCACGTCCTTGTGGCTTACTATTGCAAATATATCGTCTACATATTTTGTTATAAATTTAATTTTCTGTTTACAAATATACCAACAGTCATAGCCTCAAGAATAATTTTGAAATATTGGGAAAAAATAGGAAATATGACAATGATTCCTAAGAACAAGTTCCAAAATATTCTAGACTTTTGTCTCAAGGACAACAATTACTTCATATGTAACAATAAATTCTATTCTCAAACCTTTGGAATGCCAATGGGCAACCCGCTTTCTCCCACTATTGCTGATACTGTCATGGACGATTTACTTGACAATACCATTTTGGAGCTAAAACATTTAAACATCGATCTTAAATTTATAACAAAATATGTAGGCGATATATTTACAATAGTAAACCACAAGGACGTGCATATAATCTTAAAAACCCTCAATAAATACCACCACAAAATACAATTCACCCTGGAAATGGAACATAAAGTCAGCATCCCCTTTCTTGACGTTCGCATCCACAGGGAAAGAAATAATCTCACACTCGACTGGTACTCAAAACCGTCATCTTCGGGTCGTTTGATAAATTTCTTATCATCACAACCTAAAAAATACAGAATCAATACGGCTAAAAATTTAATACATAAAGTACTTACATTGAGTGACAAGAAATTTCACGACATAAACATAGAAAAACTCAATAAGATTCTAAAAAGTAATAGCTACCCAGAAAAATTAACACTTGACTTAATAAAACAAAAAATTACAGAAATAAACGGCCGCCAAAATAGGAACTTCGAGTAAAGTAACAACAAACACCAACAATCGATATTTCAGCGTTACTTACATTCCGCAGTTGTCCGAGAACTTAAAACAACACATTGCCACACAACCAAACATAACCTGGGCATACAAATCTAATTGCTCTTTATCAGCAATATTCACAAAAACCAAAACCCCCATAGAAATTAAACAACAAAACAATGTGGTTTATGAAATAAAGTGCAATGGTAAAGAAGCCGAAAATTGCGACAAAGTGTACATCGGAACAACCAAGCGAGCCCTGGGCACTCGTCTTAGCGATAGGGACGTTCCGATACCATCAAAGTATCGATACCTACTCAAATGAGTTTACTCAAATACCTATTTCGATACTACTTATATGAGTTAACCGAATGTATCGATACCTACTTATATCGATAACTTTTCATCCTTTTATATGCAACAAAGCGAAAGAAATTTTCAGGCGTTATCTGTGACATACCTTTTGCGACACCTGAGTGGTAGATCGACCTATCTCGGCAGCCAGGTTGAAAGCGCCCTATCTGAGAAAACTTTTCAAAAGCACCCTATTCCAGAATTTGATTGAAAAACGCCTTATATCAGAAAACTTTTCAAGACTACCCTCTTTCAGAACTCGGTACAAAAACGCCCTATCTCAGCTGCGGATTCAAATTCTCAAATATTTTCAATATATTTTCAGTTGAGATATCGATATATTTATTTGATCATTAGTAACATTAGAGGTAATACGATTACTTAGACAAAAAATTAAACCTTTGAAAGGTTCCAACAAAACGTTACGGCTACAAAGAATTTGCTTGAACTTTAGATTTTGGCGGTGCCATTGCTTAGATCAATTATTTTTTCATAAAAGCGAAGCAATTATTTTCCATAGAAAATATATGACCGAAAGATATGGCACTTCATCAAATCGATTCGATACAAGTACTTTTATTTCGATACTAAGTAGGTAGGTAGGTAAAACGATTCAAGTAAAAAAAGTAGTTGGTATTGAAACAAAAGTATCGAGTACCTACTCGTATTTACTTATATCGGAGAATCCCTACTTAGCGAACACGAAGCTGACATAAAAAAACAAAGGAACATCACAGTACTAGCGCAGCATATGAACACCAGTGGCCGGCCATACAGCTGATTTGGCGAACGCTAGAATAATTGATATAGAGAAAAGAGCAAAAACAAGATTTACATTAGAAAGCTTAAGAATAATGCAGAAAAGGGACAATGCAATGAACAAGAAAGAGGATACTGATGACATCGCTGCAGTTTATTTATTATGTTTATAAATATTAGTAATATTCCGTTTAGACAAAGCTACCACAAGCGTTGGTAACGATTTTTAGTTTTATGTTTCAAAGTTTAATTTTAAATGTAATGTAAGTTAACAACTATTTTGTGTAAAACTTTACTGTTTATTTGTTGTGTATTCATACGTTTATTAGTTTTTTTGTTGTTTTGTTAATGTTTTATATTCATTGCTGCGCAGGTAAATAAACGAAAAAATCCACTGAAGAAGCTAAAAATCTTAGCGAAACGTCGGGAAAAAGCTAAATAAAGTATTTTTATTTACACAACAGTTAGATCAGAATAGCCCCTAACAAATTTCACAATTTCAACAGTTCTAAACTGATCGGAAAAACAAAACAAATACATTACACTCGGAACGCCTGCCGAAAAATTGTTTACTATCCGGTGCACAGCGATAAATAAATATACAACAGGGAACATGAAGGACTACTACAAACATATGAAATACAAACACGGAGAACACACATGCACAAGGCTAAAGTATTATAGCAACCAAAAACAGAAGTTAGCGAAGCAGATCGAGCAATTAAAATTCTTGTTAGAATACAAGAAATTTGACAAACTCTGTTAAAAATACAACAATAAATAGCACATCCCACAATATAAAACAGAAAATAGAGAAAACTAAACAAATCTTCCTAATGAAAATGTTGAACATAGAAATAACACAAACAAACATGAATATTAGAGCAGCAAAAAATAACTTGCACTAAACAGAAATCCAACTAAACCGCACACTAAGTGAAATGGAGTTCAACACGTTTATCCAAAAACAAAACCCTTTATGTCAGAAGATCGCGAAGGAGAAAGAATCAACTCTCACCTCCAAAATTGAGAAAATTAAATACGAAAGAATGTGAAAACTGGGAATAAACACCAACGACAACTGGTTCGTAAACAAAACCAGCATCGTCTTTCCCCAGGAGGTAAAGTGGCTGCTCTCATTAGGAAAGAAATTCACGCTACCAACAACAAAATCCAACTTCTCGGCAGTCCACACGATTGCAGAAATGGAGCAAGTAATACAATTGATAGGAAATGATAAAGGCCAAGAACTAGCAAGAAATAAACTAAGCAATAGGATCTTAGAATTCAAACGAAATATAAAAAACAATGCAGCCGAAAAGTTCATTTTAGAAGCATACAAAAAAACAAAAACATTCCTCCAAGCATACACAAACAACATTATCATAACAGACGCAGATAAGGGGAACATAACAGTAGCAATGTATAGAACAGAATATCTAGAAAAAATAGACAACCTACTAGGAGACAAGAATACGTATAAAACAATACGAGTAGATCCCACAAACACTCTGCAAAGGAAAAATTACAACTTAGGGCCGTTTGCACCATGTCTAGTTAACGCTAACTGGAGGTACATCCTTCAGTTAAGCACGTTAACTGCTTTATCGATCACATGTTATATGAACGGCCCTTAGTGGATGACCTTTTCAAATGTAAACACATAAACGCAAAAGAAAAGCAACAGCTTACCAGTATTGCAGCAACGGCTCCAAGACTTTATGGGTTGCCAAAAATCCATAAACCTGAAATACCTCTACGTCCTATTGCCTCGCCTTGTAAAGTCCCATGTTCAAATTTGTCTAAATATGTTGGAGAAATTCTAAAGCCACTCATCTCTGAAGACTACAATATAAAAAATTCGTTCCATTTAAAAAATAAATTGGCCGATATAAATGTATGTGAAGAAGATGTTCTTGTTTCGTTTGATGTCGTCTCTGTTTACAAATATACCAACAGTCATAGCCTCAAGAATAATTATGAAAAAAGGGGAAAAAATAGAAAATATGACAATGATTCCTAAGAACAAGTTCCAAAATATTCTAGACTTTTGTCTCAAGGACAACAATCACTTCGTATGTAACAATAAATTCTATTCTCAAACCTTTGGAATGCCAATGGGCAACCCGCTTTCTCCCACTATTGCTGATATTGTCATGGGCGATTTACTTGACAATACCATTTCACTTGCTAAGCCAACTACAATCAAGCGCAGCTATTCCGCTGCAATTCACTTGATCGTGTAGTTGTGGGTTTGTTGGTTTTGTTAATGTTTTCTATTATTAGAATGTTTAACTTTTAGGTGTGCTCATCCTTAAGTTATTTGTTTTTGTTATTTTATGGCCTTATAACAATTATACTCAACAATTTTTATTGAGCTCGAGGCCGTTTTTTAATGAAAACATATTGTTTTGCGCATATGTAATTGTTACCATTTCAACAGTTAAATAAAATGTCTAATGTATGTTGTTAAGAATCAAAAGGCTCTATTACCTTATTTATACCGACACATAAAGCGCCTTGACCCAGTTCGCTGTGATTCAAAACCGATGCATAAACTAAATTTCAAAACGCGTTGAAATTGTTTACTTTTGAATACGACTTTATCGAGTGCGCTATAAAGGCAGCGGTATATATGCAGTAAAGAAATATATGTTGAGTTGTAATTGAA
>NW_023458562.1:2954788-2960411 GCF_013731165.1 Rhagoletis pomonella | reverse complement strand
AAAATATTTTAAATATTTACGGAACTACTATTTGTATGCAACCCTGCCTTCCTATATTCAAGTAGATGTAATTCGAAAAATTTAAACGGATTTCTTCAAATCAACCTGAGCTGCGGACATATTGCGAATTAATTTTTAAACATTACCCACTACATTATATTAGTATTAAATACTTTCAATGAAGAAACAATTCTTATTAGAAAATAAATATGAATCGTTTTATTTTAAATATTCCAATTTATATTTTTTGTTAATGCGGATAGTGCGGATTTAACGTATTTTATAACCGTTACATGTTGAACATAAATTTAAGGCATATTGCTATTAACAATTTTGACACAATTTCATTCAAAACTATAATCTAAATGATTGCAAGTTGTATTTTGTACGATCAAAATATAAACAATCAATTTTAATTGTAATCAAAACAGATTCCAATATTAGGTATATTATGCAAATGCAATCCAGTTCGATTTGAATTATTCAGTTTTAGAGACATTTATATTTCTGTCTTCGTATGGAATAGTAGCTTATGTCGGGAAGCTGGCTTTAGTATAATCCGGCATTCCCTTTATTCTTTACAACACAAGGAATTTTTCGATTAGACTTAACAAATATATTGACTTGCTAGTATCGGAATTATTTCTTGTACGTTTAGTTGCCAAAATTTCTTCAACGGCTCGGCGCCAGTGAGTCATTCGCAAGGGTATGCTGCGAATGCCGCATTATACTAAAGCCAGCCTTTTGACATAAGCTACTATTACATACGAACACAGATTTCATTACATACTCAAATTTTACATACAAAACGGAGCATTCATAATCTTTTACTGGTACCACTTTTCGTCGTCGTTATATCATAATCTAATTTTCTCATGGTTCGTTTAGTGGGGCACGTGTAGGGCTGCCAGACATCTCTGTTGATCAACCAGCACACTTAAGGGGGGGTAGGGGGCCTCTCGCTCCCTTCCCTTTCGTTTCGATAAAAATTACGTACGAAAAGATGTAGTCAAATCTTATTTTGACACACAACAACAAAAACATAAAAACATGAGATCATGAGATCATTACAACGTACATCAACAAAACAAAGAACTTATCACAACTAAAGCACAGAGAATTTTTCACAATGCATGCACATTTTTTGTTCTTTATAAAAATACGGTTTATACTAAATACATCAGAAAAACATAAAAATAAAATTTCTAAACTTTGTGCAAAACTCGGAAAATGCAATAAATTTGCATGCAAATTTGCAACTTTCTAATCAGACTATTTATAAAAATTTTGAAATGAAGTTTTGTAGTACATAAAAATTTAGTTTTTTGGTATTGTTTTTACTGAGAGTTTCTTCCATACAAACTATGTTCGACAATTTTTTTTTATATGGAAGACACTGTCAGCAAAAAATAAATAATTGCAAAAAATCAACGAAATTTTCTGGTAACTTCAGACTTGCACTTTAATTATTGGCTCAAAAGCTACATTTTCAAAATTTTTCTAAAAGATCTGATTAGAAATTGTGATCGGATGAAAGAGTCTCCGAGCCAATAATTTTGTACGGCATTATACTTATAAGTACTCTAGGTTTCATGAAAGAAAAAATATTTTAGCACAAGATAACATTAAAATATCAGTCATTTCAAAACTTTTAGCTTTTGCATAATATAATTGTAAAACTCTGCGCATATAATTTTAATGTATTTAGGTACTTATATTAATCATCAACTATTGCTAGTGCAAAACGTGCTTAATTAAAAAAAAAAAATGTACGCATATGAAAGAGCACCAACCCAACTCGTAATACATTTAAGTATACAAATTTTAGTATTTAGTACAGAAATATTCAATTCAAATACGCCAATATTAAAATGAAGTGCTACTTAACGGATGCTTTTTCATAATTAAGTTAAAAAAAATATTTAAATTCCAAGCTGCCTGTAATGGGATTATAAGCCTGAGCCTCTGGAAATTAACAATTTGTGGCAAGCAGCTCCGCGCACTCAGCTGCAGCCAGACATATAAATGTGCATTCAGATGTTCAGTTTGATTCAACACCACGCATGCGTGGAATGAAAGTACTATTTTTATTTCCCCCAGTAAATTCATAACATTTTTCTTGATATTACAACAGGTTTTTTCTCTTTCTTTTAAATTTTGTGCAATCAAATCGAAAAGCGGGACACTTAAACGAAGCCCGGGACATTTTAAGGTAGGACCGGGACAAATAATATAAAACCGGGTCATGTCCGGGAAAACCGGGACGTCTGGCAGCCTTAGGCACGTGCGAAATGTGGATTTTCCCAGCTACTGTACTGCAGTAGCTCGACACCTTCCTCTCCAACAGCTCTGTCCTCAATTAGCTTCTTAATGTGATGCAAATGAATGAAAAGAAAAAAAAGATGGAAATTTAAGAAAAATTACTATCATAGCGTTTCACTAACGATAATGGTATTTACTCCTCACACCTTATATTTGGATCTCTGTATGGATTCGGAAGGTTGTGCATTTTGATTTGAATTCTAGCACTTGTCAGAGATATCTCTGCAACGTGTTAAATGCGAAACGACCTGACGCAATTTGCTCAGTTTGGGATACTGGTATTTTATTGATGGATCAGGGCATCCATCCAAAACAATTGCACAAATATAAAGGGCACATATAGCTGAACAATTATGGTAGAAAATATATTTTTATTTAACTGAAAGCCAATTATGAATAAAATACCATAATTAACACACCTTCAACTATCGCTCGCCTCGGATGACTTCACCATCCAGTTTGGCTTAGCCATATACTAAAAAATATAAAATACGTTCTAAATGCTTCACGATTTGCAGGTTTTTACAGGAAACTGTTCCAGGTGGCCCGCTTCCATAAGGTTTATTAATGGCGAAAACAGCTTTGCCTCCAAATCCTGTAAAACCTAGAAGTCGTGAAGCATCTGGAGCGCAACTACATATTTGTAGTTTAAAAGATATGTATACGTAAGCATACTTTTTAGTGGAATAGCAGCCACGACTCGTGTTGTTGACGGAGTGGTGCGGTGAAGCTGCTTGGAGATGGCTCTCTTGTAGTATATTGCCTATCAAGCACCAGAAAGTTTTCATCGCGCATTCCATATGCCACCGATTATCGTGGATCAATTAAAATACTGTCATCACAGCCTTTTGGTGCTCCAACAACTGGTGTGTCTATGGCGGAGTTATGTGGAGCTTTTGCATGACTAAAATTATGTTGGACTCTTTGAGAACTGGCTTGTTTGTTGCGAGAACTATTGGCATCAAATGTATGCAAATTAGATTTCCAAACGAGCAACTGTTGAATATTATATAATTTTTTCACACACAAAGCAGAAATTACCTGTCGATCCTCACCCGCGGAAGCAAAATGTTTACCATCTGGAGAGAAAGCGGCGGCGCAAACTTTGTCAGTATGGCTAGTTAGTGTATAAATTGGTCGACCTTCTAATAAATCAAGTAATCTTATTGTATCGTCATCACCGCCAGTCAACAAGAAATTTCCACTTGGGTGAAATGCAACATCATTCACTGGCGCCGAATGCACTTAATACAACTGTATTAGCTCGCCTCCGGCTATGTCAAATATTTTAACGCGGTTACAACTTAATGCTAAGCCACCAGATTACCGTCTGGATGCCACCAGATTACCGTCTGGATGCCATGCCAGCTGTCGTTCCATACCTCTTTCCACGGTGAACGTTCGCACACATTCACTTGAAGATGTGTCGCAAATTCTCCACGACTTGTCGTCGCCGCACCCAATTTGTGTGTCCAGTGAAAGATATATATTTTTAATCATGTATTTTGATGGCTGTTCGCCATTTTTCGAGTCTGCTAACGATAAAGCTGACGAAGATGCAAACAAATTCAAGCAGATTGTTGCATTCTACCGGAAGTCGATCGCGAACGGACGTGTTTTTTATCGCTCTGCTAATGGTGTTTAAAAAATAACAATATTACAAAGTGTGGTGTTAATACTAGCATTACTGGGTTAAAAGTGTGAAACATAGCGATTTAAACCAATAAGTAGACATTGGCTTCGTCGAAATAAAAATAAAATACAAATAAGCATAATAGACAAATAATAGCGCGCATTTGGGTTGGTGGTACGTACCTACGTATGTACATATATTCATCCAAACATGCTTAGCGGCTGCTGAGTGAGTGAAAAGATGTCAGAATGCGTGAAATGCCGAAAAGGCGTCAGAGGATGCGGGTAAGTGTACCATAGAACGCAGGCATGTGCGTCGGCTGATGACTACAGCCTAAAGGCACTGGAAAACTGTCCACTTTTGCGCTTCATGTGCGACAACTGCATGATGTACATAGCTAATGTGGATGAAGCTCTGAGAGAAATGATAGGTATTGCTGAGGCTAACAAGATGAATATTATAGAACAAAAGACAGATATAAAAAAAAAATCGCAGCAAGGAGGTAAAAATGTTGGTTGATAGTATAAAGAAGACAAATCAGGAGAAACTAGAGGTTATAAAAAGAGTAGAGGGGCTGTGTAAAGTAAACAAAGTGAAAATGGAAATGGTAGATTCATCCACTAGTGAGCTATGCACACAAAAACAAAAAATAATTAGCGAAGTGAAGAAAGTGACAACAATAAGCAAAGAGAAATCGCAAAGTGGTGTGGGTGTATCGTATGCCAATGCATTGAAAGGTATTCCTCCTATAATTGTCAGACGAAAAATAAACAAGCGGCTGAGGGTGGACCTTAATAAGATCGATGCATCCAATATGAAAATTGATAGAGTGTCTAATAAGAACAATGGGGCAGTGGTAATAAGCGCAAATAGCGTTAAAGATAAGGACAAAATAAAATCTGTTCTAGCAGACAATTTAAATAAAGATGATGTCACCGAACCAAAAGTTAATAAGCTTAAAATTTTGGTAGCGCACATAAACGCTGAGTACTCTGAGACGGAGATTATAAATAAGATATAAGCTCAGAATAGCTATTTAAATGATGCAAATTTGAGGTGTGTAAAAATATTTAAGTCCAGGCGTAGTGGTGAGCAATTTCCTTCATTCAGTGCAATAATAGAAAACGAGCATAAATTCTTCCTGCAAGTATTGGAGACAAAGAGAGTTAATATTGGGTGGAATCGCTGCCCCGTCTATGATGGGCAAACCGTAGGAAGATGCTACAAGTGTCTGGGCTTCAACTATAGCTCTAACAATTGTAACAAAAAGCTTAGGTGTAGCAAATGCATGGGAGAGCGCAAGTCTGAGAGTTGCACTGAGAGTAACCAAAAACAAGTTTGTGGCAATTGTTGTGATGCTGTTAAAGAGTTAGGGCTGAATCTGGATGTGGAGCACAACGCATTTAGTCGTGAATGTCCTGTCTATATTAGGAAACTGAAACTAGAAAAACAAAGGATAGGATGCTAGCAATTATGCGTAACAGCTACTTAAAGTGTGTGTATCTTCATATAAATATTATAATAGCTAATAAAGCCGAACTCGAAAGGCTTATTGAGTCTGTTACTCCGGATATAGTTCTATGCTTTGAAACATGTACAACAGAGGAAATAAACGACTCATAAATTAAGTTTTCGACATATCAGTGTATTAGGTGTGACTCACATAGT
>NW_023458562.1:2946410-2954778 GCF_013731165.1 Rhagoletis pomonella | reverse complement strand
ATAGCTTGATTTCGAGTATGAATAAACTTACTTCTAGGGTACAAACTCGCGTTAAAATTAGAAATAAATGGTATGATAGACAATTGACTGAAACCAATAAGGAAAAGTTCAAGTTATACCAAAAGGCAATAGTCACATATGATTGGGTAAAATATAATGAAATAAAGAAAAAGTAAAATAAAATGATTAAAACTAAAAAAATACAATATTTGGAAGACAAAGTTGAAATAAATAGAAATGATAGTCGTTTGATGTGGAAATATTTGAAAAATACTGTCAATAGCACTGACAACAAAGAAAACATCATGGAAGTGCTTATCAATGGCAAAATGTACAGAAATAGTAGTGAAATTGCCGACAAGTTAAACACCTTCTTTGTGGATAGTATCGTCGAGATAAATAGAAATATAGAAAACATTGACGGGGACTTGATACGACAGAAAAATCGTCGAACTACTTTTAAATTTGATGAAATTAGTACAGATGATGTTATCTCTATTGTTAAGAAATTCGAAACAAAAATTGGTGGAAATAATATATTAACCGAGGGTGTGATTAAAGATTCCGTGGAATATATTGGTCACTTTTACGCCCTGCTAGTAAATAATAGCCTACGGTCAGGAACTGTACCAAATGAATGGAAAACTTCGACCATAGTCCCAGTAAAAAATATTAAAAATACCATTAAAGCTGAGGAACTAAGGCCAATAAATACCCTCCCTAAATTGAAAAAAATATTGGAAACGGCTGTAGAAACCAATTAACATACTATATCGAGTCCAATAATATACTCATTAAGGAGCAATCAGGTTTCAGGGCTAAACACTCATGTGAAACTGCTAACCCTGGTTCTATCACAATGAAAAGAGGACCTTAATTCCAGGATGAATATTGTGGCTGTATTCATTAATGTCAAAAGAGCCTTCGAGACAATTGACAGGGATATTATGTGGAAAAAACTGGAACATATTGGTATAGAGAATTCCGAACTTAATTGGTTCCGTAGTATCCTCTCAGACCGAAAGCAACAAACACTGATTGATACATCCTTATCAGCGAAGGTAGCAGTTGATATTGGTCTACCACAAGGGTCGGAATTAGCTCCAATACTTTTTAATATTTATATCAATGGCGCGTCCAGCCACTAAGTCGAAACTAATAAAGCTGCAACTTAAATTTAAGTACCAACTTAAAATTCACTTCTATTCATAGTCGCATTTCAGACTTCTACTAAGTAGTTTTAACTTAGTTTTACGCTATTACAAAACGAGTGTGAAAATTTATCGATTTTTCTTTACGATATTTTGGAAAATGACATTTTTATTAAACAACTAGCTGTACCCTGCCACGCTTTGCTGTGGCATATTCCTGTTACATGGATGATAAATTATTAACGAAACAAAGCATACGTTTCATATGAGTTTGATTTTGTACTTGTGTGCACACAATATTTGTCGTGTTTCCATTCTCTGCATTAATATCACGGATATCTGGCGCCGACACGGGAACACGCAACATCTAAGAACCAATCCGCATCTCAATCTAAACCACACTTTTCCAAAGGATAACCTTGAGCATTATTGATTGTGATTCCGAATGCGAATCGAATTGGAAATTGCAGTCTTTTAAATCGAAATGGTGTATCGGTCGGAATCATGGGAATTCTTCACCTTTGAAAGGCCACGTAAAAATCTTTACTTACACTACGTTCTTCGCAACGTGATAATTGGCACACCTATTTTCAATTCAGTATGTGGGGTCATCCCCGGAAGATCAATCGAGTTCAAAATTTCGTTGGATAATTAACTGATTCGTCTTCTTCCACAACGGTGTTTATCGACGTATGTATATGTCATTGTTTAAGCGACTTATGCATTTTCCGCTTAAACAAAGAACAGCGAACACACAAACGCACTTGGTTTTAAAGGTAACTCGTTCGTTTTATATTGGGTATGCATTTTTTATGCAATTCTCAAATATCTCTTCGCTGAACTTACGCTAACCCAGCTTGTCTATCACACGGTGCTTTAAGCATCACCCACACTCCACTCCCGGAGTAATTTTTGGCATGGTATTAAGGTACTGCTTACAAACCACACTGGGGCTCTGCACGAATGCATCCCTAAATCCCAGCTCCTTGCCCAGCAGCCTAAGGCAGCAAGATCATAACTCCTCCAATGGAGTCCCCCAATGAATACACGGTGAAAGGGTCACATCTTGCGCTACCGCTTCATCAGCCTGATCGCATATCTCTCTCTCTCTCTCTCTTTCTTTCTCGCATATCAGGCATATGAAGTGCGTGGCTGACTTGATGTGCACCTTTAACCGTACGGGCTCATTGAACTCGATACATAAATACTCGCAAAGGTAATCCCTATCTCCTCAATCAATCTAACTCTACCACAACTCTAAACCTGGTCTCCCGCTCTCCCTCAGCTAAACAGTTATTTCCTCACTTTGAATGCAGGATTGAATATCATTAGTGGTATTCACCAAAGTGAGCAAGTGGCCTGGCAGTCTGGTAAAAGAGCAGACCAGCTCAAGCAACGACTGTTGTCAATACCACTCTTATTTAGTTGATAGACATCCTTATTCTTCGCAGCAAGAATAGCTCGTTCACTGAGCCTACAATTAATTTTCTTAATTAAGAAACATTCTTTCGATCAGTTCTCGTTTCGATGTTCCTTAGTTAGAAAATTTATCGGGCAATAAAATTCGTCTTAATCTCTCGTTGGCTGGCAGCTTTCCGTGCCCAATGTCCAGTACTTGTCGCGAAAATACCTCGGCTGCAGTGTATATATGTATGTTCGTCTTGCCACAATGTTGACTATTTCAGGCAAGCATTTATCTAGTGTTAATCAAGAAATTACAGACAATGTTTGCGTAAAATCTCCTGCGGGCAATATCAATACATTCAAGAATGGTTGAACGTTTCCATGCAAATCCCGCGACAATGGATCAAGGACCTCAAGCAATTTTTTATGTGCCATCGTGCACTCATCCCAAATAATTAGTTAAAATTTTTGTACTACTTTTCCCATACCGGATGTTCTGGAAATATTGGAAATAGGAGTTTCGATGATTTATATGTTCAATGGCAGCTTAAGAGCTGAATTAGCAATGTTTCCACCTGGTAGCAATTCCAGGCGAAGCGATAGCTAAGGTTATGTAATTGTTTGAACGAACCGTTGCCATAAATAATCAATCTGATAAGGAATGTTTTCCTAGTTCCTCCTCACGCATCAAGAAGAAGGTCCCCCAACTTCGTCAATTATCATTTGCATATTCTTCCTCTTATTTGACGCTGTAAATGCCTAAGCCATTTTGGCCGAGATCGACAAAGAACGCCAGTCGTTTCCCTCTGTGCCGACTGACGACAATGGGAAATGCCACGTGAAGCCAAGTTCTTCACCACTTGGTCTCTCTCTCTTCCTCTGCTACCACCAGCGGATTGCGAGTTTAATACTTTCAGAACTGGAACGTAGCTTCCCATTCGAAGGACGTGGCCAAGCCCGCGATATTACAACTGGCAACAGTAATGTGGGTGTCAAGGCGGGACTGCTCTGACTCTTTGTTCGATGACAGGAGATACTTCGTCTTGTCTTCTTTGGTCACCAAACCCAATCGCTTTGCTTCTTTATCCAACTCGGAAAAGGCAGGGCAGACTTCGAGGTTTTTGTTACCGATGATATCGATGTCATTGGCATACGCCAGAAATTACACGCCCTTGTAAAAAATTGTTCATGAGTGGTTCAGTTCTGCAGTTCTTAGTATCATGCATCATGCGATCGTAAATTCCCTTCTGAATTCGCTTTAATTTGGAAATGTTTGTTTGGGCATATAACAGGAGTTCACAATAGTAATAGTAATCATAATCATAATAATATTATCTGGTGTTATTCAAAATTTCTTTACTCGCAATATACTTAGGCCAAAAACATAGTGGAGCGGCGAGCAAAGAGCATCGAGCAAAGCGTTGATTTGAAACGCATGTGTTTCAATGGGAGAGCGTATAGTGAAGAGCAAAGCGTACATACACTGTTTTAATTGAAGCTTTGCTCGATGACAGCTCTTCGCTTCGCTCGCCGCTCCACTATGTTTTGACCTATGGTGCTATGGCGACCGAACGAAATTGTTTATGATTCAAATTTAACTGTTTTATAATGTAAAGGAATGGTGACAACAAATTTAAGTTTTCATTATTTCATTTCATGGGATATTTTTATGTTTTCGTTACGCTTTTTATCATTTCTTCATTTGTATCCGTAACTTTTTATTAATTTTTTTCCATTGCGTAATTTGTATACCAACTTATCACTTTGTTTGATAAGATATCGTAAATTCTCTCTTTTTTTAAACTGTCCGGATTTAGATAAGTGGTAATATTAAAACAAAATCTCTAGTAAAGCTTTCCCAATCACTTTCCGTTTCGAACCAGTTATAATACTTCATTTAATTTCAATATTTTCAGTTTATTTTACATATTCCACAATCTTATTTAGAATATTTGCGAATCAAGATGTCTCAAATACCTTTCGTTTGGTACCCATATTGTAACATTTCATTTATTTTGTCAATTTAATTGAGTTAAATTCTCAAACAGGTGGCAACCCCCCTCAAAAATATTTCCAGCAGTCATGTTTTTTAAACCCCTTTGATTTGATTCCTATATTGTAATAAGTCATTTATTTTATCAATTAAATTTAGTTAAATTTTCAAACAGGTAACAACCCTCCTCAAAAATATTTTCGGTTGTAAGCTTTCTTAAAGCCCTAAAGTTTAATACCCACATTGCAATATTTCATTTATTTTATCAATTTGACTGAGTTAAAATTTTCAAATAGGTGGCAACCTTCCTTAAAAATATTTCCAGCAGTCATCTTTTTTAAACCTCTTTAATTTGATACCTATATTGTAATAAGTCATTTATTTTATCAATTAAATTTAGTTAGACTTTCAAACAGGTAACAACCCTCCTCAAAAATATTTTCGGCTGTCATCTTTTTTAAACCTCATTAACTTGGTACCTATATTGTAATAAGCCATTTATTTTATCATTTAAATTTAGTTAAATTTTCAAGCAGGTAACAACCCCCCCTAAAAAATATTTTCGGCTGTAAGCTTTCTTAAAACTCTAAAGTTGAATACCCACATTGCAATATTTCATTTATTTTATTAATTTGACTGAGTTAAAATTTTCAAATAGGTGGAAACCCTCCTCAAAAATATTTCCAGCAGTTATCTTTCTTAAACCTCTTTAATTTAGTATCTATATTGTAATATATCATTTAGTTTATCAATTAAATTGCGCTAGATTTTTTAACAGGTAGCAATCCTCCTTCAAAATACTTTCGCCCGTGAGCCTTCTTTAAACTCTTTAGTTTTATACCCACATTGCAATATTTCATTTACTCTATCAATTTAACTGAGTTAAAACTTTTAAAATAGGCGGCAACCCTCCTCAAAAATACTTCCAGCATTTATCTTTCTTAAACCTCTTTAATTTAATATCTATGTTGTAATATATCATTTAGTTTATCAATTAAATTGCGCTAAATTTTTTAACAGGTGGCAACCCTCCTTTAAAATATTTTCGACTGTAAGCGTCCTTAAAACTCTTTAGTTTGACACCCACATGGCAATACTTCATTTATTTGATCAATTTGACTAAGTTAAAATTTTCAAATAGGTGGCAACACTCTTCAAAAATATTTCCAGCAGTTATCTTTCTTAACCCTCTTTAATTTGATACCAATATTGTAATATTTCATTTATTTTATCAGTCAGGGCTGTTCTGAAATCCGATCGAAATTGATTTCGCATCGATTTGGATTTCCGACTAGGAATCAAAAAGGTGTTCGGCAATCCTATCGAAATTGAGTAATTCGAACAAAAAGCAAATCCTATTCGAACTGTCAAAATTGAAATGTTTAGTTGCTGCGTCCATTGTTTACATTTATATTTCATTGTAATTATTTCATTTGTGAAAGAGTAGACTGTTTGTTATTGAAAACTTTGACAAAAAGTTGAAGAAAATGAGTTTTTGGTTTGTGGCTGCGATTGCCATTGAAATTAGAGAACAAAATAACATGGAAAAGTTAAAGAGGAGAATTTTGCGTGACCACAGCAATCCGCTAAGTCTCTCAGATGCATTGTGAGCTTACTCAATGAAAATTTATAAATTACTAATAATTTGATTTAATCTTTATATAGATTTGTTGCTCAATACCGTCTAAATAAGGATGCGTTCTCCATGGTATTAAGTGAAGTGGAACCATACTTAAAAAATATGTCCATTCCACCTATTATTCAATTGGCTGCCACACTGAGGTTCTTTGGTGAAGGAGGTTACCAGAGGTCAGTAGGAACAGATGCAAATATCCAATTAGGTCGTAGCACTGTTTCCAAAGTTATTGGCAATGTGCTTACCGTCCTCGAATGGAAACTCTGCCAAAAGTGGATCAAGCTAAATGTGTCAGAAAGTGAGCGACGCCAATGTAAATCTTTTTTTTTTAACAAATGGGGGATACCTGGTGTAATCGGGTGCATTGATGGCACCCACATCGAATTAATAAAGCCACTAACGGATGCCCCCTCGTATTACAATAGGAAGAGTTATTTCAGCATAAATGCTATGATTGTGAGTATATATGTACATGAACATATCGTTATTTTGTTTACGAGTCTCTCTATTTAAATAATAAATTGCAGATATGTGATCACAACATGACAATTCAAGCTGTTGATGCAACGCATCCCGGCTCCAGCCACGATTCTTTTATCTGGAAGCTCAGCAATGCATATTCTCATTTTGTGGCAAAATATCGGGGTGGCGAGCGTTGTTTTCATTTGTTGGGCGATAGTGGTTATGGCATTGAACCATTTTTGATAACTCCATTTAGGAATCCAATTGCCAATACAATAGAGCATAACTTTAATGTAGTACACGCTTCTGCGCGTAATATTGTTGAACGAACTATTGGCGTCTTAAAATCTCGATTTCGTTGTTTAATTAGTTGCTTGCACTACAGTCCACAAAAAGTTGTTAAAATTATTAATGTCTGTTGCGCACTTCACAATGTGTGTAGACACTACAACGTTAACTTCGATGAAGAAAATATTACTGAAAATATTAATTTCCAAAATATGAACAACGAAAATAATATCGATGATGAAAGAGTATCATCGTTATATAACGAAGGAGTTCGTGTCAGAAATGAAATAGCAAACAATCTTACAGTTTGAAGTTCAGATAAATTTATTCATTTTTCAATGTCTTTTATATTTTTTTCGCATATACAGACACACAGTTAGTGGCAGTGAAAATCGCGCAGTAAGTTTCTTCAATTTTTTTATATAATAAATTTGTTTATGAAATAATACTTCACATACATATGTAACGGAAAGTTTCAAACCTTGTAACAAATTAACAGAATTTAGTAAAATTTTCATAAAAGTTTCGAATTGCTTAATCTTTTTTTTTAGCAAAATGTTTGGCATGTAGTCTTAAAGACGATTTTATTACAGTTTATAGTTGGAAGAAAATGCGTAACACCGTTACTTAAAACTCCATAAACTATAATTAAATGGGCTATAGGACTACATGTCAAACATTTCTCTAAAAATACTGAGTTTTATATTTGATGAAAATTTAACTAATTTTTATAAATTTGTTACAAAGCTTCAAACTTTCAGTTATATGGTTTTTTTTGAAGTGTGAAGAGTTATTTCGCAATTAAAGTTATTTAATTGAAATGAAATAAATGTAAAAAGAATAAAAGAAATTTACTGGACCATTTTTATTGACTCATTTCATCTTAAAATATACTTTAAAGAAAACTTGTACTAAAAACTAATACATAAAAATAATTTAAAAAAATAAATCAAAACAAAACAAATTCATACATAAATAAAGAAATTCATATTTACAAGCTTGTACTAAAAACTAATACATGAAAATAATTTAAAAAAATAAATCAAAACAAAACAAATTCATACATAAATAAAGAAATTCGTATTTACAAAGAAATGTTGCTATTTTTTATGTAGTATTCTTTCTATATTTTCATGGTGATTTTTAAAGTCTTCTCTGATGCCATCCAACGTTTCGTTCGTTTTTTCCATTGCGTCACAGAAACGTTGCATGGCTGCGAGGTTCTCTTCTCGGTTTTCCATCAACGAATCCAGAACGCCTTCAACCTTTCTGTTGAAATTTTTTTGTAACTCCAGGGATTCCTTGAGACAGTCCTTGAAAATGAACACAATGTTATGCTGGATAACAGAATATCTTAATAAACTATTACCAGTAAGGAAGTTTCTTTTTTTCTTTTTGGAGTCGATGCCTGAATATCGTGTCGTGCCCGTTTTT
>NW_023458562.1:2902670-2921410 GCF_013731165.1 Rhagoletis pomonella | reverse complement strand
AAAAAACGGAATAGATTTGAAGTCAATATGAGTAGAGGAGTAGATTTAAAATTTTTTCAAAAACCGGAGTAAATCTATTCTGGTCTTAGTTAAGTCCAAACACTAGTAAGGAACGAATTTTTTTCATTTTAAAGCTAATGACCGACAGATGGCGGAAAAAACACAGGATTGTATCAGACTTTCGACGTGGTTTCGAGTTGGTTAGCTTTTAACCATCTCAGTGAAATGGTTAAGTGCTGTTATTTTTATATGGCGAAACTACGCTAAATGAAGTGGGTTATCGGGATAACCAACTCAACAGCCATAACTACGTGGTTAGCTCCGTTGGGGACATGGTATTAGGCACCCGCGGGATCCCGCGTTTTGTATGGGAAATAACCTAATGTGACTAAACATACAACTATCGATAGTGTTTAGAAAATTCGATAGTGCCGCCAAATTAAACCATCGATACTATCGATAGCCCCATCGATAATTTTCCATCACTATCAAATAGCTTATTACAAGGATTATGTTGCGTTTAATACCCTTTCGTCCAATTTTAGTTAATAAGTTTAAGGTAACTTACAGCTTTAAAATAAAATATTCAATTTATATGTATTGCATGTTTTCAGGAATTATGCAATAACAATCTGTTGATGGCAAGTCCTCACTGCTTTTCCAATGCATATATGTCATGTCATGTCGACGGGTCTCGGAGTTTACCACGGTTAATGGACTTCCCGGAAATATTGTGGCCGTCTACAATCAATACTTTGAAAAATTGGTTCTTAATCCAATTCATAATTCGCCCATACTTCGAAAAAGATTTTACGATCAGAGACTTCGTTTTCGGTGCTAAACATGCCCTTCAGGTGATCTAGATGGTACTTTTGAGATAATAATTTAAATATTCTCAACTGAAGGTCTGATTATGCATACTTCGCATAACTTCGCACAACCTTTTGTACCAGTGCAATAAAAATGCAACTTAAGAAAACGTGAAGCAAAATCTAAACTCAACAGATTTCTAAGTTTTTGAATATTCTGCTAATTTCTGGGTAATGGAATATAAACAAAATACGTGCGAAGTACATACGAAATTGCAGTCTGAAGTTTATGCGAAGTTATGTGAAGTGTGCATAATCGGACCATGAGAAATGTTGACTCTCGTTCGCTCTAAGCTTAGTATACAGTCCCAACAAAAATCCGAAAGAAATATTTGTCATTATGGTAATTCTCTAGTTTAGGGTAACAACTTCGGAAAAAGGTCCGGAAATGTCGAGAGGGGTATCAATCGACGCGTTTTGGTCCCGTATTAACAATCCGGGGGCGGAAGGTTAATATTAACCTTTTATTTATTTATTTATTTATTTATTTATTTATTGGAGTCTATGATTAGTATAATCTTACAGACTATAATAACAAAAAAAAACATTAATAAACTGTAACATTAAGAATAACATGTACACAAGGTTGTCTTAAATTCTATCCTATTGGCAAAAATGTTAACATTGTACACTTTGCATAAAGCATTAAAATCACTCATTATCCTTATAATTGGTTCATTTAGAGCATAATTAGTCTTACATAGGTCAATCGAAAACATATCAAGTTGGCGTAGCATCCTCATTGGAGCATTGAGTTTAATGCGATCTAATAGGGAGGGGCAGTCAATTTCCCCACTCAGAATATCATGCAAAAACAACAGACCCGAAATAGTCCGCCTACTACGTAGAGTTTGCAAGCTAATCAACTTGCAGCGAGATATATATGGTGGAGTAGGATTATCAAACCTAATTTGAGCCAAACCAAATTTTAAAAAACATTTTTGTACGCGCTCAATCCTATTATGGTGAACTTCGTAAGAAGGATTCCATATTATAGAGGCATATTCCAGTTTGGACCTGACAAACGCATTATATAAAAGCTTTCTTGTATAGGGGTCCTTGAAATGGGCACTATTTCGCTTAATGAAAGCTAATGACGAGAACGCTTTGGGAATAATATAATTGATATGTTCGACAAATGAGAACGCTGAATCAAACACGACACCTAGATCCTTAATTTTGGTACTCAACTTCAGGACAACATTTGAAATAGAGTAAGACGATAGTAAGGGGGAACGAGACTTGCAATAAGTTACAGAAAAACATTTATTTGTATTAAGTGTTAATTTATTACGACAACACCACTCACAAAAATTATTAAGCTCGGCTTGAAGAACACCAATATCAGAGGCATTTTCAATTTTTTTAAAGACCTTCAGGTCATCAGCGTATAACAGGTATTCACAATGTTTAAAACAAACACTGGAATCATTCATAAAGAGAACAAAGAACAAAGGACCCAAAATACTTCCTTGCGGAACTCCCGAGGTCGCAGTAAAAGGGGAGGAGCTAATCCCATCGACAACAACTTTATTTACTCTATTGCAAAGATAAGACTTTATCCAGGACAGAAAGCTTGAGTGAATACCCAAATGTTTTAACTTTTGCAGGAGTAAATTATGTGACACGCGATCAAAAGCTTTAGATATATCAGTGTATATGGTATCAACCTGGTAGCCACCCACAAACGCTGATATACAATAATTTGAAAAAACGGCTAGGTTAGTCACGGTAGAGCGCCCTGGTACAAACCCATGTTGAGAGGGGGATATTGATTGTTTAATGGCAAATGAAAGTTTACTACTAACAATTTTTTCAAATAATTTCGCAATATTAGGAAGCTTAGAAATAGGCCGATAATTCGAAATGTCACTTTTGTCACCTGTTTTAAAAATAGGAGACACAGAGGTGATTTTCCAATCATCCAAAAAATGACCTGACGCTAGTGATAAGTTAAATAAGAGAAGCAATGGCTCGGAAATAGATGCGATGCATTGCTTAAGAAAATAAGACGAGATTTGATGAACATCCACTAGTTTGGAGGTCTTTAAGCTTCTTATACCGTAAAAAATATCATCTTCCGATAACATCAAAGATCCGAAATCTAACGATGCAGGACTATTATTGTAGGTAGCCTCACCACTCGAAGAATAATCAGTTACAAAATTTGATTTGAAAAAATCAGCAAACAAATTTGCTGTGTCATTCATTGAGGATGACTGCTTCCCTTCGTAATGCATGGAAATTGGAAATGCCGATGAAGTACGCTTGGAGTTGATAAAGGACCAAAAAGCTTTTGGATTAGTTTTGATGTTATTTTCGAAACCCATTAGGTATTTGTTATATAAAAACTTGTTTAAACAATTGAAATCAGCCTTATATTTCTCAAACAACACTTTATGCTGCATACTACCACTATTTTTAAAAAGTATATAAAATTTATTTCGTAAATTCTTTAATTTTTTTAGCCTCCTATTATACCACGGTAGTTTATGAACACGGTTGGAGAATGTTGGGATGTTTTCCCTAGTAATTCGTTCAAGTTGAGATATGAATTTAACAAAACAATCCGGGAGACTACACTCCGAGAATAAGATTTCCCAATCCACGCCAGAAATTAGGTTATTTATATGCTCAAAGTCGCAACGTGAATAATTAAAATTCGACCACAAGGGAGTTTCTTGTGGGCAGGCAGAATACTCATAAAACTCAAGCTCCAGTATGAGTGGGATATGATGCTTATCAGTTGGAGATATTGGACAATCTGACCTGGATAGCTTAAACCTAAGGTCGTATGAGATAAATACAAGATCTAAAATCCTATTAAGCTCATTTTCAAAGTGATTGATTTGTCTTAATTGTAAGCTATAGAAACCGTCTATTAAATAAATTTCACTAGGGCAATTTACATTACTAGGAATGAGCACAGTATCATCCGGAAGGCATGACCACATAATTTTGCTGAGATTATAGTCACCAAGTAGACACAATTGGGCTTCCTTATTTGAAAATGATGATAAATCTAAAATATTATCTACATGGTCACTATATAATTTCTCTGAGCTGTTAGGAGGTATATAGGATACGCAGATGTATAGTTTCGCACCATCACCATCAATAGATACACATAGCTGGTCGAGTTGAGAGTCAGCATTTTTTAGGGTGACGACTGCGGCGCCAATACCAATTTTTACAGCAATGAGAACACCGCCCCCACGAGTGGTATCTGTCGCTGTACTGTCTCTATCCTTGCGAAAGACTGAAAACAAATTTCGGTCGAAGAACTCCTCATTGCAAAAATTCCCGTTAAGCCATGTCTCGACTAAGACAATAACATCGAAATCCGTATGAGTTGTAGCAAGATAAACATCATTTACTTTGGTTCTCATGCCAGAGATATTTTGAAAATAGATTTTTAATGGATTATTATGCGTAGGAGGAACAACTAACTTGGAGGAGGTTGCCCTCCTTGTTTTTGAAAAAAAACGGAACTGTCGAATATTAACATTTGTTGGCCAGATTTCTGGCTTCAGCAAATTAAAATATACATCTTGAGGAACTCCCAATTTGAAGTTGATATATTTTAGTGATGTCTCATTTGTATCCTTCTTTACCAATTTATAGCAGGCAATTTGTTGCTTATCAACGATGACTTGCTTCGACACGTAATTAATAATATCGACTTCCGAAACCGTTGGCTTGAACGATGATAAATGGAGCCACTTAAGAGGCGAAAATACTCCCAGATCATTATTTTCATTACGGCCAACCACGATATTTTTCCGCTTGGGCACTTTCTTTCGCGGAACAGTGATCCAATCAGCACCGAGTTGCGGCTGGGTAGATGCATTTAATATATCTGACGAAACAGTTTGCAGTTGTTTTGATGCAGAGGGCAAAGCATTGGGAGTAGCATTGATAACAGCAGTGGAAGGTGAAGATGTATTAGTAACAGTAGCCAATGCAGTTGATAACGCAGTCAGCATCTGTTTAGAAGCTGATGACCAAGCGACAGAAGTGACATTATTCACGTCAGCGGAAGAAGATGAAGAAACATTGTTTGCTGTTATCATATTAGCTGATAATGCAGTTCGCATTTGTTGAGAAGCCGACGGCAAAGCAGTTGATAACGCAGTCGGCATCTGTTTAGAAGCTGATGACGAAGCGACAGAAATGACATTATTCACGTCAGCAGGAGAAGATGAAGAAGCATTATGTGCAGTTATCATATTAGCTGATAATGCAGATCGCATTTGTTGAGAAGCCGACGGCAAAGCATCTGAAGAAATATTATTATCCACCTCCGCTGAAGTAAGAGAAAGTGCATTGTTAACAATCGCAGAACTCTCAGATCTCTCCATAGCCGAGGTTGGTGACTTCGCTCTTCGTAGGTCAGGAAAACCGTTTAACTTATTCTTGTTGTTGTTCACCTTAGCAGTTGATTTAGAATTAGCAACAACATCCTTTAGGGCACCGAATTCTGTACATAAAGTTTTTAAACATGATGAAACATTTTTGTTGTGTTCACAGTTTTTATGATTTATTAAAGCAATTTCTTTATGAATGTCACCAAATTGGTCCATTATTGTGGTTACGATAGAGTCTAAGCCATTTTTATGCGTAGCCATGAAAGAATCCAAAGACCTTGTTAATTTTGCAGGCAATAACAAACACTCTGGGCAAAGATAGCAGATATGCTTATTCTGGTTAAATAGTCTGACATCATATTCTGATATTTGGCCCACACAGCAAGTACGGTGAAATTGTTTTTGACAAAAACCACTGCACGGCACAATCAAGGTATCATTTCGCGTAAATGATTTGCCACACTTTCCGCAAGAGTCCATGTTAAAACCACTAACAAACCAAATAGCAAGAGCAGAAGCAAAACACGTCCGCACTCTAGCGCGGTCAAGAATCTCTTTTTTTTTTTTTGTTAAAAGTTATTAACAAAAAAACTTTTGTTAAATTTTGTTTTTTTGTATGGGCCGACACAAATTCACTAAATCACCTCTTCTCACTTTTTTACCACTACCAAAACGTCTCCCGTTATTGTTTTATTAAAACAATATCATTTATTCACTACTATTTCATATATTTTACAACAGTAAACAAACTTTGTGCTTGCCAAAATTTTTATAACCTAAAATCGCTAGTATTGCCACTATTTCACATTTCATGGCGAGTCATGAGGTGTCTCTCCGTACGCCTTACACTCATTCGGCACATCCGCGTTTAGTCTGCTCAGATATGAGTTTAACCTGCTGCAGTAGCCAGAGCGAAGTTGGGCTATTGTGGTTCTTGTCTCGCGAGGCAGATGAAGCTCCGTCTCGTCTATGTCCGGTGGTTGTGCGCCTAGAACGGCATTCATAGGTCTGGCGTCTACATAACTCGAGACTGAGTCCCTGTGAATGCCGTTCAGAGCCTGTCGATATGCTGACGGGTCCAGAGGTTGAACTTCGTCCGTCTGACTGTCGAAGGTTACTCCGAGTATTTTGGGTTTATTCACCGTTTTTCTAAGTTTGCTCGATTGGTCTCTAAGCCCCCTATTGCGGGTGTCGACTGGCAGTAGAATAGAACTTTGTCGATCGAGTCGATAATCTTTTATTTCGCTATTGTGTGTAGTGTTAATACTACAGTATTGTAGTGTTAATACTATTTACTATTGTACTTTGTTAATTTTTGTACTTTGTTATTTTTGAAATTATTGAATTAAGTTCTTTTTCAATTTATGTAAATCAAAAAGAAAATTTTTGATTACTTCAGAATTTTTTCTTTTTTGAAATAAAAAATACGTTAAGTTAAAATTAAGTTTATATAAAAATAAAATTTTTAAATACGCTACATGTGTAACTTGATCGATAAAATTTGTACCATTGTGAATGGTTGACTGAATTGTAAACAGCTGTTTTTTTTTTACATTTGTTTCTTTAGTGTTTCACTTACATCATTTTTAAAATAATTGCTTTTATTTTAAAATTAAAAAAATGGATACATTTAATATATGGTTTAGTGATGAGGAAGATGATGCGGAAGTTAATAGATTAGTAGAATTGGCTAAAGCAAGGAGGAAATTGCGAGATTCGTCGAAACCCTTGGAGTTGGAAGATGCAAGTGTATGTACATATGTGAATTTTATGAATAATAGTTGTGTTGCAGATGCTTCAAGGTTTGTTGGTTTTACAGGACCTGCAGGAAAAGCTGTTTTTGGCAATAATAAACTTTATGGAAGGTGGCCATCTGGAATAACTTTCTGTAAACACCTGCAAATCGTGAAGTATTTGGAACGCAACTAGTTGAAGAAATACGGTACGGTTTAGTTATTTGTACAATGATGTTGGGTAATTGTGTCCAAACGCTTGAGCCGATTTTAAAAACTTTAACATACACGTGTAGTGAAAGAATTAAACTTTAATTTAAAATAAAGATGTCTAATTTCCGAGCACTAATATTCGATTATCCACTGGCAGTCGACATTCGCAATAGGGGTGTCAACATTACCGACGAGTATCGACCGCTCAGATAATTCGCCGACAACCGTTTGAGCCTCTGTGGGAGAGAGGAAGCCTCTGTATCTTCTAGTTGCGTGGAGTGGCTGACGGTTTCAAACGCCTTTGACAGGTCCAGCGCTACTAGAATAGTTCTCTCACAGGGACGGTTGCGGTTAAAAGGTGTTCGCACGAGGCGATTTTGCGTTCAACTTTTGCTTTCAACTCATGCAGGGTTGCACGAAAGAAAAGTTGAATAGCTAAATGTTGGCTGGCGACCAACTTTGTTGAAAGCGATTAGTTGAGAGGCCGTTCAACCAAATGTGATATTTTTGTGATATTTTTTTATATTTTGATATTTTTAGCCATTCAATTTTTTTTCGTGCAACCCTGCGTGAGTTAAATGCAAAAGTTGCCTGAGAAATCGCCTCGTGCGAATGCCCTATTAAGGCCACGTGTTATCTTGAGTGTTTATGGTTTTAAGTGCTGCTGTTGTACTGTGCACTTTCAGGTGGTTTGTGAAATACGGGAGCAGCAACGGCTCTAGTGTCTTCGCTACCGGGGAAAGGAGTGTTATCGGTCGATAAGAATCTCCTTTGTTGGCTGGTTTCCCCGGTTTGAGCAGCGAAAAATAAAACAGAGGGTTCCTCAGGGTGGTGTCATTTCCCCGCTACTGTTTAACTTTTACATTTCAAAGCTCACTCAACCACCAGAGGGAGTCTCGATTGTCTTATGCCGACGATTGCTCGATCATGGCGACTGCGAATGGAATTGATGACCTGTGTTCGAAAGTAAACGGGTATCTCTCCGAACTTTCTCGCTTCTTCACTGCAAAGTGTCTAGCCCTCTCCCCTACGAAATACTCCGCGACCCTGTTCACAACCTGGACGAAGGAGGTCAGGCTACCGCTGGGGATTCACGTCGATGACACACCAATTCCGACGGTGAATAACCCCAAAATACTCGGAGAAACATTCGACGGCCTGTTCTCCCTCTCTGCGCACTCAACCGCTATTGTCAATAAAGTACAGAGCCGCAACAAGGTCCTCAAGTCGCTAGGCGGCAGTACTTGGGGCAAAGACAAAGAAACGTTGCTGGCAACATACAAGGCAATAGGCCAGCCGGTCTTGAACTACGCAGCGCCAGTGTGGTCGCCAGGGACTAGTAGGACGCAGTGGACGAAGCTACAGACTGTACAGAACACCGCACTCAGGACAGCGACAGGATGCCTCCTGATGTCGCCTGAACACCATCTACACGGCGAGGCGCAAATGCTCCCCGTAAAGGAGCACAATATAATGCTCTGCAAGCAGTTCCTGATCGGGAGCCACAGAAGTATCCACCCAAGCAGACAGCTGCTTGCAGAGGAGCCCTCGCCTAGGCACGTCAGGAGGCATCTATATGAACTAACAGATGAAGTCCAGAGGTTCATCAAACAACCTCTGGACCCGACAGCTTACAGACAGGCCCTGAACGGCATTCTAGGCATACCACCCCCGGACATAGACGAGACGGAGCTTCAGCTGCCTCGGGAGACTCGCACAACACTTGCACAACTTCGCTCCGGCTACTGCAGCAGGTTGAACTCCTACCTGAGTAGGTTGAATGAGGATGTGCCGAATGAGTGTTCGGCATGCGGAGAGACCCCACATGACTCGAAACATCTCTTCGCATGCCCGGAAAACCCGACAACCCTAACGGCCTTGTCCCTGTGGACAAACCCTACAGAAGCTGCACGCTTCCTAGGGTTGCCGTTAGTGGAACTTGACGACAACGACTGCGATACCAACCGTCCTGGGCGGGGTTGTTGTAGCCGCTACAACAACAACAACAACCTGTGCTGAGTTTGGCATCAGACCATCTGCCCATCTGACTTTGCTTCCGCGAAACACCGGACCTATATCAACTTTTTTAAAGCTGATTGGAAAGGCTTCGCGGAATTTACTGAAAACACCTTCGCTGCGCTCCCCACACCAACCGACGTCCACCTTGGTGAACGTAAGTTCCGCAGGGCTGTCACTGCCGCTGCAGCTCGATTCTTACCGGCAGGATGCATAGCGGATCCACGTCCAAATTTCCTTGCTGAAGCGGCTGTTCTAGCCGATGAGCATGACAGCCTTCGTCAGGCCGATCCCGGAGATCCCCGTATCAGGGATTTCAACGCGGAGATTCGGCAACTAGTGAACGTACATAAGCGGAAGAAGTGGGAAGAGTATCTGAAGACCTGCAACTTCACCTCTGGTGTGAGTAAGCTTTGGTCAACCGTGAAGTCACTGTCCAATCCGACGAAGCATGACGACAGGGTCGAAATTTCTTTCGGCAACCATGCTTCGTCGGACCCGGACGATGCGCGAGCTATTTTAGCCGGCAGCTCATACTGCATCCTCTGGTGGACAAAGCCAAGCGTCGAGTGTGCCATAGACCAAGATATTCCGTAATGTGACATCAGTCAAGTGCAACACCTGCCTTGGCTGGTGCCACTTTAGGGCATGATCAGGTCTGCGCACCACGCGAGATTGGACGAAAAACTTCGAGGGTCCGTGTTGCGCTGCCCGGTCGCAAACCCGAACAGACGATTCGACATTCTGGCTAATGAACGACGACGCACCCACCAGGATTTTGGCAGGTGCTGCAGCTCGCCAGACATAAATATAGTCAGCGCTGGTCTGATAAACAGCGTAGCAGGGCGACCTATACTGAGTTTGGCATCAGACCATCTGCCCATCTGACTTTGCTTCCGCGAAACACCCGACCTATATCAACTTTTTTAAGCTGATTGGAAAGGCTTCGCGGAATTTACTGAAAACACCTTCGCTGCGCTCCCCACACCAACCGACGTCCACCTTGGTGAACGTAAGTTCCGCAGGGCTGTCACTGCTGCTGCAGCTCGCTTCTTACCGGCAGGATGCATAGCGGATCCACGTCCAAATTTCCTTGCTGAAGCGGCTGTTACAGCCGATGAGCATGACAGCCCTCGTCAGGCCGATCCCGGAGATCCCCGTATCAGGGATTTCAACGCGGAGATTCGGCAACTAGTGAACGTACATAAGCGGAAGAAGTGGGAAGAGCATCTGAAGACCTGCAACTTCACCTCTGGTGTGAGTAAGCTTTGGTCAACCGTGAAGTCACTGTCCAATCCGACGAAGCATGACGACAGGGTCGAAATTTCTTTCGGCAACCATGCTTCGTCGGCCCCGGAGCGATGAGCGAGCTATTTTAGCCGGCAGCTCATACTGCATCCTCCGGTGGACAAAGCCAAGCGTCGAGTGTTCAGAAGGCTGCAAAAACTGCCAACAACTTGTGCGCCCCTTGCTTTCACTCGCGGTGAAGTTCATGTAGCCATCGGGAAAGCGAAACCCTCCAAAGCCATGGGTCCCGACGGAATACGCATGTTGATGCTGAAAAATTTGGGTCCTGCGGTAGTAGCGTACCTAACTGAGGTCCTCAATTGGTCAATGGCCACGCTCATCATCCCAGACATCTGGAAGGTGGGGAGAGTGGTGCCACTGCTCAAACCGGGGAAACCAGCCAACAAAGGATTCTTTACTACTCATTTAGCCCAATTCTTAATACTCCCGGGAGTTTGTTCTCCGGGAATTTGTGTCTCCCGAGAAAGAAACTCTCCAATAATTAACTAACAGGGAATAGAATTTTCCCCGAAAACTTGGGAGGAGGAAACTCGAACTTCGAAAAAGCTGTTTGACACTGTTTTGAGAGATCCATTCCGCCATTTAATATAAAAAATCCTCATGGAATTTTTATTCGTGATAGGAGGAAAGGGAAAAGAGAGAACAACTCCCAGGGAGTTTCTGTTCGGCCTGATAAGCAATGTTGCCAGAACTTTTGGGCCGACCGGCTAAATTGGCCAAAAAGCAGCTAAAATGTTTCAGCTAAAATTAACATGTTTTGTTTGAATAAAGTTGAAAGAGTAATAAATTCATAAATTTTTTTTTAGTTAACAAAGGAGACTGTTATACTTGATTAATTAAAGCTCTTCAGTCATTTTGCCTTCTTATATTGTAACATTTGCACTAGGTTACTTTTCGTCCTGCAAAATGGCTATATTAGTATAAAGTATTGCAATTTTGCTTATTCGAGGTCTATATTTTGAGAAATGAACACATACTTAAAGCTGTGTACAGGCTGACGAAAATAGAGCAACATTATTTCGAGAAAAAAACAGTCGCTTTTAAATTTTTAACAATTAAACTATGTAATTTATGTTGAAGTCCATATATTTGAAACGTTCCCGTTTTTAAAGACCTACTCAGTCTCTGCACATGCCTGTCAAAGAGCAATAATAAGCAACACTAAAGGATATTACCACCATGATATAATTATGCATAGATATTGTCTTCCCACAGAGTTTGTGCAAAAATTATGAAATTTCTGAAAAATGTTTAACTTTTTAGTCAGCATCTTTAGAAAAAATTGTGGTATGCAGTTTTGTAGTCTATTAAATTCTAGTTTAATGAGTTTAGTTAGTTGGTTTTACAATTGTCGGTGCTTTTCCCGCGTACTGCTCGGCATTTACAGCCGAATCAGCGGCATTGCTAGAAGCTGTACCTTTCGCTTCTAAAAACGAAGGAAATTTCCTCATATGCACGGACAGTAAATCAGCCATCGAAGCTCTCTTTAACAGTGCTAATGATTTTCATATAATTTCGAAATCACGTGAAATACTCTTTCGACATAAAAACACCATTAAAGTTATGTGGTTACCTGGGCACGTCGGAATAGAAGGGAACGAGTTTGCAGACCAATGATTTTTGTGTTAAAAACTTAGTAACATTTACCTAAAGAACTGACATTTTCATTATTCTGCAAAACCCGCTATCAGCACTTTTTTTTATATATAAATAGTTACAATTCGAATTGCAATAACCTCTATCTGATCTTTAAACTAAAATAAAATGAACTAAAGGTAAAATCCTAGTTTTAACATATAGCGTGAATTTTTAAGACAAAATTATTAACACATTTAAAAATAGCTGTCAAAACAGGTTTTTTGGCTCTCCTGAAAAATTGAGCTTTTGCAGATAGAGGGTATTGAATATAAGCCCTCGATATGTAATTCTCTGTAGTTCTTTTTCAGCTTTTTTTTGTAACTATTTTTTTAATAATTTTTTTGGGATTTTTGTTGTGTCCGTCCGATACTTCCGGCCATACCGGACTGCTCTGCTATGGCGCAGGGAATAGCGGTGAAGGCGAGAACCCAGCCCAGCCGACATGACTAGCCACAGTGCACCCCTTTTTACCTTCCTTTTATTAGCTCGGGATGTAACTATGTAATATTGATGCGCCTAAAAGATGCAGCGATTTCTATTCTCAAGTTACATACCTGATGACAGTACGACTGGCAATTATAATAGGGAGGTTTTAGTTTTTTAAACTATAATTTTTTATGTGTCATGCCGCCTGCATTCACTGCTGCTCCCAATGTATGCATACCATAACATGCTAGCATATTATAGTATTTACTTCCGTATATTTAGACCCGGCTATTATTATTATTATTATTTATTAACAAACTAATTAATTAATTGGCTAATATAAAGGAAAGAGCATTAGCTGCCATGGCTATCGGCTCTATTTACATTTACTTTCGTGGTGCATTATATATATATATATAATTTGTCAGATGTTAGAAGTTAAATAAAATTACGAAAAATAGTTAGAATATATTTGAATAAATTTGGTGATTGTTGTTATATACGGGCTCTTATATGGCTGATGTAATTGTTGATGCTTTTTATGTTTTCTGTGGTAGGTGATTTGAGGATTTCAATCCAATTGTTTTTGAGGTGTTGATGTCTGGCTGCTCCGAGGGCAGGGCAGTGTGCGAAGATATGGCTTAAGGAGAGGTTGCCTCCACATAGTGGACATATTGGAGGTGGTTGGCCTTTCAGAAGATGTTCATGGGTGTCTATTGTATGGCCTAAGCGTAGACGAGAGAAGTTTTGTATATGCCTTTTCGGTAATCCAGATGGATATTGTGGCGCTATGAAATTTCTATTGATAAGTGTATAGTGGTGGTGATTATACAATAGCCAGTCTTGTTTCGATTTTTCGAGGAGCTGTCGTTTTAATCTCGCTTGTAAGTCTTTCTTCTCTAGAGCGTATTCCATAGAAACCGGTGCGTGTGAAGCTGATTTTGCTGATTTGTCGGCCATTTCATTGCCATAAATCCCAGCGTGACCCGGTATCCAAAGCAGTCGTGTAGATGAAACGTTGTCGATGAGCAGGTCTCGTATTTGATTGATTATGTTGAAGTTAGAAGCAGGATTTTGAACAGCTTTTAGAACGGATCTGCTATCGGTGCATATGAGTGTTTTGTTATGATTATTTTGTGCCATGATTAAGGCAGTGCGAATTGCGACCGCTTCCGCTGTAAAGACAGATGCTAGATCGGGTAACGTTTGGACTCTCAGAGTTTTGCCCAATTTATTGACTACTGCGAAACTAGCTGGGCCGTAATCGGTTTTAGATCCATCCGTGCGTTCCTGAAAGATAGAAGCGTATACATCTCTTGGTGTGTCACTTTTAGTATATCTGGTTAGCGAGAGGTCACACGAGACTTTTTTGATTTCCCAGGGGGGGGGTTTTTTGTCTGGTAAGATTCAGATGAATATGGAAGTTCCATGTTCTGTGTAGTCTCAAAGATCGTATGCATAACCGAATGATGGCGTTTGTTTCTGTTGATGTTATTTATGTTACTAATGTCTTCGTTGATGACCGAGTTGCACGAGAAGGCAAGTTTAGATACCAGTCTTGTTTTGATTTGATATGCCCTTTCTTCGATCGTCGGTAATCCAGCCTCTGCCAAAAGATTATGGATGGGAGTTGTGCGAAACGCAAAGGTACTCGCTCTCGCTGCTTGGTGGTACAATGCTTTTAAGATGTTTAGAGTTGACTTTGGGGAGCTTCCGAAAAGAAAGAGCCCGTAATCTATTTTGCTTAACACTAAGGTTTTAGTTAAATATATTAATGTGTTGATATGTACATGACATGCTTTGCTTGCAAGGTAAGTAATTATATTTATTCTGGCAGCTAATGATTTCTTTAGATACAAGCAGTGTTCGTTCCATTTATAATTATGAGAGAATATAATGCCTAAAATCTTTAGTTTTTTTACATTTTCAATTTCGACATTATTTATAGATAATCTACGGTTGAAAAAGTCGCATGAACGTTTTCTACAAATGTGAAAATTTTTTGTTTTTTCTAATGATATTCTGGCTCCGGACTGGTCAGACCATTCCAGTATATCTTTTACTATATTTTTGAAAATTAAATTGGTTTCTTCATTGTCGTTACTTTTACAGAGAATATAGACGTCGTCAGCATACAGGCAGTGATCGACTCGATTGTAGGATTTTATAATGTCGCTGATTTCGTTAAAGGCAATATTAAAGAGAATGACTGAAAGCGGAGAGCCCTGTGGGATTCCATTGCTTAAGGGATATATGTTGGAAAGTACATTTTGGATCCTTACCCGGAATTTTCTATTGCTTAAAAAGGATTTTATGAACTTGAAGATTTTGGGGCCAACTCCCCAAGAATGAAGCCGCCGAAGAATTATGTGTGACCCGATTCGGTCAAATGCTTTTTCGAAATCCAGTGACAGAATGGAGACGTGGTTGCTAGCTGAAAGAGCTTTTGTGACATAGAAGTCTACGTGGAGTAGTGCGTCAGTGCAGCCTCTATTTGCTCTGAAAGCAACCTGGTTGGGGTTTATTAGTTGCTGTGTCTCGATAAGCCACGCAATTCGGTTCGTTATTATCCGCTCAAGTGTTTTTGATAAACAAGAAAGTAGTGATATCGGACGGTATCCATCGGTAGTGAGGGGGTTTTTATTCGGCTTACGGATAGGTATTATGGCTGCTATTTTCCAATTCTGTGGAATAATGCCCGTTTCAAATATACTGTTATATAGGTGTAAAAGTCGAGATTTCCCTATTGCGGATAGCTCTTTAATCATCTTGTAGGAAATACGGTCGAAGCCGGGTGTTTTTCCTTTTGCTTTGGCAGTGCACATAGATAATTCGATTTCACAGATTTGTTTTTCGATAAGGGCTGCTGATGGATGTACTTCATTAAGTGGGGATATCTGATTTAAGACCATGTCTTTTTCTATTGTAAAATGATTAGGAAAATTGCTGTCAGATGAATAGGTGGACCATACTGATCCAAACTGGTTGGCAATCACAGTGGGGTCTGAGGAAGTGGTGTTGTTGGTTTTTATGGCGACGATGGGGTTGTGTGGGCTTCGGTGGCAGAGCCTATTTATTTTGTTCCATATTTCAAGGACGGATGAGGAGGGGGGATATGGATTCTGTGAACTTTTGGAAGCTAGCTCTTTTTTGGGTTTTCATTTCTTTTCTGAACTTTGCGTTCAGCTTTTTGAAGTTTATAAGGTTTTCGGAAGTTTGGTTGTTTTTTGAACTTGTACCAGGCTTTCATCTTTTCTGTCCTGAGGATAGAAAGGTCTTTATTCCACCATGGAACATGGGTTCTAGGAGAATTAGACGCTTGTGGAATATGAAGGTTGGCGGCGGAGCGGATTGCTTTGGATATGTTTGCAGCCTCTACGTTTGGAGATCTCGATTTTGCCCTTTGTTCAAGCTCAATGTCGACATAATTGGAATATTTGGCCAGTCGGCGAAGTCCAATAGGAATTTTGGAGGAACCTTTGTTCGTTGAGGGGTGTTAGGATTATGTGTAAACTTCAAAATTATGGGAAAGTGGTCACTATGGTGGAGGTCATCGAGAATTTGCCATGTTATTAAAGGAAATAAGGAAGGTGAGCATAGGGAGATTTCAACGTGGGAGAAGGTGGAATGGGTGGAAAAAATGAGTCGGCCTACCATCATTCAAGACGCATAGGTCAGACAGTCTTAAAGCATTTTCAATAGTGAGTCCGCGGTGGTTGGTGGTGCTTGATCCCCATAAATGGCTCCATCCATTGAAGTCGCCAAGTACTATTAGCGGAGTGTTTATTGCGCAGAAAATATCTTTAAGATCCCTACTACTAAATTGCTGACTAGGCGGTAGATATAGGGACGCTACCGTGAATTTGATGTTTAATTCAACTTTATTATAACAACCTGAAGAGGAGAGTTGATGTTAATCCTTTTATGTGGAATGTGGTTTTTTATCATCATACCAACACCCTGCTTGGATGTTGTGTTAGTTGTAGTGTTTGTAAAGTAGTTAGTGTAATTGTTTGGAAAAGTTGGTGTAGCGTTGAAGCTACAGTGTGTTTCTTGTATTGAGATTATACTTGGGTTGTGTTGCTTGATCAGAATTTGTAATTCTGAGAAGTTATTGTAATAACCTTTCATATTCCATTGTAGAATATTCAGGTTCATGATGAAAAAAGAAAGATTCTCCATGTTTGAAAGGTGACTTTACAAGGAGAGAATATAAATATTAATGCTGAAGGTCGTCTGCAGAGAGATTTGTAGGATTGTCGAGATTTTCGACGCTTTTTATAAAATAATCATTGTTTTTTAGGAGGTTTTGGGTAAAAAGAGATATTGGTGACATTGTTGTTTGGTTGGTTTGACTAGTTGAGCTAGGTAGCGCAACTGGATTTGGATTTTCTGATGCCAGGCTAAAGTTGGCGTTGTTTGAGGTTGTTGGTTGTTGTTGTTTAAGTGGTTGTTCTTTAGGTGGTTGTTCTTTTTGTTGGTTTTGAGGTACAACTAATGCGGTTGCTTCTGTTATGATGGATGACTCTAGCTTATTGGAATTTTGGTTTTGTGGTGATGTTGTGGCGGTATCTTTCGATACTGCATTTGAAGAAGGGTTAGTATCATTTTCCCTGACTATGTCTGAATAAGGGCCGCGAAGTGGGGGGGAGGCGTACAGTGCTTTTGTATTTTCGTCGGGCTTCGCCCACACTGCATTTTTCCAAGGTTTGGATTTTCAGAATTTCTTTGGCCTCTTTAAACTTACTGCAGTTCTTATCAGAGGAAGGATGTTCTTCCTCACAGTTAGCGCATTGGATTCTAGTGCAATCTTCTGGGTCGTGTGGAGGAAGGTTGCAGATGAAGCACATCGGGTTGCGTTCACAACGTTTGATGGTATGCCCCAATTTTTGGCATCTTTTACATCTCATTGGGCTGGGGATGTAGGGTTGCACCTTAACCTTATACCAAGCAACGTCGACTGTCTCAGGGAGACGGTATAGATCGAAAGTAAGGACCATTTGGCCAGTAATTGTTCGTTCGCCTTTTATTATCTTAGAAAATTTGTAGACGCCTGTGACGTGTTGGTCTTTCATTTCATTGATTATTTCCTCTTCTTCCACGTGCTTTAAGCAAGGGGCATACATAACACCTTTTACGGAGTTTAAGGTATCATGAAGTTTGACGTTTACTAGACATAGGTTAGAAAAGGTTTTTATTTTCAAGAATTTCTTTGCGACTTGCGGGTTGCGCGTTAGCACAAGAAGATTGCCGTCGCGGAGTTGGGATATGGAGTCGACTTCAGTTGAAACGGCTTCAATGCATTTTTTGATAGCAAATGGACTGAGTTTAGAAAGTGACACGTTGTTGTCTGGTGAAGAGATTAATATAAATTTAGGATTAGGTGTGGCATTACGCTTTAGAGTAAGTTTTGGGAAAATGTCGGTATTTGAGTTAGGTTTTCTTTTCTTTTTGGTTGGGATGTCTAGAAAATCTGCTAAAGCATAGAATCTATTTGGCGACCTATCCGGGGGCCCCGGGGCCATGATAACAGACTAAAATGTAAGTAGTTTGGTATCTATCACGTGGTTTGGTGGGACCTGTTCGAGGCACGGAATAAAAGTGCCAATACTGCAGCACTGATGAAAATTTGCAATACAGTTGCAACTTCCCAACTGATAAAACGTTGCTAGAAACCGAACGTGATACTTTAATAATTCGCGCAACACTGCGGTTGTGGTTGCACCTCGAACAAGCCCTCAATTTCCTCTTGGAGGGTTGGTTGTCATGGTACCCTAGTTTGCTTGTGAGGTTTCCGGATAATGTTCGTGTTCTCTCAATATTAGGTACGCTGGTTGAAGATAAAAAGCAATTGGTGCAAAAATGTGATAGCCTGCATGCAGAAATTCTTTCTCTACGTGTAAACTTAATGATAAAGATGCCGCTATTTCTTTGCTTATTGCTGAAATAAAGAAAATGCATGGCATTGTTGGCTCCAGTAACATCGGTCCAGTTCGCGCCAACAAAAGCAGTGAAACAACTGGCGCTTTTGAGCACTCCCACAGGGACTCAAACGGTGGTCGGCGAATTATCTGAGTGGTCGACACTCGTCAGTAATTTTCAGAGACAAAACTAGCAAGCCAAGTAAAATTAAACAGGGGGTACCACAGGGTTGTGTCCTGTCCCCGCTA
>NW_023458562.1:2901820-2902660 GCF_013731165.1 Rhagoletis pomonella | reverse complement strand
TATTTTCGTGCGCCTGAGTGGCAAACCGTACCCAAAGGTAACCGAAAAATGATGTAATGTGGAACGATTTTCCGTCATCCCTTGTCAAATTTGGTTCGGAGACAAACCGGTTTCGGCGTTGTGCCATCTTCAGTATTATTTTTCGTTCTGAATAGTTTCTGTTTGTCTGTCACTATTTATAGCCGTGTTAAATCGTCGTTGGTTCATAGTTAGGTAGGTCTCAGCGGATTATATTCTTTCGTTCAACC
Organism: Rhagoletis pomonella; assembly: GCF_013731165.1. Lineage (NCBI taxonomy): Eukaryota > Metazoa > Arthropoda > Insecta > Diptera > Tephritidae > Rhagoletis > Rhagoletis pomonella. The sequence continues at coordinate 2,902,412 of NW_023458562.1, read as the reverse complement.
AGTAGTTTCAGTTCTGTGTGCACATCCTCAGGTAGAAATTAGCTGCTCACCTATTTTTTGATTAATTGTTGCATGAATTCGCAGGTAGGTAAAAATCACTTATTTTCTTTCTCTTTGTTTCTGTAGTTTGGACCTGCATTTCATTGTTTATGGTAGTTGCAGGATTTCTGTTTTGTTTTGCGTATAGTAGCCTGAGTGGTTCGAATAATATATCAGATGCGGTGTTTATTTGCTCATTTATTATTTGTATATCTCCATATTCTCTAATACGTTTAGGCTTTTCCTTTGAGCTGTACATGGACAACTTTGGCTGCCTTTCCTATTTCCATTGGCGTACAATGGTTTTCTGCCATATGGTTTGCGAAGTTCGATTCCGGGGTGGTAGAAGGTTTTAGCATTATATGTTCACGATATCTTGTTTTTATCTTGCGCCCTGTTTGTCTATGTAACTAGGTTGACATTCGCAAGTCAAATTATATACACCTTGCTTGTCAAGTGGGTCTTCCTCGTTTGCACTATTTCGTAGTATCCTCCCCACATTGTCTTTCGTTCTAAATGCTGTATTAATGTTATACTTTTGGAATACCTTAGC
>NW_023458562.1:2894963-2901720 GCF_013731165.1 Rhagoletis pomonella | reverse complement strand
TCCGCAAGAGAGTTAGGTGGTAAAATCAAAAGAACGTGGGGCACAACTAACCCCTGAGATATAGTCTCAAAAAAAAAAGAAGTCTTTAGCCGGGCAACAAAAAAAAAATAACACCCCGTAGTTACGTCAGGTGGCGGTTAGGGTTCGTCCGACTCAGTGTTGGTAATCTAATAAGTTAAGTTTGATGTTACGAATATATCGAAGTCAACGCATTTACTATATTCCGCGTCAGTATTCGCTTGTAATGCTGGGTGGACTCGTTATTATGCAGCCGGTCTCTGAAACCATAAGCCTACTGATCTGGTTGATACTGAGTCGGACTCCTAACATTCTTGCATTTGTAGAATGATTTTTATGATTTAAAAGGTTCAATGAGGGGTTTCAGTACGTCAGGGTCGTTTTCGTAATTCTGGTAAAGAAAAAAAAAAATAAAATAAAAGTTAGGTGTAGAGCAGGTCGCCTCCGCGTGGTGCACCCTGGGTAACGCCAAATGGCCTGCGGCCTCCACGGCCTCTTAACCTGAACGGTAACGACCCTGGCTTCGTCCTCTGACTACGATTCTGGAAACGTTTTGGATTTGTCGATCCCTGAGCTGGTGGTTGCGGTATTCTACCACCTGAGTATGCTGGGGTGACACTCAGCAGAAATGGCTGGTGGGCTAATGCCGCAACTGCCCCCGTCCCGTTAAAACCCTGGCAGGCCTCAGGGTACGTTCCAATTCCCGTCGCCGTTTAGTTGGTGGTGTAGGTGCGGTTGAGATGACTCCCGTCTTTGCGCTGGTCGGCTCTGAACTCATGACCCCATAAGGGCATGGGTCAACCCTCGCCATAGTCTTGTTCAGAGGTAGCTATGGGACCATTTAAAGGCGACTACACGCTCGGGTTTTGGATAGCGGCTCTGAGTGGGGACCCAACAGAAATGAAAAACAATGAAAATAACGAAAACAAAAAAAAACAAAATTACGAAACATAAGCATTCGAGCGGTGGCGGGGAGTCGGAGCCGACCCCCAAAGCCGGCTCATCTGGGGGGGCTACAGCACCACCTTCGGTACGCGAGGCGAAACCGCCTCGGTCTACAATTTCCATCTCTGGGGGATCCTTAACGGATGGTCGCTCGGGGGGTAAGAACGCGTCGAAGCCGACGCACTTAAACGCTTCTGGGGGGGCAGGTGCTGTCGCCACTGGGAGGGCAGGAGTGCCGGAACCGGACTCCGTGGGGGTCTCTAGGCAAGGGGCCGGACTGAGAGAGCGATTAAGGGGGGTGCTAGACGGAATCGCCAGCACCAGCGCGGGCTCCTCTCCCAGTCTTCCGGGTCTGTCCTCGAAGGCTCCCTACAAGAAGCCTTCGGGAATGCCTAAACGGCAAATATCGTCGGGCCGAAAGGCCTACTCCGACTGGCGCATGGCTACCAAGATTTTGGAGCGCTATGGCGGTCAGGATGCTTCTCAGCTTACTGAGAAACATCTGAAAACGCTCGAGTGGGCCAAAGGGGTGCTGTGTGGCCGGGATGAGAAGGCTAAGAACCCGACGAAAGGAGACGCGAGTGCGCCTCCTACGGGTCCTAAAAGACAAAGGTCTCAAGAGGGAGAAGGCTCCCACGCTAAAAGACCCAGAAATGGGGTTGCGCCTGCTCTGTTCAGCGAAATCGCTAAGCAGGCGGGATCAACTACCCTGGGGGTCCTCGATCGAGGCAGAGAAGATGGCACCATATCCAGGGAAAACTGGAGGCGCGTGGCAGCGGCCATCTCCTCTGTCTTTCTAAGGGTGGTCAGAGGAAACCCTGGTCCACCTCCGCGCTGTGAGGATGGTGGGTGGCATCATGGCATCCACAAAAGAATTGTATGCGCCGACGAGCGGTCGGCATCGTTATACAAGTCTGCAGTGTCTCTGGTGGGGGAGGTTTGGGAGGGCGCCAAGCTGGAAGCCGTGGAGGAAAAGGATCTTCCTGCCCGCCCGCGGGCCCGTGTCTGGCTCCCCCCCGAGCCCTCCGCACCGGAGGAGATTGAGGAAATCCTCCGTTACTGCAACCCGCAACTGCCCACGCACAACTGGAGGGTTGTCAGATTCGAGGGGTCCGAGGATTCCGAGGAGTCGCATCGGCAAGCGCTGATTCTACTCAATGCGGAATCCCTCGGCCCTCTCGCTGAGTCCAGGGGAGTCATCAACTATGGATTCGAAAGGGTAGTCCTTAGGGTCTACCAATCCGATTCCAGGGGTGATGGCTCTCAACCTCCTGAGGTGCCGGAAGCACGTGAGCCCGCGGCGGAGGAAGCCCCCATGAGCATGGAGGTGGAATCCGTCGTGTCGGGGGCGGAAAGTGCTGAGGATGCCCTCTCAACGGATGGATCCGTCGTCAGCATCGGACGGTTCTACGACAGGGCGGAGGAAGAGAGGCTCTTAGCCTCAGTAAACGAGGACGTCGAACTGGCGTGGCTGGAGCGGACTTTGGAGGATGAAGATCCTGCAAATAAACCTCCAACATTCTAAGGCGGCGTCCGCAAATCTCCTTATCCACCTTGAGCAAGGTGGAGCCGATGTAGTCCTGATCCAGGAGCCGTGGCTAAGCAGTAGCGGTATCTCCGGGATCAGGACGCCTAATTTCAAGCTGATGGTGCAGAATCAAGCAGGTAGACCAAGATCCTGCATGCTCATCAGAAACGAACTCAAAGCATTAATTCTACCTAATTTCAGCAACGAGGACATTGTGACTGTCAGCCTGGATAGCGGTGCCGGAAAGCTCTGGATCATATCCGCTTACATGGCTCATGATGACGAGGTGGAACCACCTCCATTACTGCTGCGTGAAGCCATAGCCGAAGCGAGGCGACGGAAAGCCGACGTAATTATTGGGTCGGATGCAAATTCACGACATTCGTGCTGGGGAAGCTCAGACATAAATGCAAGAGGTGAGTCACTTTTTGATTATATTCTAAGTGTAGACTTATGTATCTGTAATAGAGGAAACGAACCGACCTTTATCACCGCGGCAAGGCAAGAGGTCCTTGACCTCACCCTAGCCTCGTCTTCTGTAATATCCCGCGTTTCTGACTGGAGGGTTCTTAATGATCACTCCTTTTCGGACCATAGGTATATTCAGTTTTTTCTGGACGAAGATCGTCCCAAAAGTATCCCCTTTAGGAACCTTAGGAGAACAAACTGGGACCTCTATAGTAAAAAACTTCGGGAATTACTCCCAGAGGCCCCCCAGGAGAGCTTAAGCACCGAAGGCTCGATTGATGTTATGGTGGAAAAGTTTACATCAGCTTGTAGGAGTGCCATCGAAATCTCTTGCCCGCTGAGTAGGCCGGGGGGCAAAGTACGACCAAAATGGTGGACGGTGGAACTCTCAGAACTCAGGGCGACGAGTAGACGCCTGTTCAATAAAGCCAGGAAGAGTGGACAACACTCCGACTGGGAGCTCTATAAGATCGGACTGGGCATCTATAAGTCCGAGATAAGAAAGGCCAAGAGCGAGTCATGGAGAAACTTCTGCGAAGCCGTAGAAGGTTGTAATGAATCATCTCGATTTAGGCGAATCCTTGCGAGGAATCCCGTACCCTTGGGATACCTGAGGGACGAAGAGGGCAACTGGGCGATGAGTGGAGAGGAATCGCTTAAGCTACTCCTTGATACTCATTTCCCAGAAAATCCTGCACCGCGCGAACCTATCGCTGTTGGAAAGGGCGAATGCTCTACCTCCTCCTCCGGTGAATTACTGGAGAGGCGCCGACTGCTCTGGGCAATCGACTCTTTCAAGCCCTTCAAGTCCCCGGGACCGGATGGCATCATTCCTGCGCAGCTGCAAAAGGCTGTGGAGGTCTCGTGCCGCTGGCTCACCCCTATCTATGCGAGCTGCCTAGAAAGAGGATACATCCCGGGGGCTTGGAGGTGCGTAAGGGTCACGTTCATCCCCAAAGCAGGGAAGAACTCTCATGTATCCCCGAGGGACTTCAGACCAATCAGTCTCTCATCTTTCTTATTGAAGACTTTTGAGAGACTGATTGACCTGCACATAAGAAACAGGATTCCTCGAGAGCGTTTTAGCCCCTCTCAACACGCCTACCTGAAAGGTAGATCCGTGGAATCTGCCCTGCACTCAATCGTCAAAACCATAGAGGAGTCTCTTAAAAACAAAGATTTTGTAGTGGGTACCTTCCTTGATATCGAGGGGGCTTTCAATAATGTCCTTCCTGGGGCGATAATAAGAGCCCTTACTAAGCTCGGAGTCGAGAGCTACTTAGTAAGGCTCATCTCACACTTGCTGCACGACAGAACTGTCACAGCGGAATGGGGCAACGCCTCTGAGCAGCGTAAAGTAAGCAGAGGCACCCCGCAGGGAGGCGTCCTTTCACCCTTCCTCTGGATAGTCGTGATAAACGACGTCCTGGAGGAATTGGAGAGGACAGGATGCCGGGTTATTGCCTACGCGGATGACGTGGCACTCATCGTCAGAGGAAAGTTCTTGAACACTCTGTACGATCTCATGCAAGGGTACCTAAACAGGGTCACAAATTGGTCCGCTAGCTGCGGGCTTGCTGTCAATCCTGGAAAGACGGAGCTCGTTCTTTTTACCAGGAGGTACAAAAAGCCTCATGCCCAGCTTCCCTCAATAGGGGGTGTTCCACTTGTTCTCTCTGACAGGGTCAAGTTCTTGGGCGTGATCCTGGACGGAAAACTGTCATGGAAACCTAATATTGAGGAACGAGTGAGGAAGGCATCGGTGGCCCTCTACTGCTGCAAGAATGCCATAGGGAAGAGATGGGGCCTCTCCCCAAAAGTGATGTATTGGCTATATGAAACCATAATTAAGCCAATAATGTTGTATGGGGTCATCGTCTGGTGGAGTTCACTGGAAAAGACCACTCATGTTAGGAAGCTAGAGCGCGTGCAAAGGGCAGCCCTCGTTGGGATCAGCGGGGCGCTCCGAACCACTCCCACCTTAGCGCTAAACGCTATACTCAATGTCGCACCTGTCGATATTTCGGGCAAAGTAGCGGCGGTTCGCTCAGCCATTAGGCTCAAAAGCTCTGGGTTCTCTTTCAATCCAGCGCACGGACACTCGACAATTCTCGAAAGCTTCGACTTCGTGCCGAAAGAAATGGACCGGGGTCACCCGAGGCTGGCCCCTAAAGGATCCTTCTCCACGCACATCCCCTCTAGGAATGAATGGAAGAGGGGTGGTCTTTGGAGAAGAGGTCCAATAAACATCTTTACGGACGGATCGAAGCTGGAAGGGAGAGTTGGAGGAGGTGTCTACTGTCAGGAACTCTCAGTAGATCTTACTTTCAGACTGCCGGATCTCTGCAGCGTCTTTCAGGCAGAGGTGGCCGCTATAAAGGAGGCAGCCGATTGGCTACGCACCAATGTACTGTCAAAAAGGAAGGTAAATATATATACTGATAGCCAGGCGGCAATCAAGGCGCTGGGATCGCTAATGGTGTGCTCAAAACTGGTTGGGGAATGCCTGACCTCTCTCTCAACTGCCTCGGAGTACTTCCAGATCAAACTGATTTGGGTCCCGGGGCACAGTGATATCGCGGGAAATTGCAGGGCTGATGAACTGGCCAGGCAAGGCACCCTTGAGGCCATCACCTCGGATAGGGAGGGAATTGGAGTTCCGTTGGCAACCTGCGGCCTGCTTTTGGACAGATGGGCTCATGGTCGGCTCAGCGAGCGCTGGGAAAAAACCCCGACTTGCAGAGTTGCAAGGTCCTTCTGGCCGGTTGTGGACCGCGGGCGGTCAAGGGAACTGCTGCAGCTGGCTAAGCGTCAGCTCTCGATTTTCACAGGTGTACTGACCGGACACTGTCCAATGGGAACCCACGCGGTGCGACTCAATATCGTCACGGATCCCTACTGCCGCAGTTGCCTGGAAGACGAGGTGGAATCATCTCAGCACTTCCTACTCAACTGCCCGGCATTCGCTAGATTACGGTTTAAGCATCTCGGTGCGCATTTCATCGACACTCCCGAGGGACTCTCCGGAGTGGACATCAGCTGTCTGAAGAACTTCATTATGAGCACCCAGCGCTTCTCGTAATTTTTTTACGCAGTTACCGTTCCTATGTAATGTGGTATCACAATGGACAATCAAATGTCTAAGTGAGTCCCCTTTGCGGGTCTGCCACCTTAACCTAACCTAACCTAACCTAGGTCAGAGTTTGCCTAGCATACTCGACTCGGAACTCAATCCCGGTTGTGACTAAGTATGGGTTGAATTAGTGTTCTCTGCGAAATGCTTGAGTCAGAATTATGCCGAGTAAACTCTGGGAAAATTTCAAGTCTGGTGTTGCGGTGGTTCTCTATTGTTTTAGGCCAGAGAAGCCTATCCCCCAATTGCCCAACTTGGTCGGTCTTAACACCCTGCCCCCCCGTAGTTCAACACCGCTAAGAAGAACACAGGGCAGGCTGTCCTGAAAAGGACACTTGGCCGCGAGTTTATAGCCGTCCGGCGGCTGGGAAAAACGTGTATATATTTATTTTGTTTCCTATTCATTATGGCTTTGCGGCCCAAGAGACATTTTCTTAAAGGATAACTCGTCAAAACTCCGAAAGGCATTAGACATTTTGATAAGGAGAACTCGTCAAAACTCCTAAAAAACAATCCTAATGGGATGGCGGATTGTCAGGCAGCTCACGACTCCCGGTGGGAGCGCGCGTGAACGTCCTATGAATATAGATGCTCGGGGAGGATACTGGGCGGTTTGTCCCCGACCGCCAAAGTGCCCAGTGAAAAGGACAGTAAGAGGAAAAAAA
>NW_023458562.1:2890802-2894863 GCF_013731165.1 Rhagoletis pomonella | reverse complement strand
GACACGTTATCTCCGGTTGTGTCTCTCGTCTAAAGGTGTTGTGGTCTCTTTTCCACTTATAGGCATTTTATGTGCTTGCGGGTAATTTTCCATGTAGTGGCAACCCCGCCAAGAGTTGTCAAGATGGCAGACTCTCATTGGAAGTTTTAGCGTTGCCGTACGCCCTGGACAATATTAGATGGTACATTTTTCTGACAGATTACCGGGTGTACTACATGCCGAAGAATAAAATAGTTAGATTTTTGGTGCGGCGAACAGTAACCCATAACAAACCTGCTTCACTTCGCGACACGTCACAGAAGCGAACAGGAAAAGGGGTTAACTGTCTTCGGCAAGGCGTCCTGCAAGAGAATTAGGTGGTATAACCAGAAGAACGTGGGGCACGACTCACCCCTGAGATATAGAGTCTCAAAAGAATATTAAGTCTTTAGCCGGGCAAAATAATACGCCGTAGTTACGTCAGGTGGCAGTTAGGGTTCGTCCGACTCAGTATTGGTAGTCTAAAAGTTAAGCTTGATGTTACGAAAATAACGAAGTCAACGCATTTACTGTATTCCTCGTCAGTATTCGCTTGTAATGCTGGGTGGACTCGTTATTGTGTGGTCGGTTTCTGGAACAATTCGTCTACGGATTTAGTCAGTACTGAGTCGGCTCCTAACATTCTTGCATTTGTAGAACAATGAATTTTATGATTTAAAAGGTTCAGTCAGGGTTTTCAGAACGTCAGGGTGGTTTTCGTAATTCTGGTAGAAAAAAAAAATAAAATAAAAGTTAGGTCAGAGTTTGCCTAGCATACTCGACTCGGAACTCAATCCCGGTTGTGACTAAGTATGGGTTGAATTAGCGTTCTTTTCGAAATGGTCAAGTCAGAATAATACCGAGTAAACCCTTTGAAAAAAAAATTCAAGTCTGGTGTTGCGGTGGTTCTCTATTGTTTTAGGCCAGAGAAGCCTACCCCCCAAAGTGCCGAACTTAGTCGGTCTTTACACCCTGCACCCCACTAGTTCAACACCGCTAAGAAGAACACAGGGCTGGCTGTCCTGAAAAGGACACTTGGCCGCGAGTTTATAGCCGTTCGGCGGCTGGGAAAAACGTGTATATATTTATTCTGTTTCCTATTCATTATGGCTTTGCGGCCCAAGAGACATTTTCTTAATGGAGAACTCGTCAAAACTCCGAAAGGCATTAGACATTTTGATAAGGAGAACTCGTCAAAACTCCTAAAAGACCATCCTAATGGGAGTGCGGATTGTCAGGCAGTTCACGACTCCCGGTGGGAGCGCGCGTGAACGTCCTATGAATATATGTGCTCGGGGAGGATACTGGGCGGTTTGTCCCCGACCGCCAAAGCGCCCAGTGAAAAGGACAGTAAGAGAAAAAAAATATACTCTATTCACATTCGTTGGCTAGAGTTAGCCACCCCCCAATTGCCGAACTTAGTCGGTCTTCACAGTACAGCCCCTCCGCTAGTCCAGTAGCTTGTTTCTGTCCCGATTCTCTACCTGGGCGAATTCATATATGACGCCTTGTCCTATGTCTAATGAGTAGTAGAGAATGACGTATATTCTCTACCCGCAGAGAAATGATCGGTAGGGAAGAGTTACAGAAGCGAGTTACAGCCCTACATGACTTAGCTTCGAAGAAAAGCCATGCAAAGTTGGACCCCGGGCAGTCTGCGGGCGGTCAAGGTTTTACCCAATCGCTAAGTTTAATATTTGAAAAAAAAGGGGAAAAAAAATAAAAATGAAAGGAAAACGTGATTATTAATATTGAAAAAAAACTACTTTACTTTCGGATCGCTCTTCGTGACGGATGACATTGTCACGGCCGGATGTCAGATGCATGGAACCTACCGATTGGTTTGCCATTCAAGTCCTCTAAATCGTACAAAGCATTGCCTATCTTTCGCAGAACACGACACTTGATATATTTAGGCAAGAATTTAACATTTACGCCTTGCTTAAAATTGCTAAGAGCGAAGTTTTTCCGGAATACTTCTTGTCCTTCCCGGTAATTCACAACTCGCGTACGTTTGTTGTACGTGTTAGCTGCTCTGTCTTGCGCTAACTCAAGGTTCTTTCGTATATGTTCGCGAATGTTTGCTAGCTTGTCAGCTTGTCTTGTAATCGGGACTTCGTCTTGTCTTAGGCTACCCAGTTTCTCCAGTATGGTATAGGCTGACGCATGTTGTATCATATTTTGTCCAAATAATGGCGAGCTCTGAATCGACGTATGGTAATCGCTTCTTAAAACCGACAGAATTTCGGGAATATGTTTCTCCCAGTGCATGTGATCTTGTTTGTCCTTCAGGAATGTTATAACTTTCGAAACAGTCTCTCTGTTCACTCGTTCAGAGGCGTTAGCCTGCGGTGAGTATAACCCCGTCTTAATATGAACAACCCCATAGTTTTCAAAAAACTGCTGCATCTCCTTCGAAATGAATTGCTTCCCGTTATCACTATGGACGAATTGAGGGACCCCGAATGCTGGAAAAATCTCTGTACTAAAGAAGCTAATTACATTTGCCGACGTCGCGTTTTGCATCGCCTTCAAAAAAACGTATTTGGAAAAATGGTCTAGCACTATGAACAAAAACTGGTTTCTTCGCGTTGATCCTGGATATGGACCTAAGAAATCGCAAAAAAGACGCTGGAATGGCCTCTCAGATACGAAGACATTGCCCATAGGTGGTCTGGACACTTGATTGGTGGCTTTCACGGCTTTGCAGGTTTCGCAACGGTTTACATAGAGGCGTATGTCCTTTGCCATTTGCGGCCAAAAATATTTCTGCCGAACACGCTCTAAAGTCTTTTGCCAACCTCCATGGTAACTAGCATTGGAATCATGTGAGCATTTGATTGCGAGCTCCGTCAGCCCTTCCGGTAACCACAAACGTCAGAGCAAATCCTCCTCCTCTTCCACACCTCTTCGAAACATCACTCTTTTGTAAACTCTATTGTCGACTATGCGTGGATCGGGCAGCCCTTCGTGATTGTTTTCAATTGTTTTACGAAGCTCCGAGTACTTTACGCCGTCGAATTCCGGTGATGCCAAGTCAATTTCTAGAGGCGGGGTAGAAGAGAGTTCGTCCACGTCAAAACGCGAAAGGGTGTCCGGCACAACATTTAAAGAACCTTTGCGATGCTCCATGCTAAAGTTGTATCGTTGCAATAGAAGCGACCATCTTGCCAGCCTGCCGCTCAAGTCTGTTTGTGTCATTAGCCACTTGAGACTTCAATGGTCAGTAATTATTCGAAAAGGCAATCCTTCAATATATGGTCTGAAACGCTTGACGCTTGCGGCGAGGCATTCCAGCTCGGTGACCGTATAATTCCGCTGAGCATTATTAAGCTTCTTCGATACGAAAGCTATGGGATGCTCTGCCCATTCCTCATCGAGCTGGAATAACACGCCTCCTACCCCTATTTTGGATGCATCACATTGGATCACGAATTCTTTACTAAAATCGGGTTGTGCCAGGACAGGCGCTGAACAGAGTGCTACTTTAAGTTTACCAAATGCTTCAACTGGCTCAGGAGTTAATTTAAATGGACCAGGTAACTTCCGAAGGCAATCTGTCATTGGACCCGCCAAATCTGCGAAATTGGTAATAAACGACCTGTACCAATTTGCCATTCCTATAAACCTGCGAACCTGACGAGGAGACTTGGGAATCGGAAAATCCTTTATGGCTTCTATTTTGCCCGGGTCTACTTTCAAACAACCATTCCCTATCAAGTACCCGAGATACCGAATTTCCTGCTTGCAGAACTTGCTCTTCTTCACGTTGATTGTAAGTCCCGCTTCCCGTAAGCATTTCGCCACTTCCTTCAGCAATTCCAAATGATCTTCGAAGTTTGAGCTGCACACCATCAGGTCATCCAGGTAGACAAAGACGTTCTCTCGTAACCGTGAAGGAATAGCCTTATCCATCAGCCGACTCATTGTTTGTGGTCCCTTGCACAGGCCAAAGGGCATTACTTTAAAGTGGTACAATGGCTTTCCTGGAACCGCAAATGCCGTCTTTTCCTTAGACGATTCCGCTAATTTGATTTGGAAGA
>NW_023458562.1:2887732-2890702 GCF_013731165.1 Rhagoletis pomonella | reverse complement strand
GTAACTTCGTTATTTTTTGATGTATGGCTGTAGAGATTGGCGGATGCGGAACTATACTTAAGTTGTTAAAAAATATATGTCGAATAAAATTTATATAACGTAGGAAAAGTTTAAATCCTATTGCTCTTTAAAAAATTAAGTGTTAGAAACGTTCTGCTTTATAGAAAATGCTAAATATTACCTAAATATGTAACATATTATCCTTAAATTACCTCGCGTTCTTATTTTTGCATGAATAGAAAATATTTAAGTCAAACAATTAATGTCAAAAACGAAAATAAAAAATTCCATCTAACACGGAAAATTAGTTTTTGCTCAGATTTTTAGTCCTGAATCGAGTTTTGGAGCTCCGAACACTGTTCTCTACATTTGTACTGCTTTACAAACCTCAAACCGCAGTGTGGACAGCAATAGTTAGTGATGTGGTTAAGTTCGATTTGAGATGGTTAACTTTTTGGTGGGGACATGTTATAAGGTTGGTGTTATGCAGAAATTTTGTTTGGCAAACTGCATGCAATTGTTGTTGCAGCAAACTCGGAAAGAGCGAGTTTGGCGACTCTCACAGCAAACTAATTTTGTTTGGTCAAACTGCAGCAAATTCGGTGTTGTCATATACAAATATTTTAAATTGTGCGCGTTATGTACATCTGAAATTCTCATTTCATGTTGGCAATAGCCATGAAAACCATAATGAACGTGCAACCCTGTGCCCAACTCGACATAACCACCTCCGAGCAAACTAAGCAGCCGCCATTTAATTTGGCAAACAAAAGTTTGTCTGCATAACACCGACCTAAAATAGCCCAGAAGTCATTCCCGTACTCAACATAATGGGTAATAGAAAATTTGAACGTATTGGATCGTAAGTGTCTTCTTCTTCCTGCCTAAAACAGCCCGGACTTTTTCTCCGGGTAAAAATGGATAAAGTGTCAAAGTGCATATCAGCTGTTTTATGTTTACATGTTGCCTATTTCTAGTAATGTGCTGAGTCAATACTTTCAAGTATTGACCGATAGTCGGTACCGATTTAAAAAGTATCCAGTACTCTCGATACTCGGTATCGAAACATTTCGATTTCGAATAAAAGCGCAAATAGGCAAAAAATATTCAGGGGAGACTCGCTTATAAAAACCAGAATATAGGAGCCAATAGAGCTTTTAATACGGGTTCAAATAAAAGATGTACACATGTCGGTTCGAGGCCATAATGCAGAGACACTCTTACTTGTTTGAAGCATTTGTGTTCCACCTGAATCGGACGATATCATTTTTGTAGGCCTGGGGGCAGATTCTGTAACCAGTTAGCGACAATTTTCGAATCGGCATCGGTTTTGTTGACGTATGATATGAAATATATTTACGTCAACAAGTGCGATATCGATCCGAAACTTGTCGCTAACTGGTTACAGAATCTCGCCCCTGAAAGGCTTCTTCGTCCGTAAAAGCATTTTTCTTGAACCTTAGATCAACTTAAGCAGTGTTTGCATTATTCAACTTTGCGTTCAACAATTGCGTTCAACTCAACGCAGGGTTGCACGAAAAAAAAGTTGAATGGCTAAATGTTGGCTGGCGACCAACTTTGTTGAAAGCGATTAGTTGAAAGGCCATTCAACCAAAAGTTGAATGCAAAGTTGAACAATGCAAACACCTTTTTATGGCGAATATTTTGATATTTTTTCATATTTTGATAGTTTTAGCCATTTAACTTTTTTTTCGTGCAACCCTGCGCCGAGTTGAACGCAAATGTTGAACGCAAAGTTGAACAATGCAAACACACTTTAAGATTAAAACTGTTAAAATGATATTTCTCTGTTGCGATAAGTTCAAGTGTTTTAGCAGATATCATATAAATTTGTAAATTAAATTTTTTTCTTAACTTAAAATGCATATATCGGTATCGGGTACCGAAAAAGAAGTATTGGGTGCCGAAAACATTTTTAAGTACTGGGTACAGAAAATTCAGCACATCACTAGCTGTCTCATAAATTCTGGGCACGAAATGTGGTTTTTTCCGTTCCCGTTCTGGATTATTTTCCATTTTTGAGAGCAAACTTTTCGCATATTCTCTAATTACCGGATCCGGTCCGGATTGTTAGGAAAAGAACCTATTGTTGAAATTGGACGTAATTGGTCACGCTTAAGCTGATGCCAGATAAAACTTTGTAGCTTTGCGTGACATTTATAACTTTGCCAGCAAAGCGCCAGACGCAAAAGGTATGCAACAATGAACGCCAAGAAAACAATTTTGTACCGCTTTTTTTACTCGTCAACGTTGCTGTGGGTTTTATATATTTTACTTTGAAATTATTAATAATGTAATTAAGTTTTATGTTTCTGAATGACAACTCGAATTTGGACGAAACAAAATAAATATTAAACCGGCCAATTCTCAAAGCGCGCAAAAATATGTGAGTTAGCCATCTTCTCGCTTCGCGCTGCAGCTTCAACGATCTATGTGGCATGCTTTGTGCATTTTCATACAATTCATCTTATCTGTCAAAGCGAATCTGTCACGTAAAGCGAAGCAAAAGTTTTATGTGGCATCAGCTTTATTGCTTGACATCTATTGCAGGCAATACGATAGTTTGACAGCCATATTTTTATATGAAAAAAGCGTGCTGGTGGTAACATCGATGAAATTTTGATATTAAATTAAAATAAAAATATGTTCCCTATTGGATTATTTATGATTACGTTTTAGGAAATTATTCAGCAGGTTTTTAAAGATTTAAATGTTTTTAAACACCGAAATTGAGAGAATGTTGTCTGGTGGCGTCATGCGGCAAATGCATATTAGGGCCTGTGCCAATTGATAGAAAAGTTCTATGGTGGAAAAACTTTTTACTATGGTGAGAAAATTTTACATTTCTGCTGTGCCAATTCGTAACTTTTTACTGCTGGAAATTTTTGACAGTTGCTTTGATGCACAAGAAGACTATCGAGTTTGCTATTTATAAAATGCAGCAATTAT
>NW_023458562.1:2883982-2887632 GCF_013731165.1 Rhagoletis pomonella | reverse complement strand
GCGATCCCGTACGAGTCCGGACTAGTCAGAAATAGTCAGAATCAGTCAGATTATACTGGAAAACCATTCCGTACTCGGTTCTCTGACTATTGAGAGGACAAAAAAGAGAGTATTTACGGTTCTCTCTCTGTCAGAAGTTACCAGTTTCAGTCCGAGAATTTTTTGCTGGTAAATTCTGGTAAATGTGTCAAACGATCAGCTGTAGTGTGTTTGGCAACCAAATTGTAAACAAAAGAAAAATTCACTCTGCTAATTCATGTTGAAAAGTATTTAATTACTTGTTTAAGTGGATTCTAATGAATTTGAAAGTATATTTGGTTATTTGCATGTGTGAGCTGAGTGTGTTTACATACAAAATAAGCAAAAATTTACAACCAAAATTTGGAGGTTATGTTGAAGTTGACAGAAGTTACCATTTTTTACTAGAAAGCGATCCCGTACTTTTCAATGTTACTCTCGCTCTGAGAGAATTTTTATTTTTTGACAGTTTTACTAGTCCGAGTCCGAGGAATACGGGATTGCACCTTTTGTTGCCTGTAAAATCGCATCGTGCGAATGCCCTATCAAGTGTAGCGAATGTGTGTGTTGCATGTCGCAGCGAACAAAGGTGGCGCCGTCAGAGGTACCGCTACTTTGGTTTTGCCGATTTTGACAGTTGTGGTAACTTGTAGATAAACATTTGTCTACAAATCAGCGAGAGAGAAATTTGAATTGTAAGTGAAAAACTAGTTTAGATTGTGTTAATTTGCAATTTGTGAGTGATTTTTGAGTTGAAGACTGCGTAAAAACTAATAAAATGAACTCCTGTGTGTTAAATTGCGTCAGCCATCAAGATACAAGATGCGTAGATGCAAGTGTAGCGCTGGGACGAATCGCTGCAAACCCTTTCCGAAATGTTTCTTAATTATTACATTAACAGCATTTCCTCACAATGATTTTGCTTCTGCTTCAAGCAGCCTCCATTAGCAAGTCAACTAATCAATCCCGCTGAGATGATGCCGCAGTTTTCTGTAGCAGCCTTAATTGCAAAGCAATAGAGTGCACTAAAACGTTTGTTGAAGCAGCCTCAATTGCAAGGCAATGGAGTGCACTAAAATGTTTATTCTCTAATAGATTAGGTAAAAATGCAATATTTTCGCACTTAGCAAAATTAAAACACGTTTTTCTCTGTAAAGTTTTGTCAGTTTCAACTCGTTCTTCTTTTCGCTCTATTCTTTGTTTACTTGTGGTACACAAATGTCAACGCCCAGGACGGCGCAATCTTGTATTCTATCATTCTTGTGTGTGTTGTATGTGTCCATTTCCCTTACCGCAGAACTCCACAGGCAAACACCGATTGCCTACCAACTGTCATTTTGACGAGCAATATGATTGCAAGTTTTTGTGTGTGGACACTTTGATGTCTTATAAGGGACGGTGCCAATTGATAGAAAAGTTCTCTGGATAGTAAATTTTTGACAGCTATGAGGTGAATAAAAATGTTTGATACGGCAGGGCTAGTGAAAAATTTGACAGCGAGCATTATGAAGAAGAAGAACGAACAACGCACGTATACACATAAATTAAAGAAAACAAAAGCGAGTGGAAATAAAAGAACATGGTCCCCCCGGCAAAAAAAATAAAGAAAAGCTATATAACTTGTAAGATTTAATTTCAGATTTACATATGAAAAGGCGTTATGTATTTGTTTAATTAAAAATACTATTTTACAGGGAGCAGTTCAGAACGCAGAATCCTTCTGGAAAAGCGCATTGACAAGGATGTTTGGTTCAGTTCAAAGAACGCCAACAGCAACGAAGGCTGGAAGTGAGTAAGAATATAAATAATTTGAAGACTTTATTAAGCAAATGACTTCGTACTCCACTGACCATCCGTGGCGCTTTTTGGGAATGTGAGTTACAATTTTTCGAAACGAAGCAGAGGACAACCTAAGATAAATTTTTGTAGTCTTGTTATCGCCGTTCATAATGCTGCTTAGTATTTTGGAATAAACGTCTTGTTGCATGTACATAATACCCTAAAACGACATATGTTTTTATTGGAAACAATTGTACACGGTTTTAAACATTTTTGTGAACACACTTACCAGACGGGTTTGACGTGTTTTTATTTCTAATATTACTGCTAAAAGGTCTAATAAATGCATGGATTTCAGTTCCAGAAGAATTGAAATCATCAAAGGAAAATATTTTCTATATAATTGCTGCATTTTATAAATAGCAAACTCGATAGTCTTCTTGTGCTAATGAGAAAAACGACTAAAAGATTTTAATTTTTCCTTAAATCTAATTTTATGATGTATTAAATTGATTCGATGATGAAATTGCTATATTCCCTCAGCTGAGCACGCGGTTATTTTATGCCGGGCTTAAGTGTGGTTATGTTCAACAAAAACTTATTCTTTTTCACCTTGGTTTGTCAGTCCAAACAGGAATCTTTATTTACGGTTGATGGATAGCTCGTTTCCAATGGATGGTGGCAAGAAAGTGGCTGGCTTACGTGTAATGATTTTGTATTACCGGCTTATGGTGACTCAATTGCTGTTAAATGAATAGTCCAGATTTGATGCTCACAACTTCTTTATTCTACGCAACAACATGGCTGGGGATTTGCCGAAAGGAATGTGACGGCACCTTTTGCCTCTATTAATTTCCACTGAGGGGTGAGTATCGACTCCCCGAATGTCGCCAGCTTTTACATATATTAAATACTCCTATATTGGCATAAAGAGCTAGTACCGTCCGAAAACACTACAGTACAGATATATCAATAAACACGTACGAAAGAAAAGGATTTCATACGTTTATAAATAAACATGTACACAACACACATACAAAAACGGCACTCAAGTACACAATACATTGACAAAAACGGGACTAGACTGTCTCGCTTTGATTTCGGAATGCTTACACATTGAGAAGTTAGCTTACTGCCAATATAGAAGTATTACATATATGAGCTTTTAATACAAGCTTTTAATCCACTTTAATTACTTGGTTGTAATTTCGTTCTTGCGAGGGCTGATGAGTGTGGTTCGCTCCGTGTCCAATTCCAAAATGAAAATATATTTTTCTAGCTTCGTGGTATGTGACCACCGATTCTTTTATCGTATGTCAGTGTGGGCGTTTTCATAGTGGCCATGTCAATTCGTGTCCATACCGATATGATGGTTCGTGTCTTGAATAACTATTGGTTACGTATATTCATCTGGCAGTCCCCCCTATTTTGAAGTTTAGCTTTGACAGTTTTGTTATGTTTACATTTCTTATAATCGTTCTTATGTCTATTATTTGGGCAATTAAAAATAATAGATCAGTTTACATTCTGTTTACATACACATTTTTTTCTTTTTTACTTTTATTTTATATTTCAGCTTCGCTAAAAGCACTTCTATCAACGCTTGGCTTACCAAATTTACGCCAATTGATAAAATTTTGCGATTTAAGGCCTAACTATAATATGAATAAGCAAGCGTATGCAAACGTGCGAATACACATAGATCTTATTCTGAAACTATAATGTGCTTAATATCAAGTTTCGTCAAGTTTCGCCAAACGTCATTTGCTTAAGGAAAGAGCGAAACTGATCGCACCTTCCGTACGGAATCAGCTGTTTGTCCTCGTACGTATGTATGTACATATGTAACACAT
>NW_023458562.1:2878871-2883882 GCF_013731165.1 Rhagoletis pomonella | reverse complement strand
TTTATAAAGCTCTTTAAACCTACTTTATTTTTTATGAATAAGGGCATTAGTCTACAGATCTATAGTTGATCCGCACTTCATATATTGTCCAACGATCTTTTTCATAGCTAATGACACACAAATTGATAAACTTCAGAAAATGCAAAATAGAGCTATGCGATTTATTTTGACCAAAACGCTACGATACACCCATGCATACGGTGACCATCCGTCCTTTATTTTAACCCCCTGTCCTTTATAATTTTTTCCAAAATAAAGGACGCCATTTGCCCTTTATTTCTTAAAATGTCCTTTAAATGTGCTTTCGATTTTGCAGGATTTTGAAGTTTAGCTTTAACAGTTTTGTTATTTTTACATTTCTTATAATCGTTCTTATGTCTATTATTTGAGCGATAAAAAATAATAGATCATTATCCGCCTCTCATCTTCAGCGACACGTTAACAAAAAAAATGTGGAGCGTTTAGTAGGGATATGAGAATGGTGGTTCGAATGCGATTCACGGGCTGTGGTTTGATCGACGTTAGACCTTACATCGAAATCGTTCTACATGATCTTCATCAACCCCATCATGACTCGTTCAGTTCGCCTTTGAGCGCATATGTATGTACACATGTCCCTTCTTTACTATTTAGTTTCAGTACGCATTACATAAGCTACGGTAGATGAAAGGCATTGGTAAATGATTTGGTTATGAATATTTTCTTGTTTGCTTTGATCGATTTACTAGCAATGTACTGAGGATATAATATAACAAAACTAAACTTAATTAATTTATTCAAGCCGGGTACCCTGTAATAAGGCAGAATCAATGGAGTATGGAGGTCCGCCATATATTCATCGAAATTCTTGAGAAGGCGAATGTACTGAATGAGTTAACGTGTTGTGATTAAATCGGCGGAATAATTGCCAAGCACTCGGTGTTTAGCATCGATCAGTTCATATGAATTCGAGCCAAGT
Source organism: Rhagoletis pomonella (assembly GCF_013731165.1). Taxonomy (NCBI): domain Eukaryota; kingdom Metazoa; phylum Arthropoda; class Insecta; order Diptera; family Tephritidae; genus Rhagoletis; species Rhagoletis pomonella. Next base: position 2,882,924 of record NW_023458562.1, on the reverse strand, counting down.
TTCCGTGAAACATAGGCTCTAATTTTTGGTGGAGCTAGTTTTTGTGCATAGCCCTCTCCGGCTACGGACTGTTTAGGATTGGGAATGTACACTTCCGAGCCTATCTCGAAATGGCGTTCTCTTTTGCGGGTCAAGGCCCGTTGTGCGGTTTGTTGATATTGTTCCAACTGTTTGTCTCGAATTTCATCAGCCAGAATTTTACGCTGTTCCACATCCTGTGTATGGTATGGATTTACATCCAATAATAATTTATATTCGTTTCCATCTTTCACATATTCACGGCCAGTGTGCAGGAAATATGGCGTGTAGCCCGTGGCTGAATGCACTGAAGTGTTAATATCATGAATAAACCGAGACAGATGGTTTTCCCAGGGGAATGTTCAAGAAGGTCAGCCATGTGAGCACGTAGTCCAAGTTTAATGCTTTTGTTTGTCGCCTCGACCTGATTGGCTTGTGGATGGTACAAAGGCGTTTTCATGTGTTTGATGTTAAAGTGTGTTTGCATTGTTCAACTTTGCGTTCAACATTTGCGTTCAACTCAGCGCAGGGTTGCACGAAAAAAAAGTTGAATGGCTAAAAATATCAAAATATGAAAAAATATCAAAATATTCGCCATAAAAAGGTGTTTGCATTGTTCAACTTTGCATTTAACTTTTGGTTGAATGGCCTTTCAACTAATCGCTTTCAACAAAGTTGGTCGCCAGCCAACATTTAGCCATTCAACTTTTTTTTCGTGCAACCCTGCGTTGAGTTGAACGCAATTGTTGAACGCAAAGTGAATAATGCAAACACTGCTTTATAATCGGCGCAAAGCTTTGCGAAAGTTTGACTGATGATTGACGGGGCAGCCATTCACCGTGAATATATGTCGAAGATAATTGACTACGGATATGGCGTTTGCATTTTTCATGGGCTGCGCTCAGACATATCGCGAGTAACAGTCGATGGCTACGAAGATCCATTGGTTACGATTATTAGACATGGGCAGCTTACCCATGATGCAATAATACAAGGTGTTGTCAGTTGGCAACTTCTCGCTCTAATTCCGCCATATTGACTACCTTACGTGAAACAGTGTTACTTCTTTCACTATTCTTTGCCCATTAATATAGTTGAATGCTTTTTATTTTTTCTCAGTATACACACTTTGTTTTCTTAAAAAGGTATTTCATTTCATAACGAATACACAATAAAAAACCAAATTTTGTTAAAGAGAAAATGTGAAATTTTATATTTTTCCCCCATATGGGGATTCATTTCTTCCCGTTTTTCTTCTCATTCTACTGAGCTAAGGTAGTGTCAAATCGAGCTGTCACAACTGATACCACCTTGTATTATTGCATCATGCAGCTTACCGACGAAGTCAATCGATAATTGCCTACCCGTTCGTTTTGGTTCTCTATATTCGCCGTGAGATGTTTTGGTGCTCTCATTACTTGGTTTAGGGCCGGTTACTCAATATCTGGTTAACACTAATCTCCGGTTAAACATAGTTATCGACGTTACCGACTCCCTGTTATATGCATGAAGTCGAAGACGTCGATAACGATGTTTAGCCGCAGATTAGTGTTAACCAGACATTGAGCAACCGGCCCTTAATGCGGTGGCATAGTTCACATTGCCGAACGTACTGGTAAACGGACTCATACATGTTTGGCCAGTAATAGCGTTGTGAGATACGTCTATAAGTTTTCCAAACACCATGATGAGAATGTTGGTTATGATTTTCATCGAGGACTTTTGCTCTGTCAGAAGATGGTACACATAGTGTCCACAGTATTTCCGCACTTTGATTGGAAAATTTCAATCGATGATATAGAAGGTTGTTCTCGATTTTATATCTATCTAATGGTTGTTTTGAGGCCATAACTTGCATTTTGTTGTACCATTTATCGCACGTGTTTGGGTCAATGTTGATCACGGATGTGATTGGGGTACGATTAATGGGAAAATTACTCGGAAGGTAAATTGGATTTCTACGAACGATGTTGAGAAGAGCAAAAGAACGAGATAAGGCGTCAGGAAGTTCTAAATGTTTTCTTGGTTTATGAATAATTTTGAGATCGTATGGTGATAATCGGATCGCCTAACGGCATAATCGGCCAGTTGTTTCTTTGAGAGTTTGTAGCCAGCGCAAAGCTGCACGGTCCGTTACCACAACCAATTCACGACACTCAAAATATGGAGGGAACTTTTCGACCGCTAAGAGAACGGCTAGGCATTCCCGTTCGGATGCTGTGTAATTTTGTTCGGCTTTCGAGAATTTCTTAGAAAAATAGTGAACCACACGTTCATTCCCATCATGTTCTTGTACTAGAACAGCTCCCGCTGCGATAAGCGAGGCATCGGTATAAACCCTGAATGGTTTTGAATAATCGGCCATAGTCAGAACGGGAGTGGTAGTTAAACACTCTTTGAGTTTGAGAAAGGCTTGTTCAGCAGCGATATTCCATTCAATGGGTCCTTTTCGGTTTCCTTTATACAATTCACAAAGGGGAGCTGTGATCTCCGAAAAATTTGGGATAAATTTACGGTACCAGCCTGCTGCACCAACGAACCGTCTGACTTCTTATGCCGTTTTGGGCCGTGCAAAATCAACAATAGCTCGAATACGAGATGGATTCGCAGATAGACCCTCTTGAGACAAAACGTAACCCAGGAATTCCAATCGTTTACAACAAAAATTCGATTTGGATGTTGAGATGGTTAAGCCGGCCCCAGCTAGACGTTTTGCAACGATAGCCAATATCTTAACGTGTTCTTCAAACGTCGAAGTGCAAATTATGAAATCATCCACATATGCGAATGCATGTGGAACCAAATCACGGAAAATTTTATCAATGAGAATGGCTAATGTGGCGGGTGAAATTTTTAACCCCATCGTCATGCGAGGAAAAGCATAAAATCTGTTACCGAATGCAAAACCGGTTTTCAGTTCACTCGATTTTGCGAAAGGAATTTGAAAGAAAGCTTGAGACAGATCAATACTGGTTAGGTATTTAGCTGACTTTAGTCGTGCTAAAATTTGGTTAGTATCCGTAATTGGATAGGCATTTGGAATGGTAATTTTATTCAGCTCTCTCGCGTCCAAGCACACGCGACACGTTCCGTCTTTCTTCTTTACAGCCAGAATTGGTGACCGCCAAGGGCTTTCTTCGATGGTCATAATGATGTCACGACTACGCATTTTATCCAATTCGGCTTGAACTTGTTCAGTCACGTATGGCGATACTGGATACTGGCGTTTCATGACGGGTTTTGCATCACCCGTATCAATTACGTGTTCGATCTGATTAGTGACGTTTAAAGGACCAGACTCAGGAGTTGGATTAAAAAGTCTGAGAACGGCGTCCAATATTTGTCTTTGATCTGGGGTGAGATTATGTGGAAGGCTGACGCTCGTTATTTTTGGGGTATCTAGTTCACCCCTAAACCGAGTGTGGAAGCGTCAATTGGCTCCAGATCATTACTCATAGAAGATACCTGAGCTTGTTCTTTCCCACTCCCTGGTGGCTGGTTACAAAAATTAATAAATTTATCCGCCGTAACCATTTCGACTTTAGCAGATGCAACTTCTTCAGTATCACCTTTGGCTGTATGTTTTAAAAATCGTTGAACTTTCTCTTGGTTCTACACCAGTTCGAAAAAGAAGGCCCCAAGGAATGTCCGTCCCATAATTGGGTGTTTCAGTGAGATAGGTACGACAAGAGTTGGCACCAGTCGGGTAGGACTACCGACCGTATATAATACATCCACTTTACCAATGGCCTTAAATGAAATCGAATTATCGGCAAGACCAATTTAGGTTTTGGTAGGTTGCAACTGCCCCCATCTGTACTTCTCATAAAATGTTTGTGAAATTACTGTGACTTCGGCTCCACCATCGAGTAAAACCATATGAGAATGGTTGTTAACCATAACTGTGAGATAATCGCGACAATCGTTCGGAATGTTATATGTCAAACATATCTCTGAGATAAAGAAAACATCGCGGAGTCGTGGAAAAAAAAGAACATGGTCCCGCCGGCAAAAAAAATAAAGAAAAGCTATATA
>NW_023458562.1:2878136-2878771 GCF_013731165.1 Rhagoletis pomonella | reverse complement strand
TTTTTTGTTGTATAATTTGCCGTTTGAATTGCTTTGTGCATTAAAACTGTTTTTGATTTTGTCGTTTATTTGTTTTTTTTTTTAAACAGCCTTACTTAAAAAAATAGGGACTTGGAAAGCGGTTTAAAAATTGGTTACAAATAATAAAAACAATAAATTTTTTTGTGACATAATTTGCCGTTTGGCTTATTTTGTGCACTAAAACTGTTTTTGATTTTGGCATTAAATTTGTTTTTGTTTAAACAGCCTTATTTAAAAAAAAAATTGGGACTTGGAAAGCGGTGTAAAAATTGGTAAAAAATAATAAAAACAATAAATTTTTTTGTGACATAATTTGCCGTTTGGCTTATTTTGTGCACTAAAACTGTTTTTGATTTTGTCGTAAAATTTTTTTTGTTTAAACAGCCATATTAAAAAAAAATAGTGATTTGGAAAGCGGTTTAAAAATTGGTTAAAAATAATAAAAATTATTAATTTTTTTGTTGCATAATTTGCCGTTTAAATTATTTTGTGCATTAAAACTATTTTTAATTTTGTCGTTTGATTGTGATAAGAAAGCTTCTTAAGTTTTTGAATTTTAACCATGGAGATTATTGTTTCTTTAAATTTCAAAGTGGCACATAAAGAAACCGGGT
>NW_023458562.1:2874360-2878036 GCF_013731165.1 Rhagoletis pomonella | reverse complement strand
TTATTGTTTCTTTAAATTTCAAAGTGGCACATAAAGAAACCGGGTTTGCTTTTCTATTATATTATTATCCTATTCTTTTAAAAATTATTGAACATTGAAAAGAAAAATGCAAATTTTTTATTTTTTTTTTAAATATTTTTTTCAAAACCAAACTAGCTCATCTTAGAACGGGAAGAAAATGGCAAATTTTGACATAAAGCCTAGTCGTTTGTCTTTGAGTTGGGAGGGGTGCTTCGCTAACTTTATATAAAGTTAGCAAAACACCTTATATCTAAAAAAAATACCAGAGCGACAAAATTATTCAAATTCATGGGTATATGCGACATTTTTTGCTTGATGTTGTTTCGCTAACTTTATACACATCTGCTTTTAAGTAGTTGAACTCCGCTGGTTTGAAGTTTTTGAAGATTTTGATCCAGTTTTGAAGTAGCCGTCTTCACACGGTGTTCGGTAATTTTTCCCAATGTATTTTATTGTGTAAAATTATTTTATTATCGGTGTGCCGGTTACCGAATTATCCTGAAGGAAGCTTGATAATTTTTCTGGTAGTTGGTAGACTGCAAGCAGCTGTTCGATGTTTATTCAATTTTAAATCCGCCCGCTGCCGAAAGGCATAACGCATATGAGTAAGCAGTGGCGTAGCCAGAGAGGGGATTGGAGGAATAGATCCCTCCCTTTAAACCGAACTACCTCGGAAAATTTACGTGATGGAATTTTTTTATACATTTTTTTTCGTAGCTTAATACTAATATCTACCCTAATTTCGTTTTCGTTCGTTTTTTTAAGGGAGATACAAGAATGATAGAATACAAGATTGCGCAAATCGAGCTGAGAGCAATTGAGAGAGCAAGACGAACTCGACAAGAAAAAGAAGAAGCATCGAACAAAAGGCAGTATTGCCTAGTTTTGAATTTGAAAAAGCACCAAATTTTTATTGGTGTATTTTATGGACTTTATATGAATTATATATGAATATGAATCATAATTTGAATCTATAATTTGAATATGAATATTACAGGATGCCGATTCAAATTAATAAAAATCAATGTTTCTTGCACAACGGTCGATTTCTTCTGGCATGATTGAAGGTGCTGCACATATTTCTTGTCGCTTATGATTATCACTGTGCCATGATTTTGTTTAAATTTTTCTAAAATTGCTTAGCACACTTACGATTGCTATAAATTTTGCTTCCATTTTTTTTTAAGATTTTCTAATTTGAAGTCTTCAAACTAAAAACAAAAGCACCAAAAACGCACCAAGCACAAAACTCAAAAATTTTCGCGTTTTGAATACCCACTAAATTTGGTGCGAAAACATTAAGTTGGCAACAGTGAATGTAAACAAAAGTATATTATGACGTCAGCGATTGGGTGGATGCTGTCAAATCGACGAAGAGAGGGTTAGCGGTCCGCGAATGGCGCGCCCTTTAAGGGCTAACTATAATATGAATAAGCAAGCGTATGCAAACGTGCGAATACACATAAATCTTATTCTGAAACTATAATGTGCTTAATATCAAGTTTCGTCAAGTTTCGCCAAACGTCATTTGCTTAAGGAAAGAGCGAAACTGATCGCACCTTCCGTACGGAATCAGCTGTTTGTCCTCGTACGTATGTATGTACATATGTAACACATGCAGTGTTGCCGCATTGGCTTTGTTTACCGAAATTGGTATTTTTTTTCTTTATTTACCATATTTGGCAATTTGGTAACTTATTTTTTAACATGGTAACTTTTTCGATTCAGTCCTACATATAACACAGGTCAAAAGAAGTTCTGGTTCCACATTAGGAAGTGCGTCGTAAGCGTTTCCTTTTAAGGAAACACCAGGTTATCCTGAAAGTTTCGCAAGGCGAATAGTTCTTCGGCGTTTCTAGGTTACTATAATTGTGTGATCTACAACAAACTGCTTGATAGTGGCTATTGTTATATCTAATTAAATGTGGCAACACTGAACTCATGTAAGTAAAATATAGCCACCTAAAAGTCTACACTACGTTGCTTATGCATTTGACAGACTTTTGGTTCATTTTCTGACAGTCAGTTACGGCAGCTTATTCATATTATAGTTAGCCCTTAATTCTCTGGATCGTGAGGGAGATACCATGTTGTTGTTGTTGTAGCAGCATACAAGTTCCCCAAAGAGTTTTTGGGGAGTGTTGCTGGAGGGACAGTCCTTGGCCCAATATAAATCTGGGTCGTTCCGGTTACGTAGACCCGACTGTCGTGGGAAAGAAGATAGATACTATCGCAGGCCTCGGTTATCTACTAAAGTCTGGAATGGTATTCATGATCTTTGTGAAGAGGAATCCAAATTCGAAGAGGAAGAGCAGTTAATCTACACAGAAAAATGTATATATACACTTAGAGTGGTTCATAAAAATACTCTTTTTGGAAATTCATAAACGCTACATGAGAATATTGTTATTTGTGATAAAAAAGAGACACGTATTTTTTTATTTTGAAAAAAAGTTTTCTTAGAAGTCGCGCTGGTCGGTTTTTTATAAAAACGCTGATGTTCTCAATGTTTTTATTTTCTTGACATGTTAAAATGCAGCTAAAAATGTTTTTTTTTTATACATATTTACTCTGGTATTATTTGGGAACTTTCCCTTAATTACACACCTTTCTTGGAAAATTAGAATGGGCCTAGTTCCCGAAAATATGATCTCGAAAAGACACTAGTAAAATTAAAACGTTGTTACTGAACGATTTACGCATTGTCATGGGTTGGAACTTGTTACCAAGGTGTTTCTGGAATTGCTAATTAGGATCCTGAAGTCAATTTGATCAAAATTCTAAATGGCGGATCCAAAATGGCGACCAATATTTTTAAATAAGATTGGATTTGTTCTAAACCAGGCACTCGGGAGTTTTTGGGGCCGCTAATTACGAACTCGTTACCAAGGTGTTTCTGGGATTGCTAATTAGGAATCTGAAGTCAGTTTTTTGAAATTTAAAATGGCGCATCCAAAATGCCGTTCAATTTTTTTTTTAATGATTGGATTTGTTCGAAACACGGCACTCGAGAGTTTTTGTGGTCGCCGCCTACGAATCTGAAGTCAATTTTTTTAAATTCAAACTGGCGGATCCATTATGGCGATCGAATTTCAAAAAAAGTACTAAAATTAAAGCGTTGATACTGAACGTTTTAAGCATTGTCAAGGGTTAAAACAAGTTTCCAGTGGGTTTCTAGGGTTGCTGATTACGAATCTGATGTCAGATTTTCAAAATTCAAAATGGTGGATCCAAAATGGCGACCAACTTCGTAATCAGACCAGATTCGTAATCAGTAACCCCAGAAACCCCCTGGTAACAAGTTCCAACCCATGACAATGCGTAAATCGCTCAGTATCAACGTTTTAATTTTAAGACTTTTTTTTTATTTGATCCCCATATTAGATCCGCCATTTTGAATTTAAAAATATTGACTCCAGATTCGTAATCGGCGACCACAAAAACTCTCGAGTGCCGGGTCTCGAACAAATCCAATCATTTAAAACAAAATATGGACCGCCATTTTGGATCCGCCATTTTGACTTTCGAAAAACTCACTTCAGATCCCTTATTAGCAAACCCCAGAAACCCCCTGGTAACAAGTTCCAAAATAAAAAACCACGTTTCTCTTTTTTTTATCACAAATAACAATAATTTGAGGTAGCATTTATGAATT
>NW_023458562.1:2872367-2874350 GCF_013731165.1 Rhagoletis pomonella | reverse complement strand
CTACAAGTAGTCTTACAAAACCTTTATAAAACCGATTGGTTTTCACACATAGACAAGAAATATATAACGGTAAGAATGGCTCATATATGTACAGTGGTTGAAAAATAAATAGGGACACTACATTTTAACCAATTTATTCCTATTTTTCTTATGTTTATTTAATATTTATTATTTTTTTATAAAAGTATACTTCATTATCTAACAAAAACCATATAAATTTATATTTCAAACTTTTTGCAAAAATTATAAAAATTCTACAAAATGTCTTCTAAATTTCCAACTTATTAATCAGATTTTAAATAATTTTTTTGAGTATGCAGATTTACAGCCCATTAAATTTTAGTAAAACAAAGTGCAAGTTTGAAGTTTCTAAAAAATTGCGTTGATGTTTGATCATTTTTATTCTGAATGTATAACGCACTTCTTTCCATACAAAAAAATTGTCGAACCTAAGTAGGTACCGACAGCGGTGAGTAATTAATTGTGACTGTCTGCAACTAGGAAAAGCCAAGTTCAGTTAACGAATAAAAAAAACTAATTACAAGCTATTCATTACAGGTGCACCTTTCCAAAAGGTCACCCGGGATTTAAGCAAATCTGAGACCTTTATCGTCCGTGATTCCAATAATTGAAGTTATTATAAAAAACGGGGTACCTTTTTAACAAAATAACAAGATTTTGAACTAATTCTGCTGGCTGCCACGACTTTCAAAACAGGATTTTCTTCGAAATTTTCATTCCTACAAAATAACAATTTATTAGCCATATCCACCTATTCACAACGTCGCGACGCTATAAGCACACATTTTTCAAACCAGTCACAGCCAGTCACAGAAGACAGGATTAAAAATGAATTACAAAAACTAGAATCAACAGGTTCTCTAATTTCTGACACAACCAAAAGAATTCGTTATCCAAATTGGAACACAACTGTGTTTAAACAGCGATCTTGCCATGATGCTAGATTGTGAAGATGAAAATCAGGTGGATACATCCGACATTTGCAGCCCCGATGCAATTCTAGAATTATTGAACCGCAAAAAAAAAAATAACTGAAGTCCTCTCAACTGGTGAAGCGTCAATCGAAAAGAATTTTGAATTTTGTAAAGTTTCAAGTTTTTCAAGTTTGTCGCTTCGAGCGAGTAGTTATTTAATGCCGCAGGTTTGGTTTACGACGCGTTAGGAAACAGGCTGTAACCCGAAAAAGCAACAAAATTACTCTTTCTTAAATACAATGATCCAATTTTTTAATTTAAGTACTAAATAAAAAAAAAATATAAAAAATTACTAAATTTTCCATTTTATATTTACCTAAATCACCTAATATACTCACCAAAAAATATTTCTTAAAATACTGTGAAAAGTCTCATAGACGGACTCTCCTATAAGCGGACACATTCTTGGGAACGAACAATTTTTGGTTTTTTCCATACAAAATGCTCTCCCATACACGGACTTTCCGATAAACGGACGCGGCCACTCAAAAATATCATGAAAAAAACTCTCCCATGAGCGGACACGAAGCTCTAACAAGCGGTCAATTTTGTTTTGTTTTTCAGTCAAATGTTGACTATTGCGCTTCTACATATGTATATGTACACAAGAACATAATCCATATTCAAACATATTTTCTTTTCTAGAAAAAGTATTGCCTTTTCGTTGCCAATGGGCAATGAGATTTGTCGGTAGAAAAAAATCGCCATAAATTTGAATTTATTTTTAATTCACCCTGTTTCTGTCTATTGAAGAATAAATATTATTTTAATTTAGAAACCCGCAATTTAAATTTTTTAAGCATGAATTTTAATTTTATTTTTTTGGAAATTCCTATAAGCGGACATCTTTCATAGACGGACAAAACAGGTGACCATCGGTGTCCGCATATGGGAGCTTTCACTGCATTCGCATCCTCGGATGTCTGAAATTCCACAATCGCAACGTGCCTTGCGGATCCAGCGGGGGGGGGGGGGGGGGGGGGGGGGG
>NW_023458562.1:2868434-2872267 GCF_013731165.1 Rhagoletis pomonella | reverse complement strand
TTACGTGTCAGTCAGTGGCGGACGCACGGGGTGTATTTTAATGTGGCGCATATGTATGTATAATATGGCGTCTATGTATTAAAACACCCCCCGTGGGTCCGCCACCGACTGACACGTGGTTAAACTACTTTTACATTTACTTCTACATTGGATATTTATCCTCTTCTTCGCAAATATAATCGATAAAACTAGGTTGGACACCGAAAAGTTATCGGTTTAATCTGAGATTATTTTATAATAATAATTTTGTATGGCTAATCTCTTTTCCTAATTGCAGATTAGGGAGTCAAGGGTGAGGATAATCTACTTATATATAAACCTTTTATTGGGCGATTCAGCTACATACATACACATGCAGGTTAGGTTAGAAATTAAAGATTAATTTAGCTTAATTTTATTCATTTTGCGGATATAAATTTTTATTCATTTTCATTTTTAATTCTTTTAGTACATGAAATTATTGATATAACTTCTAAAATATGATACTAGTAAATACATGTGACCCAAGGGTGTTAAAATATCTTGAAAATACCGCAAGAATTACTGGTTTTGAGCTTGTAGTTTGAGCATTTCTATTTGTAATACATTCCTAAATTTAGTTTTTCTTTTAGGAATATTATCTGTTGTTCAGCTTCACAAAGAACGTAAATCTATAAGAAGAGATAACACGTTATAGTTGTAACGAGTGGGAACATCAGGAGCGTGCTTTCTCTTTTGTCCAAATACGTTTTGTGATTGGATGAGAAGAGAAGGCGCGCTCCTGATGTTCACACTAGCTACAATTATAACGTGTTGTCTCTTCTTATAGATTTACGCTCCTTGTGCTTTATCTGTCGCTAGTTTACGTTGATCTCATGGATATATATAAAAAAAGCCTGTCTTCCTAAACGTATCAGTACAATGTTTGGAAACTACTATACTGCGGTATTCAAACTATTTGTATATGCAGAGTTGCGAAACATTGCAACCATATACATTGTATATTTTAAATATTCTACATAGCAATGAACAATTTTTCTGAATTTTCCATTTTTGAAACACCAATGATTGCTCTAGCGATGCGTTTCTATAACTTTTCGGATGCGTTTTGGAACAGTATACATTGTCAATATTTTGTAGTTCGACGTTATGGAACATTATACTTTGTAGGTATGCAAAGCAATTGACGTTTTGGAAGTCAGCCATACTGTCTATGGTTTGCAAAAGAGGTAGCTAAATTCATTTGTTCAGCATTTCTTCTTAAGTATTGGTTTCCTCGACAGCGGTAACGTAAAATAGCGATCGTAACTTCACGTTGCCAAAAAGTTGCCATGCAAATATTACCAGGTGGCAACTAAGATGGCGGCAATACACATCGCAACGTAATTTGACGGCACCGCAATATTTCTGACAGCGACAGTGACGGTGTAGAACTATTTATCTATTAAAGTGCATGGACGACCGAAGTGTATGAAGTCCTAATAAACTTTGTGAAAAGCAATGAATTCCTATAAAACACAAAAGCACAAATCTACGTTACGTTCTTCTGGCTTTACACAAAAGCGGTACAGCTATTAGCGTTGAGAATAGCGTTCGGTATGATATAGTCCAAGGCACATTACACGGTTGACAAACGGGCTCGATTATTTGCATAAACAGCCTTTATTTGCTTTGACTCATGCATTTACCTCTTTAAAATGTGCATAAGCAGCCGAAGAAACTCACGAAATGTTTGGGAATTAACTCGGAGCCGGGGAATTTTCCATGACTACACTGGTAAAATCGGCCAGCTTTTGTGTTTTATACAAGTAAGCAAACAAAGCGGGCCAGTTTCGCGTCCGCGGTAGCCGAGTGGTAAGAGTTGCGGGCTACAAGCCTGTAGCTGCCGGACTCGATCCTCGGTTGGAGCGATTGCGATTTTTTATACCTTTCATGAGCATGAAGTCCGATTTTTGTAAGTATCAGAATAAGAAGAGATAGATCCATTAAAATGCATACTTAAATGATCAGAAAGGCGAGTTGAGTCGATTTAGCCATGTCCGTCTGTACGTCTGTCCGTCTGTCTGTCAGTCTGTCTGTCTGTCTGTCTGTCCGTCTGTTTACATGCAATCTAGTCTCTCAGTTTTCGAGATATCCGGATCAAATTTGGTAGGTGGGTGTATTTTTATATTGTATTAATCATTTGTCGGAGCCGGAAGAATCGGACCACTATAACATATAGCTCCTATACAACTGATTGTTCAGATATGAGATTTTTCGTTATAACTTCTCCATTTATGCAGCTAGGAACATGAAATTTTTCAATACTTCCACCCATTATCAACAGAAAGTTTAGAGTGAAAATTACAAAGATCGTGTTACTATAACCTATAGCTCTCATACAACTGTTTGTTCAGATATAAGATTTTTCGTTATAACTCCTCCATTTAAGTAGCTAGGCACATGAAATTTTGCACTGTGGTCACTCATTTTCAAAATAATACTTTCGGTGAAAATGGCGAAGATCGGGTCCCTATAACCTATATCCACCATACAACTGTATGTTCAGATATGAGATTTTTTGCCATAACTTCTTCATTTATTTTTTATTTTACTATAAATTAATTTAAATTTTTAGAGCTGAATTTTATTAAAAAGTCAACAACATCTAAGTGAAAGCAACGTAAAAAATATAGAACTTATAAAAAAGAATGAAAACGAAATAAGTGAAAATTCTTCTGGCCGTGGGACTCGAACCCACGACCTTGCCGCTCGTTTATGTACATTACTGCCGTCTATAAGGGTAAAATTATTATCCGCATATGTGTGCCAGATTATATGCATAAGCTTTGCCGTCTGTCACAGCTTTTAAACAGGTATAAGCACGAGAGCAAACATAACCCTGCCATGTACTTTGTTGTTGCCTGTAAAACCTAAAATGCCGAAACAGAAAAAATGTAAACCAGTTCGACCAAGCAAGAAACAGGCAAATTGGACGCTAATGTACGTGGATGTGAATGTGTATATGAATGGCAGTTCACATTTTTCACGAAATAAAAAAATCAAAACTGCAGCCGTGCTGCTACTACCTTTTTAATTTGCCTTGGGTACGTTCTTAATATTACAGCACTGCTTTTCGAAGAAACCAAAGCTTTACTCTCGTCTACTCTCTGTGCCATCTTGTATTATATCATCCATACATATGTCCATATATACATATATACATGTATGTTCATCAGATATCAACGGACCCAAGTTAAAACTATTTCAGTATTTTTTAAATTTTCGCCTTGCCTTTTATCGATAGACTACTGTGGTGCATATGCTTAAAACCATGCTACGAATATCAAAACCCCTTGCAATAAATGAGTTCATATAACATAGATACATATCTATGTACATTAGGGTGCCCATCGAAAATTTCAAGACTATACCCTAATTTTATTCGTTTTTAAGAGAAACATTATTGCATATTTTTAAAGGTCACTTAGAGGTCGTGACCTGTCGATTTAGGTCAGAAAATACGATTTTGTAGATTTATGAGTTTTTGAATTACCATTTTTAATTCAATTTCAAAGATTGAATATGATCTGAGAAGAGGATACATAGGCCTTTAAAATTGTATATAATAATCTATTGTCGGACTTGGTTTGATGGAATTTTTTATCGGGTAAATTAAAAAAAAAAATCTTAATTTTTTAAATTGTGGCCATCGATAATTTCCACAATTTAAAAATGTGTAGTACTATCTAAAACTAAATCTATTTCTAAATAATTATTGCAATCGCATACAAATTGTCGAAGTTAGGCGACCTGTCTCAAATGTCTTAAATTTGTATTGTTTATGTACTGGACTTTCAGATTTTTTGAGCAGT
>NW_023458562.1:2866637-2868424 GCF_013731165.1 Rhagoletis pomonella | reverse complement strand
TATGCGTATCTCAAACACTACATAACCGATCTCGGCCAAATTTGGTAGACACATTGTGCTTAGCCTCCTTCAGTACCGTCTTGAATATTTTTGAAATCGAACAAAACCTACACCTGGGTCTAATGAAAATAAAAATTTTCTTCTGCAATACACATGCTATACCCTTCGAAATTTTCTGCTGGCCTATGCGTTACAGCTTCGCAAATTTTACCCCTACCCTATGTATACACATAAAAAAACTTTTTAATATACCACGCTTTTATAAATGGACTAAAAAAAAAATTATAATATTTCTCAGTCCCATAGAATTTGTTTTGATAACTTATGATTTTGAAATTTTAGCAAAACTCATTAGAAATAATTTGTGAGACTGAAAACGAAAAACGTGGAGCGCATGTAATAGACTTGAATTGATATGAAAAGTAATATGTCTTTCAATTCAAATAAACGAGTAATATTTTATGGCTTGTTTTTGACCTGATGATACAATATATTTTCACTATTACCAACGGATTTGAGAAAATTAAATTTTCGACCCGCCCTAACGCATATGTTTAAAATTAATATCCATGTTTGTACACATAAATGTTTTATTGATGTCCTTGCACTATTACGCAGCTTAGTTAAAATGAGATTTAAATAAAATTTAACCAAAAATATTTGTGGCTAGCAGTGTCACAGCGGGAGTGAAACAAGTAAAATGACGGAGGTGAACAGATTTGAACAATTACTGAAATTACGAGAAGTTTTTTCCAGTTCAATCACAATGTTTCCGCATGCTGCCGGTAATGTTGCATGTACTATGTATTTATTAATTACACGTTGTTAATTTAATGGCATTTGTATGTAGACAGTTAGGTAATTATTCGTGTCGTATCAATTAACTCATTTTGTCCCTTACGCAACTGAGTAATGAAAAGTAATTATATATCATTATTTTAAAGTGTTTTTGAAGTTGCTTAAGTAAGAATCAAGAGTAGACATTAAAATAGTAGTTCGCTCATCAAAGATCAGAGACTTCAATCTCTACTCTCTGCAGGGGCGGAGGAAGACGTGGGCAATGTGGGTGGTACTACACACCTGAAATTTTTAAAGGTGGGTAATTACCCAACTGAAAATTTTTAGAAAAAAGTGGGTCCAATTGAAAATCCCGTATTAACCACACCTGAAGAGTATTTTCGGAAGATATAATATGAAATTTTTGACAAAGTTATTTGCTCCCTGACAAGTAGATTTTATACTGAATCGGCAACGTTTTATAAAACTTTAGGAAAGTTCTTTCTTAGTGAGACAGGAGATTTGAAGAAAATCGTCACGTTTTATAATGGTGATTTTGACCAATACAGACTCAATAGCGATAAAGATATGGCTCTGTGCATAATAACGTGCAAAGAGCAGAATCCAGGATCTGTGTGAGATTTTGCAGAGATGCCATATTGTGGGTAATTTCCCTATTTGAGTGATACTTTACGGCAAAAATTATTACATTTCAAAAGGGACTTTCATTTAACATAATTATCGATGCATAATTGATCAGTATTCAATAATATTATATAGTATTAAAGTATAAGTATTAAAAATTATAAGGACAATTTTGAAAATTTTCTTTTCAATTGTAACTGGTGTTTAATGAAAAAAGCGGAACAAATTATTTGTTGAAATGTTAAATAGTACATGTACATGGGCGTAGCCAGGTAGGGGCAGGGCAAATTTTCCTTATATATATATAAAATAGTACCCTGAAATGCCAGCTTAATAGGGTATTGGAGGAGGCGTGATTTCTAACT
>NW_023458562.1:2862087-2866537 GCF_013731165.1 Rhagoletis pomonella | reverse complement strand
AAATCGCTTAGGCGGTTACAGCGCCAAATAAGAAGAAGAAGAAGAGATTAATAACAACGAAATTACGAAATAAATAATATTTGTTTTTTGTTATTTTATGGCCTTATATCAATTATATTGAACAATTTTTATTGAGCTTGAGGCCGTTTTTAATGAAAAGCTTATTGTGAAAAAGCAATATTAATAAAGTTGCCTACGCACTGTGCTAAGTTCGCCTTGTGAATTCTTGTTGCTTTTTTCCACTATTTCATTTCGATAAGCCTACTACAATCCAGTGCTATTTAAACTTGATCATGTGGTTATTGGGTTTTGTTAATAATTCTATTATTAGAATGTTTAACTTTTAGGTGTGCTCGTCCTTAAGTTATTTGTTTTTTTTTGTTATTTTATGGCCTTATAACAATTATACTCAACAATTTTTTATTGAGCTTGAGGCCGTTTTTAAGCTTTCATTAAAAACGGCCTCAAGCTGAATAAAAATTGTTGAAACAAATAATAATTTAAAACTTTAAATAATATAAAGTTAATAACATACAATTGTAATGCACTGTGGATGCAATATAAAAAAAAAAATCGTTAAAAAACAGAATTGGCATATTTTCTTGATAAAGAGGAATAAACTCCACTCAATTTCCCGATGTAATAAAAATTGCTCCATTTTTTACCATGTGGTCCATTTTTTGGCCCGAAAAATAAATTGTAAATGGCAACCGTGATACAAATATATGTACAACCATTCAAACATATGTACATACATGCAAACATTGCTGTCCATTACATACAGTTGTCGGCAAAATAATAGGAGTGGGATATTTTAACCTGTTTTGGCTATTTGTCTTTAGTTTATTTAATGTTTCGTATTTTTTTGTAAAAGCCTAGCTGGTAATACAACAAACAACATATAAATTTATATTTTCAAGTTTGTACAAAAATTATAAAAATTCTGCAAATTTTCACCAAAATTTCAAACTATTTAACCAGAATCTTTAGAAAAAATGTTGGTATGCAGTTTTGTAGCCCATTCAATTCTAGTCTGAAGAAGTGCAAGTTTCAAGCTGCTAAAAAATTCCGTTAATTTTTGAGAATTTTTTCGGTTGAAGGTGTTTCACGTTTTTTCCATACAAAGTATGTTCGACAATTTTCTTTTATATGGGGACAGTGCCAGCAAAAAAAATTGCCAAAAATCAACGGAATTTTTTAGCAGCTTGAAACTTGCACTTCTTCAGACTAGAATTGAATGGGCTATAAAACTGCATACCAGAATTTTCTCCGAAGATTCTGAATAAAAAGTTTGATATTTTGGTGAAAATTTACAGAATTTTAATAATTTTTGTACAAAGAATGAAATATGAATTTATTCGTTGTTTGTTGTATACCCAGCTTGACTTTTGTATAAAAATAATAAACATTAAATAAACAAAAGACAAATAGCAAAAACTGACCAAAATATCGCACTCCTATTATTTTGTGGACCACTGTACATATCGCACACCGTCTTCAAAAGAGTCACACCTCAAAATTTTGCATTTTTGAGATTATGCGCTAAACATGTACAGATCTTTTATTTACGTTTCAGCAAAAGCTGGAGCAAATTGTTGTTAAAATTTGTTTAAAAAAAGCTAAGGTAAAGTCGCCCTTGCCCATATGATTATCATGTGCTAAGAAATAGTTTTTCGCATTTTCTGCCATACGTATTATTTTGAGTTGTGACCCTTTTGAAGACGGTGTGCGATATGTCCACCAGTATATCAACGAAGCCCGTTTGTTTCGTCACACATATATCATTAAGGCTGGTTTTCATTACATCTGACAGCTGTTCATTTGGTGTCAAAAGTGTTTTCATTACATTTTAAAAACTGACCAAATGTCGATACCGCAGTGCATGTCAAAGACTCGTCAAATTTCGGTGTCAGATGATTGACATTCCGTTTTCATTACTGAAGTAAAATGAGATGTTAAATTTTTACAAAAAGTGTAGAATACCGACCTTTAAGCTATAGACAAAATGTAATTGGATAGAACTCTTCATGCTGATTTCAACCTTGCCAAAATTATTTAGCGCAAGTAAAAAATTAAGAAGATATAGGAAGTTAGGTTAAATGTTTCGATATTTTGAAATATCAATATCTTATGAACTACATAACCGATTAAACAACTAATCATGTCAAAATAAAGATGATTAGTTTATCTTTCAGCTGATGTACATAATTTTTCTGATTTTTTATAATTTTAAGTCATAAATACTAAAAAACAAAAAAATTTTATTTTTTCATTAAATTACCTTTTTTGAAGAAAATTGCATAATTAATGCTACAGAAATTTATTTTATTTAGAAAGTACAAGTGATCTATACTATTATATAAAATTGATTATATGGAGTACGTTTGTAACGACTTATTTCTCAAAGTACTAAACCGATTTTAATATTTTTTTTTTTTAAACGAAGCATTTGTAAAAAGACGCAGAGTGGCATACTTATATTTTTTATTCTTGGAAGATAAGCACCATTTTTTTGGGTGTAAAGTTACAAAAAATTACAAAGACGTACAAGCATAAGCCTATTTGGTTGCCAAATACAGCGCATAGCTACGCGAAGAATCTGTACATCAGTGCCGATCAAACACGAGCTCACAAAGGCAAAAGAGATGTGTATGAGCGACGTGACTGCGCTATACCACATACATACACACATAAACGTATTTGAGCTAAACAGCGATCACTGATTTAGCATATTCAATCATACATATGTATGTGTGTACACATCTATAACCGAAAGGCAAAGCATCGCTTCGAAGTCATGTGCAGTATGTGGTTGACACAACAAACTAATCATATGTATGTACATATGTATCCAAGTATGTCCATACACAGAGTTCAAAACAAACGAAACATTTCACGAATGATTCGTCCAAAGACACAAACTTTGCAAAGAAAAAAGAGTGCAAACAAAACGATTTCTGTTTCGCTCATTGACGAGCATCAGCGTTGCCGTTTTGGTCCAATTGGACTAAAATTGGTAGGTTCATTCTCCTTTGGTAGATTGGTTGGTTTGATGAACCTTTTGGTAGGCAAAAATGTTTTGAAAATACAACCGAATTGAGCACTAAAATTTGTTCGCTTAATTTATGTTTACACGTTCAATACATTGCTTTCACTTTGTTCGCACGTATACGATTTCTTTGTTTTTTCTATATTTTATTAAGCAGACAATTTTCTGCAAACAAAAACTAACTTCCCAAAGCTATGACCGATCTGCTGTTGAAATAGAACGAGAAATTACTTATCGTCTTGAAAAAAAAAAATGGTGATAGGCAATTTGCAATGTGTGGGTGTATTTGTAAAAAAGTGCGAGTGTATGCAAATTGAAAAGAATTTGGGAATTTTTTGATTGAACTGCATAAAATGTCTGATTTTGTTTTTTCACGCACAAAAAAAAAATTTTTAATAAATCAAATTAATCTCAAAGATATTTACATTTTTTGAAAAATATTTTTATGGAATAAGTAAATTATTTTATTTAAAGGCACGAATTTGTTTTGTTTAACATTAAAATTTGTATGAATTGTTAACTAATACTGTAAACAATAATATGTGTAGTTTTTATTTTGGCTGTTAATTTGTGCTGAAAATCCCGTAAATTCAAGAAATCTAGCTTTAGTGAGGAAAAGTTTGGTAGTTTGCAAACTGATTTGGTAGGCGTTTTGTACCTAATAATATTTTCAAGTGGCAACACTGACGAGCATTGGTAGATCGTTTTTCGTACAGATGAAGAGTGTAATCAGCTATGCCCACGTGTATGCTTCGTATATGTGTACTAGCAATTACCCGGCGTGCTTCGCTGCGCCTTAAATGTATTTTTGTGTTGTAACCAGTGTTGCCGCCGCTCAAAGAACTTTCTAACCAAGATTTGACGAAAAAGTTACCAAATGTAAGGAAAAATAACCAATTTTTTTATTAGATTAACTCAGGTCATCACAAATTCTTTTATATAGTACGTATAGACAAATTTTACAAACCAAAGAAAATCAATTTTCATTTCCATTTTTTAAAAGAAAATCCTTTTAAGGCTGAAAATAAATGAAATACATTCATATATAACTATATATATATAAATACATATTTTAGAAAATCAGGCATCCCGTATTAGGTGCATATGTATGTTAATATCTTCGTAAACATTAGCAGACTGTAAATGACGTTTTTAAATAAATACATAGGTGCACAGTGTCAACGTGAACAACCACATTGTAAATATTTTATAATTAAGATTAAACAATTAAAAATTGCCGCTGTGGTGTAGTGGTAAGCAGTGGCTTCCACTCCGCAGCACCTGGGTTCAAGCCCTGGTAAAAGCAACATCGCAAAAAAATATAGAAAAAATGTTTTTTCTTAACAGCGGTCGCCCCTCGGCAGGTAATGGCAAACCTCCGAGTGCATTTCTGCCATGAAA
>NW_023458562.1:2773095-2861987 GCF_013731165.1 Rhagoletis pomonella | reverse complement strand
CCCCCCCACCTACCTTGCCCTAAAGTTTGGCACGTTACTTCTGGGACACCCTGTATTATACCCATATAACGGTAATTTTAAGAAATACGAAAACTTCGATATTTTAGTAACTACTGAAGATAATTCACTCAAAATTGATATTTGCAATAATTTTTAGACGGAAAATAAGAATATTTTAAATTTTTGGAAAATGGGCGTAGCCACGCCCACTTATGGTTAGATGTGTATATCTTGGTAACCGCTGCACCAATTTCTTCCAAACTTGGCACAGTTGTTGGCCTTAGGATAGCATACTAAATGGCAGAAAATTTTAAAAATCGGACAATAACCACGCCTACCTCCCATATAACGGTAATTTTCAGAAAAACGAAAACTGTGATATTTTAGTAACTACTTAAGATAATTCGCTCAAAATTGATATTTGCAATGAGTTTTAGACGAAAAATAAGAATATTACAAAATTTTGGCAAATGGGCGTAGCCACGCCCACTTATGGTTACATGTGTATATCTTGGTAACCGCTGCACCAATTTCTTCCAAGCTTGGCACAGTTGTTGGTCCTGGTACAGCATACCAAATGGCCGAAAATTTCTAAAATCGGACAATAACCACGCCCACATCCCATATAACGGTAATTTCGAGAAATACCAAATCTTCGATAAATCAGTAAATATTGAAGCTAATTTATTCAAAATTGATGGTTGCAACAATTCTTTACCAAGAAATACGTTTATGACAAAGGCTGAATTTCTTTATTCATTCTGAACGTTTGGAATAAACTTTTTTGTTTACTTATTCTTTAGAATGTTCCTGATGATATGTTAACGTATATTTCAAAAGCATTCTGTTTATTCCGGCTGTGAAATGAGATTATCCGGAATGTATAAAGAAACGCAGCCAAAATTTTGGAAAATGGGCGTAGTACCGCCCACTTGTGATCACATATATGTATCTCGCTAACCGTTCTAGCAATTTGTACCAAGCTCGGTATGGTTATTGTGCTTGCCACATAAAAGCAAACCGTTGAAAATTGTTGAAATCGGACTAAAATTGAGGCCGCTTTTCATATAACGGTAAATTTCAGAAATGCTTGAAATTTCAATATTTCGAAATTTAAGGACGCTAATTTACTTAAAATGTATACACCCCGGCTTATCATGTAGCGGTAGCTTTCGGAAAGAAGGAAAACATATATTTAATACTTGCGCCGGGTATTTAATGTTCGGCTCCGCCCGAACTTAAGCTCATGTCACATAAAACTTTTGCTTCGCTTTACGTGACAGATTCGCTTTGACAGATAAGATGAATTGTATGAAAATGCACAAAGCATGCCACATAAATCGTTGAAGCGGCAGCGCGAAGCGAAAAGATGGTCAACTCCCATCTTTTTGCGCGCTTTGGCAATCAGCCGGTTTAATATTTATTTTGTTTCGTCCAAATTCGGGTTTTCATGCAGAAACATAAAACTTAATTACATTGCTGATAATTTTAAATCAAAATAATTAAAATCCACAGCAACTTTGATGAGTAAAAAAGCGGTACAACATTGTTTTCTTGGCGTTCATTGTGGCATACCTTTTGCGTCTGGCGCTTTGCTGGCAAAGTTATAAATGTCACGCAAAGCTACAAAGTTTTATCTGGCATCAGCTTTAGACTTTCTTACTTGTTCTTTGCAAAGTTTGTGTCTTTGGACGAATCATTCGTGAAATGTTTCGTTTGTTTTGAACTCTGTGTATGGACATACTTGGATACATATGTACATACATATGATTAGTTTGTTGTGGCAACCACATACTGCACATGACTTCGAAGCGATGCTTTGCCTTTCGGTTATAAATGTGTACACACATACATATGTATGTATTTAGCATGTTCATTCAGTGATCGCTGTTTAGCTCAAATACGTTTATATGCGTATGTATGTGCAGTCTCGTCGCTCAAACACATCTCTTTTGCCTTTGTGAGCTGGTGTTTGATCGGCACTGATGTACAGATTTTTCGCGTAGCTATGCGCTGTATTTGGCAACCAAATAGGCTTATGCTTGTACGTCTTTGTAATTTTTTATAACTTTACACCCAAAAAAAGGGTGCTTATCTTCCAAGAATAAAAAATATAAGTATGCCACTCTGCGTCTTTTTACAAATGCTTCGTTTAAAAAAAAAAATATTAAAATCGGTTTAGTACTTTGAGAAATAAGTCGTTACAAACGTCCTCCATATAATCAATTTTATATAATAGTATAGATATATGAACGCACGCTGTTTGGTCCACCAATACATACGCGTACGAACAACAGCGGACATGTTTTCTACCTAAAGGCCCGTCCACATAGAACTTTGGCGTTGCGTTGGCGTTGGCGTCGCTTCAACAGCTGACTATGAATACATGAATCCAAATGCAGCCGTCCACATAGCCAAAATTCGACAACGCTCACGCCAACACAAAGCAAAAAGATGGCCAACTCTCAACTTTTCGCGTGCGTCGCTCGTCAGCTGTTGCAAATAAGTAAAATTATGTGAAATATTTTTCCTTTTTAATCAAGTGCGGGCAAGAAATATCGTTTTTAATGCAATTATCGATAAGAAATATTAATTTATCTGTCGTTAGTATGTTAATTTAGTGGCCCAAGGATTCGCTGCCAAGCGTTCATTGTAGCAAGCATACTTTTAACGTGCGTTCTGTCAAACCAACGCCAACGCCAAAGCCAACGCGAAAGTTCTATGTGGACCGGCCTTAACATTCGCGAACGCGAACTATCTGGACTGGTTTTATGCTTCTCGTTCGCGAAGGAGAATCAATACAGAATATTTGATACGTTCACCTTCGCGTTCGCGTACGAAGGTGAGTGAATATTTCCGAACCCTGGTTTGGGGGTTATTAGAACCAGTGCACGGACTTTACCACTTTATTGGTAGATCTACCAACTTTTTAGCTGTATTTTATTTTCTACAATTTTTACCAACAAAGGCTTAAAATCTACCAATATTTTTTCGGAAAGAAAACAAAAAGATTTAAATGAACGCAGTGTATACATATTTTGCCATCGAATACACCTAAAATAAATATGAAAAGTTAACTCTGACCATGGCCAATTTAAAAGTGAAATTACATCTCTATCAGCTGTTTATGGAAATATTTTTCGTTAGCAATACTTTGTGTAGCAGACTGCCAAATGAATGGGTTGCAAATTTCAAGCATTTCAAAACTAATTTTTACCAAACAATTTTGTAGTGCAGAGTAATTGTTTTTTTTTTTTTTTTAATGTAGAATAAAGGCACCCGTGTTCGAGTCAAATTCGGATCGAAATTTCTTTTTGAATTACGGCATTTGGTGGCGAGTTTGCTTTTTCAGCTTAAAATATATTTAAGACAAACGGCTGTCATTTTATTTTATTCGATTCGAATCGTGATTCATTCGATCACGGATGCCATTATTCGGGCCCATTTTTAAGTTTTTTCTTGAATGTTTTGTTGGCGTAAAATACATTTTTTGTTGTATTATAAAAAAATACAATTTATTCCAAGGTGAATTCATATAAGGTGATACCAGAAGTTCAAAACGGCCACTAACAAATTTTACGCGTAATTACAGTAAGAATTTCAACAAATACATCATTTTGACAATAAGAATCACCAATGCGAAAATCTAGCTGCTCTGATAGCACTACCTTACCTGATTTCGCCTTCATTTATTCTATATGAGTAAAACCTATCTAATATTGTTTCTTTTAAAAAAATCTACCAACTTCTACCAATTTTGTATGTAAAATCTACCACTTTTAATTTTTTTGAAGTCCGTGCACTGATTAGAACCCAGATAGGAGCTTGAAAACTATTAAAGTCGAGTATACACAACTTTGGAATACTCGATTTGTAACTTTGAGTTTTATTTTTGCCAAAAAATGTAAAAGGCAACAATAACCGATTATTTGCAAATTTTAACTTTTATTTTTGCCTTAAAAAAATAAAAAACAGAATTAACCGATATTATTTGCTCAAACTTACATTTTTTGCTTTGCAATAACCGGTACGGTCTCTGGGTAAGAATGATAAGTAAGTTGGCAAATCTAATCTTCTTAGAAGCAGACAAGTGTCGAATCCTACACTTTTTCCTAATGACAACAAGATTTTTCACAATAGTTTCTTTGCGCTCCTGAAAAGTAACGATTTTCACCTTCGATAGTTTAACATGGTAGCGACGATATCTATGATTTAAATTGAAATTGGCTAGAAAAAAGTTAAAATAATTATTATATATTTTCTGTTACTATGAATTTAAATCGTTTTGGATATACAAAATATATGTATATAAACACTGGAATATAAAATTTAGCCTTGTTTTTCGTATTTAGCTCTGTAAACTCCTTTTGAGTCATATTTATCCAGTAGCAATTTCCATTCCCCTGGTCGGTTAACCCGAAGAAAATTAATGACCTTTTGAGAATTTTTCCTCTGGCTGTCGGTACACTTGGAACATTCCGTCTGCAATGCATCTGGTAACAATTCTACAAAAAAAGTTTACGCAATTATTTAGTCATGAAAATGCATAAGCATTAAACTAAAACTTACTTTTTAATTCACGGCCCTCAGGAGTGCAAGGTCCTTTTTCCATAAGGCACTTAATATAGTTGGTTAGAATACGATTATTTGACAAAACTCCGTCTACATCAACATTATCAAATTTGTTTGTGTACTGCTTTTGACATGATGCGTGCTGAACAGCAATAATCACCAATAACATTAAAATTGCTTTCATATTGGCCTGAAATCATAAATTTATACGTATGTATCAAGGCACATTAAACAGGTAGTATCAGTAGAGCAAAAACAACATTTGCGTGTATTTTGTTGTTGCTTCTGGTATCGAAAGTGTCAAAAACTGTTCTGAATTTTTTCTTCTAAATCAAAGCGTGCCATGTGAAATACAAAAAAATATAAAAAATAAAAAATTGAAGTTGGAAAAAATAAAAATTGTTGCAACTTTCTTTCCTAGTAAATTTGTTTACTTCTCGAAGCATTGATCCATCCTTTACAAGGGCCAGTAATCAGCGGTTGTGCTGCTGAGTTGGGCGAACGTTCCAAAAGCTGCTATTCAATCGCTTGTTTTGTATGGAAAAAGGTTTCACATGCAAATGGATTTTAACAATTCAGAATTTTTGTGAGAAAAAGTTAAAAATATTTGACATGTTCGAGACCAAATAATTTGAAAATAAATCAAATCAGCTGCTCTACTGATACTACCTGTTCAATGTACCTTGGTATGTATGTATGTTAAAATTATTTATATGAGGTAATTTGCTAAGCAGTCATGTAATAATATTAATTGACAACTGAAAGTAACATATGTACATATAAGCAAATAATTTTGATACCAGATACCCTTACACTTAAGAAAAAAAATTTAATGGTACATGTCGTCGCTAATATGTCAAACTATCGAATATGAACATTGGTACTTTTCAGGAGAACAAGGAAAATGTTGTAAAAAATGTTCTTGTCATTAGAAAAAAGTGTGGGATTCGCCACTTTATTATAACCAGTATCCTCTGCTTCTAAGAAGACTCGAAATTTGACGATTTGCCAATTTTTGCATCACTCTAAATGCATTCGATAATTTGACATGGTAGCGACGATGTAGTAAATTCCACCTCCAGATATTAGCTGCTTTTCTTTACGAATACAGAAATGGACACAGATTTCTTGACAATGGTAGATACCCATAAGCTACCATAAGAGAAGTACTTTTTATTGGAAACAGTTTTCAAATGTATACCATAATTAGCATTTAGAACCTAGCGTCGAAACGCTAAATGTGGAGGAACTTTGTCATAAAACATCCCTATTACTATGAATACTTGTGTAGGTAATACCTCGTGTGACTCATATAATATTTGAAAACATTGTTGGTAAACAATGAAAGAGTTTTTGCTTTTACGGGCGAGAAAACAATGCTAAGGGCCGGTTGCTCAAAGCCTGGTTGACACTAATCCCCGGTTAAACATCGTTATCGACGTTACCGACACCATGTTATTTGCATGGAGCCGAAAACGTCGATAACGATGTTAATCGGTGATTAGTGTCAATCAGGCTTTGAGCAACCGGCCCTAAGTGAAACTTATTATTCTGTTTTGCTTTGATTTGAAAGAGGGCAGCGCAAATGGTTTTACTTGACTGTACACTATTGCACACTTCAGTCAATGCAGTAATGAAGCAAATACCCTTGAAAATAAATGAAGTGGAACTCAATACTTGCTCGCAATCCAAACAGATACTGTACCGTCGTTTATGCAATGACAATATTTGTTTGCTAATTGTAAATCACAGCACACGGCAGTGCGAGCAAATGACGAAAGCAGTCTCAGTAGCCTAGCTTATATGTACACCAGATTTGGAAGCTTTTATCCAGACCTCCAATCGACATGATTGAGGAATCGCTGGAAAGGCCTTGCGGTGTGTTCAGCGTGTCCAGAAAATGTATTAAAGTTTCGTAAGTGATCCGCCAAATTCTTAAAAATTAGGCTAAAGGGTTGCGAAAATATTACGGTTTTTTGGTTTTGTCGATTTACGGGGGCATGCAGGTACACTAAACATATTTAGTATTATTCTATAAGACAATATCTTTTCAACGATAACTTTTTTCATTTAATTCCGCCTACTAGTTAAAAAGAGATAGAGCTAAATAGATTTTGGTTCGTGTCTCCGCTACATCATGTTTTGGTATAATATGTAAAAGGATTATTTAAAAATGTTTCGTTAATGTTACTTATTTTTTATTTATATAAATACATCCTTTAAATATATTTTAATTTTAATGTTAAAAATCTGGCAGCACTTTAGGTTAGATTAGGATAAGTTATTGTGGCAGACCCACGATCGGCACTCACCTACACGATATGTATTTGCACATGTAAATGCTACTATTCTGCATGTACTCGTATGTATCATATATTAAAACGCATCAAGTAGCGTTTACATATGGAAATACATGTCGTGTAACTGGGCTCTTAGACATTCAATTGTCCATTGTACTATACCACACTACATACACAAATTCTTAGAACGGTAACTATGTTAAACTAAGAGAAGCGCTGGGTGCTCACAACAAAGTTCCACAGGTAGCTGATGTCCACTCGGGAGAGCCCTTCGGGAGTGTTGATGCAATGCGCACCGAGGTGCTTAAGTCTTAAGGGATCCGTGACGATATTGAATCGCACCGCGTGGGTTCCTAAAGGACAATGTCCGGTCAGTACACCTTTAAGAATCGAGAGTTGGCGTTTAGCCAGCTGTAGCAGCCCTCTGGGACCCAAATCAGCTTGATTTGGAATTATTCCGAGGCGGTAGAGAGAAAGGTCAGGCATTCCCCGACCACACCCAGAAAAAGGTTTAGTTATAATTACAAAGATTTGGTTATAGTGACCAAGTGGCATAGTTGGATATGGCGAAATAAATATGTAGTTCACGAAAGTCTGCAGTTTTCTTGAGACTTCTGGTTGGGACAAATGTATATTTGTTAATAATTACAAAACGACTACCTTGATTGGACAATATTGTTAGTTAAATAAAATCATTCTTGAGCAAATATAAACAATGCTTTGGTTGATGCAAGTTTTCAATTAATTTTGTGAATTTGCTGTGGACTTGAATCAGCTTATCGTTTATTATTGGAAAAAATGTTTCAGTTTGACACAAATACAAATTTACTCGATGGTTTTTGTGTTTACTTTCTTCTTTTATTTGCATATATTAAGCATAAAAAATACATACATATTTACATAAATAGTTACTAGTGTAAATAATACATATGTATATGGCGATAAGAATTTCCTAAAAAGAAAAGATAAAACAGGAACAGTCGTGCGAAAACCCAGGTCAATATCTGCTGGAAGTGCTGGTTTAAGTATAATGCTTTGCTTTTCCCTTGGCTAAATATACACTTTCAAATTATAGTTTACATGAAATATATATCTACTGAGAAACCCCGGTTTGCATCAAACTTTATATTTCTAAATAACTATGAGCGCACCGAAACAACTCGCGGCGATAGCAGAACTGAAACTGAGACAAACAAGTCTGGGCATGTCATAGCGCATACTTTTCTTTCTATACCTAGCGCAGTGATCGAAATAATGGTCGGCATACTAGCACATTCAAACGATTCAATAAGTGGAACTATGTGCATTACTCAGCTGGCGCTCTTCGTATGTGAAACACACATGTGCTGAGAGAGCGCTCAGCATTCTTTAGGGGTGGCTCACAAGCATGAATATTTTCTCTCTCAAACCAAATCGTGGTTGCCTCAACTAGGATTTGGTAACTATGACTAAACCATGGTTGAAAGAAAGCTGATCTGCATTAGCAGAGCCTAATAACATCCTTTTACGAATGGAATTTGTAGAAATATGCTTCAAAGAAATATTTATTAGTATTTACCAAACCCTTCAACTAAATTAACAATTTGGTACAACCTAGATGAATATTAGAAGTTTTAATATATTTAGTTATAATTACCAACCCATGGTAATAGTTCCCAATCCTTGGTAAGAGTTCCCAAATATTGTCAAAATTCGGGAACTTAATATCTTTAGTTGTCTAAACTAATCCTTTATCTCAGTGTAGTCGACAGTACATTGGTGCATAGCAAATCGGGTGTTTTTTTATAGCGGCCAGCTTTCTCCAGAGACTACCATTGTCCCATTCGTCCCTTTGAGGGTTGTGTGTGGAGAACGATCCTTTTGGGGCTAGCCTCGGAAGGCTTCAGTCCATTTCTTCCGTTAAGAAGTCGAAGCTTTCGAGAATTGTCAAGTGCCCGTGCGCTGGGTTGTAAGAGAACCCAGAGCTTTTGAACGTAATGGCTGAAGAAACCGCCGCTACATTGCCCGTGGTGACATAGAGCATAGCATTTAGCGCTAAAGTAGGAGTACTCTGGAGCGCTCCGCTGATTTCAACGTGGGCCGCCCTTCGCACGCGCTCTAGCTTCCTAACAAGAGTGGTCTTTTCCAGCGAGTTCCACCAGACAATGTTCCCATATAACATTAGAGGCCCCATCTCTTCCCTATGACATTCTTACAGCAGTAAAGAGCCACCGATACCTTTTTATACCCGAGCGCACTTGTGCACAAGGGTATTATAACTTTGTTCACATAACGGTTGTTTGTAACAGGCAAAACGAATCGAGATAGATATAGACAAATGTATACATAAATGATAAGAATGAAAAGAGAAATCGATTAAGCGGTGACTGTCTGTCCGTCCGTCCGTCCGTCTGTCCGTCCGTCTGTGCACACGATAACTGGAGTAAAAATTGAGATATCTTAACGAAACTTGGTATGTTAACTTCTTTCCGGCGTAGGACGGATGGTATTGAAAATGGGCAAAATCGGACGATAACCACGCCTACCTCCCATATAACGGTAATTTTCAGAAATACGAAAACTGCGATATTTTAGTAACTACTGAAGATTATTCATTAAAATTAATATTTATAACAATTTTTAGACAAAAACTAAGAATACTATAAATTTTTGGAAAATGGGCGTAGCCACGCCCACTTATGGTTACATGTGTATATCTTGGTAACCGCTGCACCAATTTCTTCCAAACTTGGCACAGTTGTTAGTCTTACTACAGCATACTAAATGGCCAAAAAATTTTTAAATGGGACAATAACCACGCCTACCTCCCATATAACGCTAATTTGGAGAAATACGAAATCTTGGATAAATCAATAAATATTAAAGCTAATTTACTCAAGATTGATGCTTGCAACAATTCTTTACCAGGAAATGCGTTTATGATAAAGTTTTGGAAAATGGGCGTGGCACCGCCCACTTATGATCACATATATGTACCTCGGTAACCGTTCTACCAATTTGTACCAAACTCGGTATGGTTATTGTGCTTGCTACATAAAAGAAAACCGTTGAAAATTGTTGAAATCGGACTAAGATTACGGCCGCTTTTCATATAACGGTAAATTTCAGAAATGCTTGAAACTGCAATATTTCGAAATTTAAGGACGCTAATTTACTCAAAATTGATACACCCCGGCTTACCATCTAGCGGTAGGTTTCGGAAAGGTGAAAATCATATACTTAGTACCTGCGCCGGGTATATAATGTTCGGCTCCGCCCGAACTTAGACTTTCTTACTTGTTTTCTTCTTATTTCGTGCTGTAACCGCCTAAGCGGTTTTGGCCGAGTTCAACAAAGCACGCCAGTCGTTTCTCTTCTGTGCCAACTGACGCCAATTGGAAACGCCAAGTGAAGCCAAGTCCTTCTCCACCTCATCTTTCCATCACAGTGGGGGCCTCCCTCTTCCTCTGCTACCACCAGCGGGTTCCGAGTTGAATACTTTCAAAGCTGGAGCGTCGGTGTCCATTCGAACGACATGGGCAAGCCAGAGGAGCCGCTGTATTTTAATGGCTGCAATTTAGTTTGGCATCCCCGGAGTTCCGCATTAAGGTAGCTATGGAACGGTAGGGGAACTCCCCCTTATTGCAAATATATAATTTTAGCCGCCGGAGGCTTATAGTTTTTAAGTTATTTGTTGTTAAAGTTTGTAAATTGAACTAACCTCTGGGCGCTGTTTCACACAATAAACACTATATTTACGTACACACTTCTGCAAAATAGTTGCATTAAAACCCCGCACAATGAAATACAAACATATTTTTTATATTTGTGATGTATTTGTAATAAATTTAGTATGTTTTTAAAATTATCACGCACATTGTGAATACAGAACGGTTGATTCAACCATGGTTTCACACTGAAATTAGAAGAGTGCTGCCACATCTAAGATAATAACAATAAAAGAGAATAGTTTTAATCTTAACCGTTTTCAAAAAACACTTTATTAACATAGTCCATAAATATATTTTCTGAAGTTCTCATATACATTTTTATATACAAGACAATTTTTATAAAACACCCAGTAACCATAATAGACATCACTGGGGCAGCCCCAGGTTTACCACACAGAAAGGGAATTCTAGTTACCCCATCCTTTCCCAAGGCTACATGGTACACAACAAAAGGAGAATTATATTTGGTATGGGTTATAATCCTAAAGCGCGGCCGAAGGCCGCCTACGCAGAAAGGAATTGTACGCAAAAATACTGTGTGTGTATTTTTATTTTTGCCTGCGGTGTTTTTTAAACCATATTTTAAAAAGAAAAAATTTGTAATAAAAAATCGCGCTATCATTTTTTTTTATATATATTGGGGGTGTTTAACCCCATACCCTCCTTTACTACTAATTCAACGCTGAACAGGAAAACGGGTACGATAAAAACTGTTCTCTTTTATTGTTATTGTTCTTAGATGTGGCAGCACTCTTCTAATGTCAGTGTGAAACCAGGGTTGAATCAACAGTCCTGTATTCATAATGTGCGTATACATATATAAGTGCGTGATAATTTTAAAAACATACTAAATTTATTAAAAATACATCATATATGTAAAACATATGTTTGCATTTCATTGTGCGGGGTTTAAATGCAACTATTTTGCCGAAGTGTGTACGTAAATATAGTGTTTATTGTGTGAATTAGCGCCGAGAGGTTAGTTCAATTTACAAACCTTAACAACAAATAACTTAAAAACTATAAACCTGCGGCGGCTAAACTTATATATATTTGCAATCAGGAGAACTCCCCCTACCCCTT
Source organism: Rhagoletis pomonella (assembly GCF_013731165.1). Classification (NCBI taxonomy): domain Eukaryota; kingdom Metazoa; phylum Arthropoda; class Insecta; order Diptera; family Tephritidae; genus Rhagoletis; species Rhagoletis pomonella. Next base: position 2,850,322 of record NW_023458562.1, on the reverse strand, counting down.
ATAACCACATTTTTTTTCGCGGCGGATGCCAAACTAAAATTTTCCCATTTTAATTCGCAGCATTATGTCCATGGCGTTGTAAAGCTCATACAGCTCATCGTCTGCAGTACTCGCCGTCGCCAACGCGTAAAGGGCCGTAAATCTTCCGCAAAATCTTTCTCTCGAATATTCCAAGAGCCGCCGCATCGGATGTTCTCATTGTCCATGCCTCCGCGCCATACACCAGCACAGGCATGAAGAGTGACTTATAGAGCGTGGTTTGCGTACGTCGAGAGAGGACTTTACTCCTGAATTGCCTACTCAGTCCAAAGTAGCACTTGTTAGCAAGAGCGATTCTGCTTTGGATTTCCATGCTGATATTATTATCGCTCCTCAATATTAGGTTTCCCAAGAACTTGACCCTGTTAGAGAGAACAAGTAAAATACCCCCTATTGATGGAAGCTGGGCATGAGGCACTTTATACTCCTGGTGAATAGAACGAGCTCCGTATTTCCAGGATTGATAGGAAGTCCGCAGCTAGCGGAGCAATTTGTGACCATGTTTAGGTACTCTTGCATAAGATCGTACAGATTGTCCAAGAACTTTCCTCTGACGATGAGTGCCAGATCATCCGCGTAGGCAACCACGCGGCATCCTCTCCTTTGCAGTTCCTCCAATACGTCGTTTATCACGAGTATCCAGAGAAAGGGTATAAAGAGCCTCAAACGCTCTCGAGGAATCCTGTTTCTAGTGTGCAGGCAAAACAGTCCCTCAAAAGTCTTCAAAACGAAAGAAGAGGGACTGATTGGTCTGAGGTCTCTAGGGTATACGTTCACGTTCACGGGTATCTCTTCGGGATAGTACCCTCTTTCTAGGCACCTCGCATCGGGGTGAGCGAGCGACACGAGACCTCCACAGCCTTTTGCAGTTGCGCAGGAATGATGCCATTCGGTCTAGGGGACTTGAAAGAGTCAATTGGCTAGAGCATTCGGCGTTTCTCCAGTAGTTCACCGGAGGATGTAGGGCAGTAAACCGTAGGCTCACGCAGTACAGAATTTGGGGAATGTCAAGGAGTAGCTTAAGCGATTCCTCTACACTCATCGTCCAGACGAGTCATTCAAACCTTCTACGGTTTCGTAGAAATTTCTCCATGACTCACTTTTGGCCTTTCTTAAGTATCTCGGACTTCTAGATACCCAGTTCAATTTTGTAGAGTTCCCAGTGGGAGTTTTGTCCAATCTTCTTGAATTTTTTTGAAAAGGCTCCTGCTCGACGCCCTGAGTTCTAAAGGTTCCATCGTCCACCATTTAGGTCAGACTTTGCCCCACTTTACAGCCTTCACAATTTTTTCAATATGGTATACATCCAGTCGTCTCTTTTTGGCATACACAAATGCAAAATGCTTAAACGCCAAGCGGCAATGAAATTTTCCGTGCATTCTTTACGAGAATGGTATATGACCACAAATAGGAACTACGAAGAGACCACGGCCATTGAGAGAACTAAAAAATCACGGGCTCCTTGATATAAATTGTATAAATTGAAAAGTGTATAGCCCAAATCGCCGAAAACGAAACAAAGGGGAACAATTTTTTCTCAGGTTTCTTAGATTTTTTAGGTGGTGTGCAATAAGGCCCGCGGAAATAATGCCCACCCGATTTTTTTCTATATCTGGGTCATTCATAGTTGAGATAGAGTGCAATAAGGCCCGCCGATAGAAAGCCCATGGGCTTTATTTCCCAAACAAAGAGAAATAAAGCCCATGGGCGAAAGGGAAATATCGCCCACCAATAAAAGGCAATAAAGGTCGCGGGCTTTATTTCCTTTGCGAAAGAGCAATAATGACCGCGGGCTTTATTTCCCAAGGAAAAGTAAATAACGGCCGCTTCACTTATTTCATAAAAAAGGAAATAAAGCCCATGAGTAGTAGTTTCTCTGGCTCTATGAGTATGGTAAGCAAATAACTTGTGTCAAAACCAAACTAATTGGACAATGTTTTCGAGTACTACTTAAACACATATACTCATCATTTAAACAAAAAAATATTGCGTGGAAAAGTCTGTCTTACGAATGCTGTCATGTTTCCACATTTTATTTACTGACTTTACAATTTTTTTTAACGGTTGGCATCATTTTACATTAAAATAGTGCAATATTTTAACTGCAATTAATTTCGCACAGAAAAAGTAATCATTTGACCTAATGTGCAGTGGTCAAAAAATTATAGCCGAACCACTTTTTTCTAAGTTTTAACGTATTACTTTTGTTGTCATTGAATTTTTGTAATTTTTTTTTTATAAAAAATTTAGTTCATTCTTTAACAAAGCCCGTGTAAATCCAAGTTTCCAAATTTGTGGAATAGTAAAAAAATTAAAAAAATTTTCGTGTAAATTTCGAACTTTTTAAAAATTCTAAAAATTCAATCGAAATTTTTAGCCATTTGGAACTCATACTTTATTCTACTAGAATTCAATGCGCCACAAAACTGCATACTCAGATTTTAATTAAAAACTCGAAATTTTAACGAAAATTTGTTGAATTATTTTTTAAATTGCATAAATGTGGTAATAGATGCGGACAAGGTGGCAACGCCACGGCGAAGTGAATGCAACATACGAACGGACGAAACAAGACAAGAAACCGAGAGACAACAGAGGAGAGTCGCTAGCCGGACGCGGACGTGAAAACACACTCGAAATGTCTTATTAAAATTACTTTACTTATTATTAAAATTACTTAAAACTATTACTTAAGATTAAATAAAACTATTATTGAAAAACTAAATGTATACACTTTAGGGGCAGGGGGGTGCTCGAGCCCCCCTTTCTAACTTTCAAATTTTCCTTATATATATATATAATAGTACCCTGAAATGTCAGCTTAATAGGGTCGAGCCCCCTCCTAAATTTCATTCTGGCTACGCCGATGTATGTGCATATGTGACAATAAATTAAACATATGTATATTCAAACCGAAACCGTGTGTGTGTTGCGCATCATTTTTGAACGGAAAAGGGACGACTTAGCCGGAGTATCGGCATAAGTCCTACATAAATTTTTAAGGCAGTGTCACTCGATTGGTGCATTTGTACAGATTTGTACATTTTTATATTGGGCTATTGGTAAAAAATGGGACAATTTTGATTTTTGTAGTCAAAAGATTGGTATAATACAGCGATGTTCTATTGAAAAATTTCAACAAATTAACTTTCGTGAGTGGGATAAAGAAAAATATTTTGGGTGTTCACACAATTGGGATACGATTTGCACCTAATTTTGGAAAATACCCAATCGTGTGACACTGCCTTTGAACTTGTATTTATACGGATGTTTTTAAAGAACGAACTATAAAAAACGAGCCAAAATTAAATAACAGTAAAAATAATATTTTAAAACTTGTGAAAATTCGGTGCGGCTATAATTTGTTCGCTGCTGTACATAAGTTGACTATGATTACCCGGCCGTGCTATCATAGTAGCACAATGCCACTAAGCGCATTTTAAAATTTTCAGGCAATAGCCCCATGCGATTATCGATTATATTTTTTGTTGTTTGTGTGAAATATTTCATTTTTATCAGTATTTTTCTTTTAATCAAAATATGTTGAAATAAAAGTGAAATTAAAAAAAATTTTGCCACAACCACATTTTAAACTTTGCACAGATTGCTTTGCAGAGCACAGTAGGCGTACTAATCTAAATAGTAATACAAGCATTTTGTGTCCAATTTGCCGTCAAATTATTCGACAATCGACGAAAGCATTTATTTAACTTTTTACTTTTTCATGTTACTTTTTGTTGCTAAACTTTGAATTATTTAATTTTCATTCACATGTACATACATACATACATATGTATTAAATATATGCATTGAAATTCGTTAATTTAAATTTCTTCGTATAATAAAGAAACCAAATATTTAGTTCTATGTTATCATATTAGTTAGTTTTTATTGAGAACAGGGGGTTTTGGATGTACATATTCTAAAATGGAGACAAGAGCCACAATGAGGATGACATAACGCCCGCGGGCGCTATTTCCGCGGGCCTTATTGCACTCCACCATATTCTGATGTGTCAGACAATATACACAACAGACACGAATCTCCTCCTATTAATTAGGGATGGAAATTAGCCATGGGTAATTGCGCAATTTTTTTGGCGCTAGCTCAATAACGCCAGCGCCACCTGTGGTGTCAGCGCACTAACCCAGCGCAATAGCGCAGTGTACTGAATTGAACACGGCGCCATCTGAGTGTCACCACAGTACCCATCGTCATAAAGTACAGTACACCATACAGTGGTGTCGACTCTCGCTCGACGACTTTTCGACTTTTTTACTATTTGCGGCCGCTGGGTTCAAGCCCTGGTCAAAGCAACGTCGCAAAAAGTTAGTAAAAAAGTTTTTTCTTAACAGCGGTCGCCCCTCGGCAGGCAATGGCAAACCTTCGAGTGCATTGCTACCATAAGCTTGTCATAAAAATACCATCGCCGTTCAGAGGCGACATAAAGCTGTATGTCCCTCCCCACTGTGTGAGAACATCAAGGAGAACACTAGCATATATGTAAGCGCCAATCTATTATTAGTTGCATTTTTTTGTAAGCGAGCGACAAAAGAACGCTCAACTCGGGTAAAAATTTCCTTTTAGCTACTTAAGCAACCTTGTTGGTGGCCGGTAAGAAACATGTGATTAGTTTAACGGGATTTAGCTACAAAAACCAATTGAAATGAGTAATTATGCGAGGTATTTGCGTAATATATATACTTATTTAAAAAATAAGTCACGTATATGTGACCTGGTCTACGGAAAGGGGGCTTAGGTGTCAAAAAATCAATTTTCACTTTTTGCTTGATTCGGATGGAAGATGAGATGCTTTTTCACGTGGTGAAAAGCAGAAAATCCTAACTTGCTTAGAAGTGTACTAAAAATGTAGAGAAAGAAGAGTAAAAATACGACAAAATATAATTTATTGGTAATGAACAAAATACATTGAATTATAAGCTATAAAGACATGATTATACACTAGAAAAACGTATTATGGGCCAAAAATAATAATGCTGAGTAGTTTATGTATTTTTCTTTGTTGTCGTTTTCCTTGAGATCTTTTTACGTGTTGATCCTGAGGAAGATGGACCTGGTTCCTCGTCTGGTTTGAGAACATCTTCACTAGTTTTTGCCTTCCGTTTCTTCGATGGCAAATCTTTCGGCAATGGAGCCACAATATCTACTTTAGATATATCCGAAACTAACTCCTCATCAACACTCATGTTTCATTTCATGCGAAATGCGAAGACGATAATCAACAGAAACAGTAAACGTCACTTCTTCAGTGTTACTTTTTTAAATGTTCCACACTAGCAACTTACACGATGAACTATAATAATATTCCGACCAACAACAACACTTACTGGACCAACAACAACACTTACTGGACCAACAACAACACTTACTGGACGTCCGGCGCGGAGAACAATTAACGAGATAATGAGAAACTGACGAAACGAGTTGCTTACTTTTAACAGCTTTTTCACAGAAAACTAGTTTTCGCACGTAAGCTCCCTTTTCGTAGACCAGGTCACATATAAGGAAAAAAAAATTCCCTCTCTACTTTCCCATTAATAATTCACAATAGAGCAGTTTTTTCACTTACCAACACTACCCTTCAGGTCGCGTATTTTTTAACCGACCTGGCTGAACTCGGATAAATAGCTGAGTTTGTGTTGTTGCTTTGCGTGTATTTCATTATTTAAGCGAGTGTTCTTTTGTAGCTCGGTTGCAAAAGAATGCACCTATTATTATTATTATCTATTGATGGTAGCTTTATTAGCTAATTTTTAGGTTTCACCATCCTATAGTCCGGGAACCAGCGACATATTTTTGTCAATGATTTAAGTTCCGGCCATATTAATATATATGACTCGTATGATGTCGCTACGAAGCGTAGTAACGTTCAGCTGCGCCATTGTGGGTGGGTTGGGCTACAGCAGCCTCCCACGCAAACAAAAAAAATAAAAAATTTAATTGTTTCAGTTTTGCTAGAAATGATAGAGTGTATAGTAAAGAGTAAGAAAACGATGTTCAGCTGGCTGTAAGTGGGTGGGTTATACTTCAGCTGCTCAGGTGAACATAAAAAAAATAAAAAAAATTTATGATTTTAGTTCGCACGAAAATTGGTTAGGTGATAGTGGATATGATGCTTAAATCAAAACAAAAGTTCAGCTGGCTTTATGTGGGTGGAAAAACGTTCATTTGAGGCAGTAAAGGTGTAACGCAGAAAGCAGGTATATGAGCGGCACTCTCAAGGCACGCGTAACTTTAATACGTCAACTGAACGTCTTTCCGCCCGCATACAGTCAGCTGAACGTTTTTTTGGTTTAAAGTGATATTTTAACTATCATATAACCAATTTTCTCCCGAACTGAAAGAATGTATCTAAACTTACACGTATTTACTCATGCAACTGTCGTACAAGTGACGTGCATGTTACGGTAGCAGATTACTTATAATTTCTACTTTATTAATGTTAAATATACAAGAGTTTTCAATCGTCGCGCATTTTACGCGCGTAGGTCTTGTGGTATATTTTTAATTGCGTTTTCCTTTTTATCTAGAACAAAGAGACGAAGCCGCCATATCACAAGGTTTATATGTACAAGGTTGCACATTGGGTATGTCCGTTAGGTCAAAATTTAACAAACAGCTTATTGCTGGGCGACAACATCCAAACAGCGACAACAACAAACAGCGTTCACTTTACACACCGACGACATATACTACGTTTATACTCACGTATTATTTGCAAATAACAATTTGCAAAATGGTAACCTTTGCCGTATAGACGCTGAGTTAATTTTTTATTTGCAAATAACTAAATCACGCAAATAAGTATTGATTAGTGGTACTATTTGCAAATAAGCGCAAGACGCCGCCATTCTTAAGTTTATTTTCTTTTACAATGGCTATCTTATTGCCATTTAGTAATCAAGACGTTGCCATTTTGAACTTTATTTTCTTTTTCGATGGTCATATTATTGCCATTTTATAATCAGGCAATATTAAAAAAGAATTTTTCACCATCGAATAAACAGTGAGTTCGGTATTTGCAAATTATTTTTATTTGCAAATAGCTTACGTACAAACGTAGTAATAGACACACAGTTCAATTGTTGAAGTGAAAGCAAAAATTTGATCGCCTTGTGACGTCTTGCGTACAGAGGGGCAATTTTTATTTCGCACATTGCGCGACCTTGTATGAATTGTTCTTGACCATATCAGTGACTTTGGAGCCTTCATTCGAGTGAGATCTACTACGACAACGCTGCCAGAATAGAAAGTGAAGCGACGCCACCGGGGAATTCTCGCCGCGATGTCGACAATAGTGCCTTTTTGTGTTTTTTGAAAAAAAAGAAAATAATTTTTACAGAACGTTTACAGAACAATCTCTAAAAAAGTGTAGTGAAATATTAACAGTTCGTCAGAACAATAATTTACTTGGAAAAGAAGTTATATTGCCAGCCCAGCCGAATGACTTCCAATTGTATCACGTCAACTGCTACAAACGCTTCACAGCTTTACCGTCAAAATATAGAGTTCATGCCTCGAATCTTGCAGCAAAAAATGCGGAAGCATCATCTTCTTCAATAGGAGGGTAAGTCAAATGATTTTACTTAAATATTTGTTCATAAAGAAGTGTTTTCACAAGCTAGTATTGACATATTTTTATCGTAGTTCTTTGCTCATTATTTATTCCAACCATTCTTAATTTTGTTTTATTAACCTTATTATACTTCATTATTTCTACATGTTTTCTGTTGTATATTGATTAAAGTGTATTCTTAATAAGAAATAGCAGAAATTAAATACAGTGAAATTTCTCATAACCGGACCCTCTATTTGACACATACGACATGAATGTATGCATACATGCTAAAAGGGGAATCACCAATTTCATTTTTATAAAAACCGGCTATGCAAGCTGTTCCGGTTACAAGGACTGTCCGCAATGAGGAATTTCACCACCGCACCGCAGCACCGGATAATATTGCAGATTGTTTACTTGAAGTTGAGCAATTGGGAAACACAAAGCGAGAAAGCTTCATCCAGGAATGTGTGGATAATTCCAATAAGTTTGAGCAGTCGATCCCCCGAACAAAATATCTAAATTTCACAAATGGGATGGCAAAAAAGAAAACGTATATTGGTGGCAAGGAAATAGAATTGCGCATGCAGCGTGATTTATTTGGCCAATTATTAAGCATTTCTTTAAAAAAGTAACTCCCCCCCTGAACACCACTGCCATTGTCCAAGTGCCATCTGGACGGAACAATTTGCAAGACTGACAAATCGTCATTAATGAGATTATTAGAAATGAAAATTAATTCCTCCCCTCCTCAACACACTGATGTTATGATATTTGATGGCTACTTTATGTTGTATTTGATGAAAAACGTGCCTGTTACGTTCGATAACATATCTATACAATTTTTGAAAATGATCTGCGCAAACAGTGCCAACACTATCATCCTCACTTTTGATCGATATATATTTCCGTCAATCAAAGACCCTGAACACAAAATCAGAGGAATGCAACTGTCCAATTTTAGCATCAGTGGGTCTGAGCAAGTACGACCGACCGACTTCACAGGCGAGTGGAAAAATGTCAACTTCAAAGAAGCTATTGTTAGGTTTTTTTTTGACCATTGGGCAGAGGATTACATGGCGCCGTATATAAATAATAAAACTATTTATGTAAATGCTGACGCTTGCCATAAGTATATAGTCAGAGATGGTAAAATGATCCGAAGTATCGAGCATCAACTGACTTGTCCTAGTCACGAAGAGGCAGACACTAAGATTATTTACCACATTTGTAAATTACAAAGTGATACTAACGTTAACATTCGGTGTTTCGACACTGATATTTTAGTCATAATTATCGCCAATATGAGCAATATAGACAAGAATATTAATATATCGATGCAAGTTGGTGTACGTAACAATCAACGATTTATTAATATCAATCATCTGTACGAGACTTTGGGAAGCGATGTAAGCGCGGCGCTGCCAGCCTTCCACGCAATAACAGGATGTGACTTTAACCCGGCCTTTTTCCGGAAAGGCAAAAAGCGCCCTTACTTAATGATGACCAAAAATAAAGAATTTGTCAACAGTTTTATTGCAATGTCCACCTCATCGGAGAGTAGAGAAGATCTTTTTGACAAAATACAAGAATTCGTCTGCCGACTCTACGGCTTCAAAAAAATTAATGACATCAATGAAGCTAGGGTCGCAACGTTCATGAGGAACTACAAGGTGCTGGGGAATAATAATGTTTTCCGCTTGACGAATAAAACTATCGACGGCTCAGCTCTACCACCCTGTAAAGTGGAACTGCAGCAACAATTCCTAAGAGCGTGCTACATCGCTCAGATTTGGGCGCATGCTCATCTACAAGTACCCAGCGGCGAAACACCGTCCGTTAGACTATAGCTGGGAAGAAATGGACAACAGATATCAATTTAAGTGGTTTACTGACAGCCAGTTACCAACATCACTTGACGAAATAACAAACAAAAGGTAAGACAAATTTGAATAGAAAAGTTTTTTCGTTCAAAAATTATTTCATTTAAAAAAATTTTTTTTTTAATAACTGTTTTTTATTTATTAATATATACTTGCTATAAACATTTATTTATGTGATAAATTGTAAATATTAAAAACTAATATTTATTATATCTGTTTGCAGATGATGACAAAGATATACTGTCAGAGATTTCCGAAAGCGATTCTGATAGCGAATCGGATGACGACGCTACAAGCTCGTCAGCAGACCAAAGCGAGGAAGAAACCTAAATTTATTTATGTATATATGCTATGTACAATATTGTGTACGTAAAATAAAAATTTTCATAGATATACTTCTTCATTTATTAACATGTACGTCACTTGTACTAAAGTTGCATGAGTAGGTTTAGATACATTCTTTCAGATCGGGTGAAAATTGGTTATATGATAGTTAAAATATCACTTTAAATCAAAAAAACGTTCAGCTGACTGTATGCGGGCGGAAAGACGTTCAGCTGACGTATTAAAGTTACGCGTGCCCTGAGAGCGCCGCTCATATACCTGCTTTCTGCGTTACACCTTCACTGCCTCAGCTGAACATTTTTCCACCCACATACAGCCAGCTGAACGTTTGTTTTGATTTAAGTATCATATCCACTATCACCTGACCAATTTTCGTGCGAACTAAAATCATACATTTTTTTTATTTTTTTATGTTCACCTGAGCAGCTGAAGTATAACCCACCCACATACAGCCAGCTGAACATCGTTTTCTAAGGCACTCCGCACATTAAGCTCCTAATCATAGTAGTGTAATCGTTTCGCCATACTAAAGTATAAAGCTTTTATGCCGAACACATGTGTTTCAATGAAGCTCTGTACATTACGATTCAAAATCTTGTTTTCGCCTAAACATAAAAGCTTCATGAATCGAAGCGCCCAACATTGTAAGGCGCTTGTAGTTTTGAAATCATCATTTGTTTACTTTTTTGTGTTGGAAATAAAATTTATTTGTCAATTCAATAGAAAATGAATGATTTCGTGCTAAAATTCGTGCAAATTGTATTAAACCACAAGCGTTTATGTAATATTTCGGAGCAGAAATATTTGCGGAAGTGCGTAGTTGCGAAAGAACGGCCAGAAAATTTGTTATGTGTATAAAGTGTTTATTAGCTGGTGACTTACGCCCGGCGTGCAAGTGTGCAGAAGTCGAGTCGTTATGCATCCGTTTCGGCATGACGAACCGATTACTCTACTTTGATTAGGCGCGTAATGTGCCCAGTGCCTTACTCTTTACTATACACTCTATCATTCATATCATTTCTAGCAAAACTGAAATAATTAAATTTTTTATTTTTTTTTGATTGCGTGGGAGGATGCTGTAGCCCAACCCACCCGTGGTGCCGCAGCTGAACGTTACTAGGCTTTAAAGGAGCATTACAGGATGCATTCAAATGAATGTGAGCAAAACGAATTTCACGTATATCGCAACTGCTTCCCCTGGTGTTTGTTTGGGGCATACCCCATTCCACGCCTCTTGCGTTGAAATCTCCAGCAACAATTATGTGGCCGGTTATATCGCGCAATTCGTCTTCAAGGTCTTCGAGCTTTCCCCTGAAGACAGGGACTGTGTCGTTTGGAGACAGGTAGCAGCTCACCACAGTGATTTGCGCCATTTTAACGCAGACGTAGCAGCGTCCTACCCCGCTGCTCTCTGCGCGATGGTTGGGGTTAGCAATCCATATCGCGGCCGAGCCTGATTGGTCAACATGCCAGGTTTCTTTTGTTCTATAGGGTTCACTGATGATGACAGCGTCTGCTCTTTGTTCAAGAACCAATTGGTCCAGCAGGTCATCAGCTACCCTACTCCTGTTCATATTGCCTTGTATAAATTTAATCATATTCTCCCAAGCTTTGTCTTAGCCTCAGCAAGGGCATCCCTGAAGGCCTTGCACGCTCCCGACCCGGGCAGGTGATGGGCATTTTTCTGTCCATCTCCTGCCGAGCACAGGTAGCAGCTTGGGCTTTCTTTACACGCAGAGGCTATGTGGCCCTGCTGACCACATTTCCAGCATGAACTGCTTCTGTCTGGGCCTTTGCATGCCGCCTTTTTGTGGCCATACCCCAGACAGCGGAAACACCTTTGGACATCCGCGCGCTCTCGGACACGGCAGATAATCCAACCTACTCGCAGCTTCCCCTTTTCAATAAGAGTCCGGCCTGGCAGTTCATCGATTTCCACCACGGCCATTCTTTGTTCTCGCGAGTTTACAGCGAGGAGAGAGACGCGAAGTTGGCCATTCATCTTGTCTCCTAACTCCCCGCGTATAGCGTTCTCCACTTCTGGGGCCGTGGTTAGGCAGTCCATGCCCAGAACTTCTAGACGTAAACGTCTAGTGAGAATACGGGCGTCTCCAAGCTGGCCAATGGCAGTGCACACATTTTCCTTAAATGCTGTGTGGTTGCCACAGCGCTCCATTTCGATGAGCACGCCGCCTTCGCGGGTTTTCCGAACAGATCGAATTACGGTCTCCGTCTTCTCGGGTTGGAGCTTACCGCGTATCGTTCCCAGCACCTCTGCATAGGTTTTGCCTTCAGCTGGCTTAATTATTAATTTGGCGAGACTCTTCTTTTTTCTCACCCTCTTCTTTTTTTTGCGGCTGGTCGCCTCGCCCTTATTGACCAAGGGTTCACCTGGCGCTGGCCCTGGCTTGGGCTTTCTGCTTTTTCCAACCGTTTTCCATTGATTGTCTGGTACGGTTTTCTGTGCATTGTTGTTATTATTGCCATTATTATTAGGATTATTAATAATAATGTTTTTACTACTATTATTATTATTAGCAGTAGTATTTTTCTTCTTTTCCGGCTCGCCTGTAGGGGAGTCGGATCGAATTCGACCTCTCTTTTGCGAGCCAGGGCCAGCCTTCCGCAGCTCGGAAAGGGTAGGCCCCTTCCGGCGCTGCTCTCGGAGGTAGCTTAATATATTTAAGCTCTCCTCGATTTGGGCCATACCTGTTTTTATGTCCATGGACACATTCTTTTGCTTAGACACAGCGCTCTGCATCTTCTTCAGGACGAGCCGAATCTGGGCCAATTGCTCATCTTCATTGCCTTCGCAAGTTCCCAAGCTTGCGGTGACATGCTTGTCGCTGTTTGCAGCAGCCGGCGTTTGAAGACGACTATCCCGGCTGCCGGGAGTTGCCGTTTGGCAAGGTGTAGCCTTCTGCGCCACGCCGGCGGCTTTCTCCGTGCTCGTGGTGCCGGAATTTGCCTGCAGAGGAGTTTGTGGCGGGGAGCGCACGACTCTACTGCTCTTCCTGAATGCGCTGCATTCTTCCTCCGTATCATCGACGTTCGTTTCGTTTATTGGTTTTGTTTTAATCATTTTCAGTCAATTGGGTCTCCGCTTCAAGCCGCTATCTCCACACGTAGCACAGTCGCTTTTAAATGTCCCGAAGTTCCCTTCTCTCAAAGGAGCAGGCCATCGCGAGGGTTGACACAAGTCCTTATGGGATATTGTGTTCAGAGCCAAGACAGCGCAAAACCAGGAGTAAATCTCAACTGGACCTGTGCGGCCAACTAAATGGCGACGTGTATTGAACGTACTTGAAGACCTGCCAGGGTTTTAACGAGACGGAGGCGATCGCAGCATTAGCCCACCAGCCATTTCTGTGAGGTGTCACCCTCACATACTAAAGTGGCGGAATACTGCTCTCGCCAGCCCAATATCAGACTAATCGTATACATGCTCCAGTATGCCATGAACAGGATCTAACTGGTCTCAATCCTGGGATGCTTTTTGGGGGGCGGCATCTGTTCGCCCGGACACAGGAGATTCATCAAGCATTTCTGATCTTTTAAATCAGGCCCTCGTCTCCTGCCGCTCTTGGTCTGGGACTGCTTATTGGTTATTCGCAGCTAACCTATCGGAGTAGGCCGTTCACGATCCGCCCTGTGTGACCCCGGTAAGGTCCTGAGCTTAGCCCTTACCTGGCTGGCTCCCGGACTACTATTGCAGTAGTGTTATTATTGCATTTATTATTATTATAGTGCATTATAGCAAAACCGCCGCTTCAACTATGTAATATTCAAAATATGGCAATACAATATTGTAAATAAACAGCATTCAACAAGAAGCGTTCAATACTACAGATAATTTTATAATGGCTCCAAGGTTGATATTCGTTGACTGCTCAAAAATTTACAAATCAGTCGATGAATATATGTGGTTTTCTTAATAATTTCATATTGATATTTAATTTTAAATTCCAATGCCAAATCGTGTGCAACTAATTGATAAAATATAATTTGTTGGATTATTAAAAATTATAATTTATGTTCATTACTTAATAAAGTAAGTATTAATTTTTTTGTAATTTTTCAAAAAGTCGATTTAAGTCATAAAGTCGACAATCAGAGGTGATTAATCGACTTAAAGAATCGAAAACCGGAAAGTCGATTCCGAAGTCAAGAATCGATTCTGCGGGCGCCTTTTCTATCCCTACTCTCAATCATGAAAATTCACTTAATCCTGAGACACCTTTAAATTAAAGAAAATTAAAAAAAGCACAACATTAAGGGTTGTTTATATATAGACCACCATTTTTTGCATTATTCTTGCTTCTCTTCTTACATATTTTGGCTTAAATGCATATATGTATGTATAGGCATATTTTGTCAAAAATGCATTTTCGGTGCATTTTTTTTTAAACGCCGTTTGCCTAGAACGGACGAATCACTCCACAATTGAAAGAGCATTTAATTATTCCATGCAACTATTGGGTACTGATTTCGTCGAAAATTATTTTAATGTCTCTGACGCGGCGCTATATATCGAGCCCTAACCGCCAAAAAACATAAGCGACATTTTGTTCAAAATTTTCTTTTGATGCAGAATTGCATCTAGATGCTCTACGGGCATTTCTGCATCAAAAGAAAATTTTTGAAAAATATGTAGCTTACATTTTTTTGGGGCTAGGGCTCGATATGGTATAATCAACCAAGGCGCTGAAGGTATTTTACCCAAAGTTAATGCACGTAACTTGTTTGGCACGCAATGCACCGAGTGGCCGAAGATGTAAGAGCCCGCTTCAGTGATCTAGAAGATTTAATATCGAATTGAAAACATATTTTTAAAATCTACTTTGCGCGTTGAAGCTTTTAAGCACATGTATCCCAATATCGCTCTTCCGCCACAGCCAATATTAACGAGATGGGGAACCTTTTTAGAGGCGGAAAAATATTATTGTCTACATTTTAAGGAATTTCAAACTATTCTTAAAGATCTAAATTATAGTGACGCTTCTTCAATATTGAAGGCGAAAAATTAAATAGCCTATATCAGAGGTTTTCAAACTTTTTTCTCGTGGACCTTTTTAAAAAGTTTACTGTTTTCGGTGGACCCGCTGCTGATACATTTCTTAATATTCCCAAAGCTCGTAAAAAGATGAAATGTGAAGATTAGATCTAACTATGTAAATTTGCATCGCGGGTTGTTTAGGCCAACGGCCTAAAGTCCACAAAATTTCGACCCACCCTAATATTTAACAGAACGTCTTATCAGCCCAATTCTAAATCCTTTTTCCCTGGGAGTTTGTTCTCTTTTCCCTACTCCCGCATTCTTAATAAAAAATCTCCCACATTTTTGACCTTCCTCTCTTTTCCCTCATTCTAAACTAACTTCGAATATGTAGGCAACAAAAAGGTGGCATTACGAATGTAGTGGGAAAGGGAGAAGTAATGACATTTCTCAAGTTTTTGTTCCTCATTCTTCTCGTAAGGAACAGCGCGGCAAAATGTAAGTATTAGAATTAAAATTAAATAATAATTAAAATAAATATCTTATTTTAGGGCAAAGACCACAAATAAAAGGCAATTGGAACTATTGGTGCAATTAATGGATTCCCAACCGGGTATTGCTCGTCGTTTCTTTAAAGGCGGCAAGGAAGAGTTGGCAAAATTTTGGCGGTCAGAAAAATAAAGCTGAACAGTGCAGGTCCACCAATGAAAACTGTTGCCGAATGGAAAAACGTACACAAGTGTACCGATTTGTTGCATATTTCAATAAAATTTTTATTATAGATGTGGGTGGACCAAAAAAAACATTTTAGAAACAAGCGGCCCAAAATGTAAGAGCCAGGACTGGCACAGGCGGGGCACCAAACACTGAAAAGAAATTTTCGGCGACCGAAGAGGCAATTTACAAACTTACAAGTATGAAGGAGTCCGTGGAGGGTATAGTCGTGCCCAAGTTTGGGTTGCAAGCGGAACAAACTGAACTCACGATCGATTCAAATGAAATGGATGTATCGCAAATTTTGCTAGGTAATGTGCAGTATTATACTTTAATCTTTTATTACATTTTAGTACACATTAGACGATCTAGAAGAACGAACGAACACGACCGCGGTAACTGATCATTTTGCATGCATCAAAGAAATACCTACTCAAAAATCTCCTAAAAAACAAATTAACTCGCTGGAATTGATTGGTGAAGAGGCAGAAATACAAAAGGATTTATGTGAGAAGATAAGAAAAATATATAAATCAATAGATAGCCTTTACAGTCTACAAAAAAAAACATTTTGCTGCGATTGAGAAAATTGAAGAAGATATATTTAAAGAAATACAACGCCACCATTTCTTTGATGGAAGAACTAAGGAAAAGAGAAATTGAAAATAAAATTGAAAAAATAGACGAATTTTGGAAATTGAAGAGTTAAAGACTACTTTAAAAATGTAGTGAAGACTTTACATTATATGAATTTAAGTTTGAGTTAAACTGTTACTATGAATACCTGAAGTTACTTTTAAATTGATAGATTTTATTTAATTATTTGTTATTGTAATTGCGATTGATGTGCACAATATTGGACAAAATTTATGTACATACGTAATGTACACTTATGATCAGCTATTTAAGTCATCAACCATTTGATAAATTTTGCTATTTTTTTTGTTTATTTAATGTTTATTATTTTTCCATAAAAGTCTAGCTCATATAAATCCAAATTTCAAACTTTGTGCGAAAATTATAAAAAATCAGCAAAGATTCAACTAAATTCTTAGAATTTAATAGCCCATTAAATTCCAGGGTAATAATGTGCAAGTTTTAATAGCTGAAGAATCGCGTTGATTTTTAATATATTTTTTTCTTTCAAAATAAATTCGACAGAAAAACAATTATTAAAAATCAACGCGTTTCTTTAGCAACTTGAAACTTGCACATTATTATCCTAGAATTTAACGGGCTATGAAATTCTAAAAAATCTGAATAAAAAGTTGAAAATTTATCTGGAACTTTGCAGATTTTGTATAATTTTTGCACAAAGTTTGAAATGTGGACTAATATGGTGTTTGTTATATAATGACCTAGACTTTTATGTAAGTATAATTAACATTAAATAAACAAAATAAAAATAGCCAAAATTGATCAAAATGTCGATGACTTAATTAGCTGATCACAAGTGTATGTACATACATATGTATGTAGTCATTCAAAATACACACGTATTAATTAACAGGTAATTTTTAGCAAAAAAAAACCGACTTAAAACAAAATATATATATCTCTATATATTTCAAGATCCAATGATCGGATCTAAACCAGATTAGTATGGGACCACCTCTGAGACCCTACCTTTCCGATGCAAAAATAATTATCGAAATCGGTTGACGTGGTCCAAAGTTATGCGGTAACATACACAAAAAAAAAAAAAAAAAAAAAATATTCCGATGAACTGATAACCTCCTCCTTTTTTGGAAGTCGGTTAAAAAAGGCTAAACGCTAAATAAAATGAAATGAATTAAATACAAATTTTATATCTTTATAATAAATATTTCTTTTAATTTTTATTCCATTATGTTAGTTATAGGAGAAAGGAACTAAGCCTTCGTAAAAATGAATGAAAACAGAAATATTAATAAATTTTAGGTGAGTGAGTTACCAATATTGGTTCTTATCATTTGAGCTGCATTTAAATTTTGAAAGGAAGTTATAGAGAACACTTCACTTCCCGGAATATAAACACCAGTATCATTATGTGGAACTTCATCTGTTTTGAAAAATATGCAAATGTTATGCAAACAACAGCAAGCATTTATGATTTTCGCTGCCTTCTTTGGAGTATAATGAAGCTCCCGTACGCCAAGTAGACATCTCCACCGATTTTTCAAAACTCCATTGGTTATTTCAATAATGTTTCTGCATTTTGAGTGGACCTCATTAAATTTCATTTCCGCTGAACCTTCGTGCGGATTTCGGTGTGGAGTTAATAACCATGGCTCTAACGGATAGCCGGCATCACCTAAAGAAAAGCAATTTAAAAACTTATATATATTAAAATACTAATCACTTACCTAAGAACCAAAAGTTAGTAACACCTTGCAAATATTGCTGTTCACAGTAAGCGCGTAGACCACTGGAATCCCAAATGAAGGAATCGTGACAGGCACCGGGATGTGATGCATCAACGTAGCGAATATTTAAGTAATTGTCACAAAGCTGGAAAGTATTTAATTTGAGCTATACATATACGTAAATTGAATTAATACAACACAGCATACCAGCATAACATTTAAACTAAAGTTTCCTTTTCTATTGTAGTACAAATGTTTATTTTCGGTTGGCACAATAATGCGAACATGAGTTCCGTCAAGGCATCCTGTTACTCCAGGAATTTTGTGTTTCAGATAGAAAATTTGTGCAGTCTTCCCCTTTGCTTCCTCCGATTTTGGAACCTTTATCCAATTCGGGCAAATTGCTTTTTCGAAAACGTCTAATATTTCGACTAGTATTTTGCTCAAAGTTGATTGGGCCAGACCGACATCATAATCCATGCCAATTCCAGTCTGGTGTCCACCTTCGGCAAACAAACGCAAACAAGCGCTAAGTTTAATTATTATTGGTACAGCGCACTGCTTTTTGTCAGGCTGAATAGAGGATCCACACGTTTCCAGCAGGTATTTAAATGCAGGTTTACTCACCCGAAAGTATTTCGTAAACTTCTATTATTATGTTATTATGTTTTTAATTTTCCCGTCGGAAATGTATACATTGAGCTATAAGCTTACAATGTTTGAGGCAGCTCCAAGGGATTTGTGGCATCACGCACATTCCGACGGCTCATTCTTTGAAAATTATCTTCTTGCTCCTCGCATTCTTGCACCACAAATCTCCTTAAAGCGATATTTAAAATTTTGGCCGTTAAAATTTAAAAATTCTTCACTTCCTTTATGAAATTCTTACAAAGAAAATAACTCACAATACAAAAAGCAAAACAAAACATATGATTTCGAAAATTCGAACTCCCACTCCCAAAAAACTCAATCTCCCAGAGTTTTGTAATTTGGGAGTTTTACTATTGGGAAAAACTTTGCTCCCAAAATTGATTCTCCCTGGGAAAATTTAGAATTGGGCTGAATGTATTATGATTTCTGTCGAACTGTTTATGATCCTGTTCCTTATGTTAAAATATCCAGTTCGACCGGTAACCGTAACAAAAGACAAGATCGGTTTACTTACTTGTTTTCCGAGAGTGAAGTCAAGAGGACGTGTTCCAGCCACTGTGTTCCTGTATCAATCAAAGGTAATCTGTACAAACAAAATATATGCATTTGAATAAACATCAATTTATATTGAATTTTAATACAAACTCTTTCCTTTGTTTTCATTTACATAAATTAAATCGGCCACAACTTTGTATAAGCATACAAACATACTGGCCCTTCGAGCCGGATGCTGCTGTGGTTGCTTGGTGCAAAAATTTTGTAGCTGGTGCAATATACGGCTGCTTTCGATTGGCTCAAAATCCTTAGATGTGCAAAGAGCTGGGCGCTGGCAAGTAAACTCTTAAGTATTACGGCTCGAAGGACCACAGTATGTTGAACCGGCATAACGCTTTTGTTACGGTTACCGGTCGAACGGTTTAGTTATAGAAGCGATATTTTAACATAATGAACAGGACCGTAGACAGTTCGACAGCAATCATAATACAAAAGACGTTCTGTTAAATATTAGCATGGGTAGAAATTGAGTGGAGTTTAGGCCGTTGGCCTAAACACGGGTGAATTCAAAAACTAAACTCGGAGTGGCCAAAATAAAGCTAAAATATTTTCTTTGTATAATTTTTTATTTCTATTTATTACAATAATGTGATTACACATTTGCAGGTTTAAAAATAGAGAACGTAAGTCCATCACTATACTCTCTCGCCCTGAGGAGTTATACCCCCTGCCCCTACCTGGCTACGCCCATGGACCTGAGATTGAAGGCAACATGAGATTTGCTCACCTGCATCCCCTCGAAGCCTCCCAGTCATTGCTGAGCGAAGCATTCACCCAGTTTCCGATGGTTGCTTCGATGGCCGAAAGTGGGTGTGCTAAAACTGGTTGCGGACCGAGGAATGCGTGGTCTGAGCCAATTCTGGCCAAATGGAAGACCGAAGCATATTACCCAACAGAAAAGTGAAGCTTATCCCCATTAACTTCAAAAAAGACCCCAGATCATGACCCAGAGTCAGTTTTGGAGCCATTAGTGAAGATTCGGCAATGTGTGAGTCCGGTCTCAGTGATGGAATATAGCCCGCATTCAGTCTCAGTAAACTCAACTTTATAGAATGTCTTCAACAAAGGTAATGGTGGCGTACTATCCTGTAGCAATGAAAATCACAAGTGCTTAAATCTCTGCCGCCAGGAATTTCCGGCATGCCACTCAGTGTTATACCAACATCCGGTTCTTTTTAGTCTGCAGGTGGCCTTTAAGGCTTTCCAACGTATGAAAACACAAAGTGACGGTAAGTTCAGCAGTGTATTAAGAGCACTATACGCCACTCAAAAAAATCACATCGTGTATAATCCCAATGAACTTAGCTTACTTTAAGTACGCCCAAATCATCAGTGTTGACGTAGAAAGAACGTTCCCCTTATACAAAATATTTTTGCGGCCAAATAAGTAAAGCTTTAACTTTGAAAATCTTAAAGAACTATTTATTTGTTTGCCAATAAGTATCTATGTTACCGTATAACTTTAGACCACGTTAACCGATTTTTATAATTCTTTCTTAACCGACTTCACAAAAAGGAGAAGGTCACACTGGTTTACAACAAAAATGTTCTATGGATGGCACTACCAGATTCCTATGTAGAATTGCTCGGTGACTCCGAAAATCGAGTAAATTTTTTTTCTAAATACACGTTTTAGAGATATTTTCAATTTATCGTTATTCAGCTTAAAGCAAAAAGTGGTTCCTTTTAATCACGTATATCTTACGAACCAATTTAACACTCTCAATATGAAATACGGAAAATTAAAGCTAATTAAATTCTCCATAAACCGTGTATACATCACTTTCCGATAAGGGTTATAGTTTCTGACAAATTAATTAATCATTCCAGTTTTTTATTTTTTAATGAAAATTTAAAAAGAAATCAATCTTTAACAAAAGAAAAATTAAAAAATTAACAGGTTCTGTGTCAAATTTTTGTATTTGTGCTAAAGTCTGTTCTGTTAAAAAAAAAATCAAATTACTAATGAAGAAAATCCATGGATAAATAAGAACCAATGGGAGATCAAAGGAAAATACGCAAAGATTTTTTGTATGAAAAATGAGCAGGAACGAAAGTTACTCATACGCCACGTACACCTGAGTAACACGCTGAAAAACTGGAATGATTAATTAATTTATCAGAAACTATCAGTCCTATCGGAAAGTGATGTAAATATGGTTTATGGAGAATTTTATTAGCTTTGATTGACGTTTCTCCTTTTAAGATTATTAAATTGGCTCGTAAGATATACGTGATTGAGTGGAACCACTTTTTGTTGTAAGCTGAATAAACGTAAAATGAAAATATCTCGAATAAGTATAAACAGAAAAAAAATTAACTCGATTTTCGGAATCAGCGAGCAATTCTACATAGAAATTGGACAATGGTATCTGGAGAACAAAAACCAAACTAAAATTTGTGATCCAGTGTTATCAGTTCGTCGGAATATTTTTTATTTTTTATGTATGTTACCGCATAACTTTGGACCACGTAAACCGATTTCGATAATTTTTCATGGGAAAGGTGGTATCTCAAGGGTGCCCCATTCTAATTTTGTTTAGATCCGATAATATGATCGCGAAGAAATTAACGACACTCTTAAATTTTTGTATGAGAATTGAAGTCGGTTTGGTTTTGTGCTTAAAAATTACTTGTTTAAAGGAGAGGTGATACCTCAGAGGTGGTCTCATACTAATTTGGTTTAGATCCGATCATTGGATTATGAAAAAATTAACGATAATCTTGAATTTGTATATGCGAATTGAAGTCGGTTTTGTTTTTTTGCTTAAAAATTACTTGTTATTGTTTAGACTCATGTTCAAATTTCTACAAAAGATACGAGTAGCTTATGATAACTAAAACATGAAATAAATACTTTAGTTGAGATGTGATCAATATCTACACTGAGAAAAAGGATTAGTTTCGACAACTAAAGATATTTAGTTCCCGAATTTTGACAATATTTGGGAACTGTGACCAAGGATTGGGAACTATTACCATGTAATATTCATCTAGGTTGTACCAAATCGTTAATTTAGTTGAAGGGTTTGGTAAATACTAATAAATATTTTTTTGAAGCATATTTCTACAAATTCCGTTCAACTTAACGTATGGCTCATAAAATGATGTCATTAAGCTCTGCTAATACAGATAAGCTTTCTTTCAACACATGGTTTAGGCATAGTTATAGTTACCAAATCTTAGTTGAGGCAACCACGATTTGGTTTGAGAGCGGAACATATTCATGTTTGTGAGCAGTGTTGCCGTTTTAGACCTTTGGTGGCTAGATTTAGCTACCACATACTTTTTTTGGCCACATAAATTTAAAATTGCCCCTAGCCCTTTTTTTAGCCCTTTGGCATGAAAAAATTGTATATGCTTAATTTGATCTAATTTTTTTTCATTTATGTAAGAGATGAATTTTTAACTAAGAACGACTGATATATATTCATAAATGTATTGTATGTTTCTTACGTTTTTATACATACATACTGTAAAAGTGTTAGGGTTGTTAACTTATCTATTAACGATTTAACTATAGTTTAAAATAGATAAGTTTACGGCCCTTAGGGCCAGTTTTTCAGTGCCAGTTTAAACTCAGATTAAGTAAACTGAGTTAATTTCCGCTCGCTAAATTGAACAACTGGCTGACATTTGATTGGCTGATCTTGGTTTAAACCAGCCTGATCGGGCGTTTAAACTTAGTGTAAACCACGGCCGTGCACTGAAAAACTGTCCCTTAATATGGTTCATTTGTTAAATGGCCTATCAAGGCGATTGACCGTGTATGTTCTTGTGGTGTGATTGTACCAGCTGCTAGTGCGACTTCAAAGACTATTTGAAAATTTTGTGATTGTCGTGAGTGGTAAAATTAGTTCAATTTTCTAAGTAAAAAATATTTTGGCGGAAATTTCTTGCACTATATGAGTCAAGGCCGTGTTTGTGGAATATTAAGTTCACGATATTGCAGTTTTGAATTAAAATAAAAAACAATGTTTAACAAAATGATAGAAAAATTATGAATTTTCGGCTCTTAATTATTTCGATCTTTCCTCGACCTCAGTTGTAACGAAATAAATATTGTACCAGCATGCTGGTAAGTTATATGCTTCGAGCCTGATGGTACAATCACTTGATAGAGCCAGCATGCTGGTGTCGTATATTTCCCCTTTTATACAAAAAGGTTTTGGTTGGATAAAATATTAGCTTTTTTAAAGAGTTCATTGTTTTTCTATACCATTACTTATTGAAAATGTTTACGTGTATACTTATATATGTATATGTAAGCAAACAATTTTAGCTACAATTTTTAGCCACAACGACTTTTTTTAGCTCTTTTTTAGAACTTTTTTTAAAGCAATTTGGCTACCACTAAAAAAGATTCGCGGCAACACTGCTTGTGAGCCACCCCTAAATAATGCTCAGCGCTCTCTGAGCACATGTGTGTTTCACATACGAAGAGCGCCAGCTAAGCAATGCACACTCCCACTTATTGAATAGTTTGAATGCTCTAGTATGCCGACCAATGTTGCCAGAACTTTTTGGGCCGACCGGCTAGATTGGCAAAAAAAAGCGGCTAAAAACGGCTAAAATGTTTTATTGAAATTTCACATCGACTCGGGCAAAAAACGGCTAAAATGTTTTAGTGAAAATCCACATGCTTTATTTAAATAAATCGCAAGAAACGAAAGACTAGTTAAGACCATTAATTTATATCGAGTGTATATTCCTCATCATCAAATGAATCACTATTGTATATATCACCTGAATTCATTAATTTTAAGAGATCGTCATGTACAGTAAAATTATGGCAGCAATTTTCTTCACGTTTTAAACCGTATCTTATATATAAAATAGCGTTTAACGTTTTAACGTACATTGGATTTCTTTGCTTAGTTTTTATTATATTCATTGAACTAAATATTCGCTCTACTTCTGCATTACTTATAGGCAAAACAAGAAAACTAAAAACTAGGTTGCAAAGGTCAGCAAAAGGGTTTTCTCCTAGGGCATTCGAAATTGATAAACTTCGGCCCAAAATTTTACAGTTAAGTCTAAATTACTCCAGGTATGTAACGTTAACCGTTGCCATTGCATCTCTATGGATGTTATCTCATCGGCATTATATTTGTGTTTTTGTTGCTGTAGTTGAACAAATACTTTTGGTTTAATAACTTTTAATGCATTTCCAACCGAAAAAAGTAATTTTTTTTTAGTGTGGCAATATTTGTAGGGAGGCGTTGGCGTAATTTCTTTATTAAAGTGATAATAAAATAGCGACCATTTTCTCGAATTATTTTCTCGGCTTCGTGGTCAAAAGCGTTTGTGCTTACTTTTGTTTTTAATTACTCTTCAAAACTGTGATAAAACTGAGGAAATGGAGCAAGGTATGGTTCCAACGGGGAGCATATAGGATTAAATGTGTCCGCGCTAATAACCACTAGGGAGCATAGATGCGAAAGTAAAACATTGAGTTCATTAAAAATCTTCATTGGGTCTGCATTATTGCTTTCGAACAACTTGTTTACTTTTTGCACCTGAAAATTAGGCAAATAGTAAAATCGGCTAAAAACGGCTAACTTTTTTTTACAAACCGGCTAACAAATCGGCTGCCGGCTAGATCGAATTTTCTCCGGCTAGTTGCTATCAAAACCGGCTAAATCTAGCCGGAAAACGGCTAAAATGGCAACGCTGATGCCGACCATTGCATAAAAACGATTCAGTGAATGCGACTGTGTGCGTGGAAATCATTGCTCCGTTACCGCGGTTCGTATATGGGTGAAACACTCGTGTGGTCACAGAGCGCTCAGTAAGCTATGCCATGTCGATCACTGCGCTAGGTAGAGAAAGAAAAGTATAGCACACACTTGTTTGTCTCAGTTTCAGTTTTGCCATCGCCACGAGTTGTTTCGGTGAGCGCATACACTGAGAAAAAGGATTAGTTTCGACAACTAAAGATATTTAGTTCCCGAATTTTGACACTATTTGGGAACTGTTACCAAGGATTGGGAACTATTACCATCGATTGGTTATTATAACTAAATATATTAAAGCTTCTAATATTCATCTAGGTTGTAACAAATCGTTAATTTAGTTGAAGGGTTTGGTTAATACTAATAAATATTTCTTTGAAGCATATTTCTACAAATTCCATTCAACTTAACGTATGGTCCATAAAAGGATGTTATTAAGCTCTGTTAATGCAGATAAGCTTTCTTTCAACACGTGGTTTAGTCATAGTTACCAAATCTTAGTTGAGACAACCACGATTTGGTTTGAGAGTGGAACAATTCATGCTTGTGAGCCACCCCTAAAGAATGCTGAGCGCTCTCTGAGCACATACGAAGAGCGCCAGCTGAGCAATGCACACAGTCCCACTTATTGAATCGTTTGAATGCGCTAGTATGCCGACCATTGCATTGTGCGTGGAAATCATTGCTCCGCTACCGCTGTTCGTATATGGGTGAAACACGCATGTGGTCCCAGAGCGCTCAGTAAGCTATGGCATGTCGATCGCTGCGCCATGTGTGCTATGACATGCCTATACTTGTTTGTCACAGTTTCAGTTTTGCTATCATCGCGGGTTGTTTCGGTGCGCGCATAGTTTAAAGTTTAATTAAAAATATAAAGTTCGATTCCAACCGGGGTTTTTCAGTGGATATATAATTCATGTGAATTATAATTTGAAAGTGTCTATTTAGCTAAGGAAAAAGCAAAGCAGTATACTTCCAGCAAATATTGACCTGGGTTTTCGCACGACTGCTCCTGTTTCATCGTTGTTCTTTAGGAAATTCTTACCACCATATACATATGTATTATTTACTTTAGTAACTAACTTATGTAAATATGTACGTATTTTTATGCTTAACATATGCAAATAAAAGAAGAAAGTAAACACAACAAACATCGAGTAAATTTTTATTTGTGTCAAACTGAAACTTTTTTCCCAATAATAAACGGTTAGCTGATTCAAGTCTACGGCAAGTTCACAAGATTAATTGAAAACTTGTATCAACCAAAGCATTGTTTATATTTGCTCAACAATGATTTTATTCAACTAACAATATTGTCCAATCAAGGTAGTCGTTTTGTAATTATTAACAAATATACATTTGTCCCAACTAGAAGTCTTAAGTAAATTGCAGACTTTCGTGAACTATATATTTATTTCGCCATATCCAACTATGCCACTTGATCACTATAACCAAATCTTGGTTATTATAACTAAACCTTTTTCTGGGTGTAGTTATTTAAAAATATAAAGTTTGATGCCAATGGGGGTTTTCAGTGGATATATAATTCATGTGAATTATAATTTGAAAGTATCTACTTAGCCAAGGAAAAAGCAAAGCAGTATACTTAAACCAGCACTTCCAGCAGATATTGACCTGGGTTTTCGCCCGACTATTCCTTTTTCATATTCACCATATACATATGTATTATTTACACTAGTAACTATTTATGTAAATATGTATGTATTTTTTATGCTTAATATATGCAAATAAAAGAAGAAAGTAAACAGAACAACCACCGAGTAAATTTTTATTAGTGTCAAACTGGAACTTTTTTTCCAATAATAAACGGTTAGCTGATTCACGTCTACAGCAAGTTCACAAAATTAATTTAAAACTTGTATCAACCAAAGCATTGTTTATATTTGCTCAACAATGATTTTATTCAACTAACAATATTGTCCACTCAAGGTAGTCGTTTTGTAATTATTAACAAATATACATTTGGTCCAACTAGAAGTCTCAAGTAAATTGCAGACTTTCGTGAACTAGATATTTATTTCGCCATATGCAACTATGCCACTTGGTCACTATAACCAAATCTTGGTAATTATAACTAAACCTTTTTCTGAGTGTATATATAAATACGCCACAAGAAAATTTTGAACTTCCTTTTTTTAGCGCACCATTCACTCGATTTCAACGAAACATACACCGATCTAAAGGATATAACTTCCTCTAGTCGAGAAGATTTAATTCCGTTACGTAGGGGCGTGGCACCTGACATAAGACTATAATGTGAAAACCGATACATCTCTAAAACCAATTACGTTGGAGAACTGAAACTTAGCACAGATGCATAAATTGTAAATACCCTACTCACACCGAAAAATGGTAGGTATTGAAAAAGAGGGCGTTGCACCTTGCGTACAAACAGAAATTCTCATATCGCTTATTTCTGGAACCGTTTCTGCTAAGTCCTGACATTTTATACAGCTACATACGTTGTTAAAATCTGATTTATCGCGAAAAGTGGCAGGTTTTGGAAAAGAGGGCGAAGAATCTTTCATATAAACTCAACATCTCCCTGGGACCGCTTATGCTAAGATTCTGAGATTTGGCATAGCTATTTATGCTAAAAATAGCGTACTTATCGCGAATAGTGGTAGGTTTTGGAAAAAGCAAATTGAAATTCTCATATCGCTTATCTCTGGAACCGCTTATGCTAACGTCCTGAAATTTTACACATCACCATACGTTATCACTATCGTATTTACGGCAAAAAGTGTTAGATTTTGTTAAAGGGGGCATGGCACCTCCTATACCAATTGAAATTTCATATCGCTTATCTCTGGAACTGCTTATGCTAATGTCCTGCAATTTGGCACAGCGAAATATGTTATCAATACCGTACTTACTACGAAAATTGGTAGGTATTGGAAAAGGAGGCGTGGCACCACCCAAGCTAATTGAAATTCTCATATCGTTATCTCTGGAACGGCTTATGTTAACATTCTGAAATTTGACACAGCTATTTAGCGTACTTATGGGAAAAAGGGTAGATATTGGAAAAGGGGCGAGGCACCTCCCATATTGAACTTTTCATATCGCTTATCTCTGTAACCACCCTGACGGAAACAAGTGATTTTTTTTAAATCAACTAATTGAAAGACTACTTTAAAACAAATGCAATGAGTAAATGTTTCGAATTTGTATACTCTTTTTGCTCAAAAAAAGAATTTGTGTCTTGGAAGTATGAAAAAGCCTCTGTGAACTCCAG
This sequence comes from Rhagoletis pomonella, assembly GCF_013731165.1. Lineage (NCBI taxonomy): Eukaryota > Metazoa > Arthropoda > Insecta > Diptera > Tephritidae > Rhagoletis > Rhagoletis pomonella. The sequence goes on along the minus strand of NW_023458562.1, from coordinate 2,822,221 downwards.
AACGCAAGCGTACTCAAAAGAAACATACTGACTTTTAAGTTGTGTAAACCAAATTAATTTTAAAGTAGTAGAAATTAAATGCAGAATCGGACAGTCGACTTGCTGCTTCCACAAAATTCAAACTGAACGTTTGAAAGCACATTTACATGTCTGGCTGTAGCTGAGCGTGCAAAGATGTTTGCTACAATTGGTCGCAGCCAAGAATATCCATGTTCAAATCTAATTTAATTTAAAATTTTTAATTTCCGTTTTTTTTACTTATGAAAAAGCATCTGGGAAGTGCAGAACGAAAGCGTATTCAAACGAAATATACTGACTTTGAAGTTGTTCAAATTCATTGAAAATCATTTTAAAGTAGTTGAAAATGCAGGAAAAATGCAATTGACTGCTTCCTAGGACATCGCCATGTTAAATTAATGAGTTCTTTGCAGGTAAAATAGTGATCATTTCAATTTGTTGTCATTGAAAATAAAGTAGTTTATAAATTACTTTCAAACTAATTCAATTTCCTGCAGAGCACTTATGATAAGGTAATGGAATAGACTTTGATAAACCTACATCTTTGTTCATATAAAATGGAAAGAATTATTCAAGTGGGAACCATTTTTCTACCAGATTTCTAAATCGCTTTGAATGGTTGTTATTTTGTGCAAAGTATTTTAGAAGGATCAGTGTGTTTGTCTTCCGATAGGTGGCGCAGAGATTGAGAACTATCCTAAAAAATCCTATTTATGATCAGATTTGCTTCATCTTTGGAATACGTATTGGTAACATAAAATTTGGTGTAGCCCAATCGCGTGAAGCGAAAATATTGGGCTTTGGCCCAATCTTGACAAAACCCGGTGTGAAACCGCCGTTAGAGAAAGAAATATTATATTTTGTTGTACACCTTCGAGGTATTTCCTTAACCTTAAACGGCTCTGATGAAAAGAAAGCGGTGTTTATGTAGATGCTGGCAATTTAATTTTTAACCTACCAAGAGGCTCGCAGACTATTATAATCGAAAAACGTATTTACAGTCTGAATTGGTATATGTTTATCATATTAGTCAGTGAGGAGTCGGTATCCCTGTAGGGAAACCCCGAACTGGTGAACCAAATTTGTAGTTCCGTACTAGATCTTTATCGCCAAAAACGAACCAGTCCGATAGTAACTAGATTGCCACCAGTTCAAAAGCAGCGATATGTGGTACTTTTAAAAAACAATTTTAGAAATCTATATCTAAAATGACGAATTTAGAACTGGTTCAAAACTATAGAAAAAGGGATGCAGAACGAACTAGATCTCATCTGGCGAATTTTAAACTATTTCGCAACTATTAAAAAGGGATGCAGCGGGGGGCTTGTTTACTTTAAATAGATTTTTGCTTGGCGGGTTTTTCGTTCAAATACGCTTTCAGTCTGCACGTCGCAGATGCTTTTTCATAGTTTGGCAATACAAAACTAATATTTGTGTTAGCATCTTAACATTTTGGGACCTTCTGGAATATAACCAATAACAGTCAGCAGCTCTGCGAATTCAGCTACAGCCAAAGGTATGTAAACGTGTTTTCAAATGTACAATTTAATTAACATTCATTCAAACAAATTTGATTTCAGATTGAAAATACATTTCTCTGCAAATAATTGAAATTTCCTACCATGGTAACCCAAAAAGAAAACATGTTGTTACTTTTTTCGTTTACAACTGGTTCGAAACTACAGAAAATGGGGTGCAAAGCGAACTAGATCCCATATGTCGAATTTAGGACTGGTTCTGAACTATAGAAAAGGTAATGCAGCGGGGGACAATTTCCAATTCCTATGACATTGCTGTATTAAATTCGCCAGTTGTTTGCATGCAAAAGAGATTTATCGCGAACTAGTAGTGGTTCTAAATGTACTAGAAGCGCAACAGTTCAAAACTAGAGATTTTCCCTACAGGGTATGCATCTCATCTATACATACAAATATATACGCATATTTTTTATAAATGAAGATCTAGGCTCCATTCTCGGTATAATTTCGAAAGCTACTGAAGAAATTTGGTTTTAAATTTTCCTGTAAATTCACTATAACTTTTGGTGGTGGACTTCAAAGTCGTCATCGGCATAAACGAGCCAATATTGGTGGCAAGCAAAATTCAAAAGTTTATGAAAAAAGATATCGAATTTCGACAACTGGGCGATACTATGTAGTATCATTGAAATACGTTGCCAATGATTGTTTTTGATCGTGTTGTCAATTCGGTGCGACTAGTGGTCATTTTTAAATTAAATTTGATGCCGAGGAACTCAATCAAAGGGAGCGCTGAATCCAGCGCGGAATTTTATTGTAGTATTCTTTAGGGATCGGCGATACTTCTAGTGTGAATTTTTTAAACTCTCGAGGATGAATTCAATAATTTTATTTGCTGGTTGATTAGGAGAAATATAAATTGCGATAAATGTAACTGTTCTCTCATGTTCCAATCTGCTTTCACAAGCACATGTGTATTTCTCCCGCCTTAGAAATTTGAACAGACATTGATTCCAGTTGTTGTGTATTGAGTTGTATTTGTGGAGTAACAATACGGGCTCCGTCATGTGTGTTATGGTAGATTACAACTCCGCCCGCTCTCGTCATTGGTATTTTAAATTGAATTACTATATAAAAATTAGGAATGTCTAAATTGTTCTCATTATCCATCCGCTATCTGAAGGAATTAAAAAATTCGACGATGATACTATTTTGACCAATCGAAGATCCGGCCCGAGAGCGCGTAAACTTTTGCAATTGAAGGTAAACAATGGCAATGCCTTCCTTGCATTATCAAATCGTTTAATACTTTTTTAATTGTTTCAAGTCGATTGCAAGATGCAGCCTTTGAAGTTCAGTTTGCAACTCAATTGTAGACCATGATAAAATGTTCCAAATTTTTTTTTTTTTTTTTTGAAACGAGATGTAGCCCTTGAATTGATGTTACTCATGTTATTCCGACGTACATTAGCTGTTGAGTGTATACGATCTCAGCAAATGACTAGAGCTGCAAAACTATCGATGGCACTATCGATAGTATCGATAGTTCAATTTGTCACCACTATCGATGAATGCTGGTCACTATCGCGATACTATCGGAAATATTTGTACGTTCATATATCGTCACTAGACACGAATAAAAAACCATAAAAAACCTCAGCGAAGAAAGACTCTTAACATAGTTGACTGGGAAGAAAGGCCCGTTAAAATATTTGACGGCGAAGAAAGACGCGTAAACTTATTTTCGTGGTCAACTATATTTGCAGGTGTAACAGTATGTAAATTTTGGGGAATGATGCTGAAGTCACAGTCCTTACCCAGGTATAAATCTATGTTTACGCGCCTTTCTTCGCTGTCAACTAGGTTACGCGTCTTTCTTCGCCAAAGTTTTTCTGAAGTGTTTTCGTAAAGATTTTTTTACGCGTCTTTTTTCGCCGCCAAAACACCAGCGCGTCTTTATTGGTGTCTAGTGATGATATATGTATACAAAGTATGTTCGAAAATTTTTTTATATTTAATAAATGAGAAACACCTTCAGAACAAAATTCCCAAAATTCAACGGTAATCTAATGGCGTTTTCTTTTCTACAAAAAATGTTGCCTTCTCAATGCCCTGTCCTTAGTATTTGTGCGTAGAGGGCACTGAGAAGGCCGCATTTTTCGGTAGAAAAGAAAACGCTATAAATGAAAAACTCGAAATGTTGAGGAAACTTGGTCGAATTTCCCAAATTTTTGCAAGATTTTTGATATTTGGACTTGCATCTGAATTGCTTTTTGTTGTTCAAAGCAACTTGTTTTATTATTTTTAATAAAGCACATTAGAATGGTGTTTAAAAATAGCATTCATGTTTTCTCTACTAATATAACCATAATATGAATGAAGGCTGTAGTAACTCTGCATGAAATAGGACTAGTTTACAGCTAACTATTAACTAACTAGCAGTCGACTAGTGGTAACGATTTATTAACTATTTCCTTTGGCCGTAACTAACTACTTTTGAAAAGATTTTTAAATTTTTTTTATTTATTTACTTATTTATTTGCTTATTTGTTTACATGTTCTTTTGTAGGTGGTCTCATATTTGAATTCGATCAGACATAACATTAAAATGATAATATAAAATTTAAACCTTTATTTTATTTGATCTGAATACGAAAAAGAATTTGCGAAAAAAGGTGTATTGAAGGTAATTTTTGAATGAGGATATTTAAATAGAAACTTGTAAAGAAAACAAACTCCCGATAACGTCTGCATGACTCCTGCACGACCTTACAACTAACTTAAAGTTAGTTTTGTCATAACTAATAAAAAGTTAGTTATTTATCGAAGCGCCTGTTACACTATCAATGGGTCGTGACCCATTTTGATGGATCTCAAAATATTTATGGATCGTTAGTGTGTGCTAAACGTTAAATATTTATCGCGTCAGTATTTGCATAAATTTTGTGCTGCACGCTTAATATGGTGTAAGACAATATTTTTATTTTGTACAAATAACTTATAGATACTGCATTCCACAATTCTTTTAACAGTTCCAATGAAATTCATTAATTTATGTTATTGAAATTCATTAAAGCCGCCAAATGGCTGTAGGTTGCACAAGTTGTGGAACCAAAATGGGTAAGTTATCAAACTATTATGTTTCTATTCACACAAGATTGTAACTGGCTAACTAATTTTAAACATAAATATGAATTGTATTTTGAAGTGAACTGTTTTAGTTATTTGGATGTGCTATTTACTTTTACAACGGCAATAAAATATTAGGAAAATTTTTTACTTGTTTATAGCGCATGTTTTCAATTTTTTAGTGCATGCGATTCCGAGCTCTACTGATGACACATTATATTTATTCATTCCATTAAATGCGTTTCCCTATTCCTGACAACGTCATAGTTTTCGCGCTAGGCTCGTATTCTGATGAAAACGAGCAATTTTTTATGTATTGTTTATTGCGCACTGCAGTTGTTAAAGATTTCTTATTAATTTTCATAACCTGCATCATTCATATTATGTCAAAAATTTTTTGTATCAAAAGGATAAAATGTCGATATTTTATTTCCGATACCAGTACCAATATCTGTTTCGATACTTAGCTTCTCATACATCATTTGATACTGGCATCGATACTTTTATAGTATCGCAACATCCTTACCTGGAGTACTGGAACAGACTAACTGACTACCAGTGTTGCCGTTTTAGCCCTTTGGTGGCTAGATTTAGCTACCACATACTTTTTTTGGCCACATAAATTTAAAATTGCACCTAGCCCTTTTTTTAGGCCTTTGTAGAATTTATTCATACTGGGCATGAAAAAGTTGTATATGCCTAATTTAATCTATTTTTTTTTTTGCATTTATGTAAGAGATGAATTTTTAAACTAAGAAAGACTGATATATGTACATATATGTATTGAATGTCCCTTACGTTTTTATACATACATACTGTAAAAGTGTTAGGGCTGTTTTCTAACTTATCTATTCACGATTTAACTATAGTTTAAAATAGATAAGTTTTCGGCCCTTAGGGCCAGTTTTTCAGTGGCAGTATCTCAGATTAAGTAAACTATATTGAACAGCTATAAATTGAACAGCTGCCTTACATTTGATTGGCTGATCTTAGTTTAAACCAGCCAGATCGGGCGTTTAAACTTAGTTTAAACCACGGCCGTGCATTGAAAAACTGGCCTTTAATATGCTTCATTTGTTAAATGGCCCATCAATTGTATGTTCTTGTGGTGTTATTGTCCCAGCTGCTGTGGCGACTTCAAATCCTATTTGAAATTTTTATGATTGTACCAGCAAGCTGGTGTCGTGAGTGGTGAAATTAGCTCAATTTTCTAAGTAAAAAATATTTTGGCGGAAATTTCTTGCACTATATAAGTCAAAAACGAGTTTGTGGAATATTAAGTTCACGATATTGCAGTTGTGAATTAAAAAAAACAATGTTTAATAAAATGGTAGAAAAATTATGAAATTTCGGCTCAAATCATTTCGATCGTTCCTCGACCTCATTTGTAAAGAAATAAAGATTGTACCAGCATGCTGGTAAGTTATATGCTTCGAGCCTGATGGTACAATCACTTGATGGAGCCAGCAAGCTGGTATCGTATATTTCGCCTTTTATACGAAAAGGTTTTTGGTTGGATAAAATATTAGCTTTTTCCAGAGTTCATTGTTTTTCTATACCATTACTTATTGAAAATGTTTGCGTGTGTTCTTATATATGACGACTTTTTTAGCTCTTTTTTAGCCCTTTTTTTAAAGGAATTTGGCTGCCACTAAAAATGCTTGGCGGCAACACTGCTGACTACACTGAACAGCTGATTCTGGCAGATTATGCGCTCTATGCGGAGTATGATTAAGGTTCTGTTATGCATACTTGGCATTGCTTCACAGTTGTCACATAAGGAATCTGTTAAATGATCTTCACGTGTAAGCGGTTACCCAATGCACAGCATTAAGTACGTATAAGTCTGTTGGTTTTGGATTCCTACGTAAAAATAGTATAGCAGTGCATGCACTGACAAGTATGCATAACAGAGCCTTCACACCTATGCTTCACATGCGCTGCTTGCCTATGCCCTGCACTTGCAATGTAAGTATAACCAGCGCTTAAGCCCTTACCCGCAGCACAGGAAATCCAACTCGTGGGGAATTCCCCGATTTGCGGGGAATTTTAGTTTGCGTGGGGAATCGGGGAATGGACCGTTTTTTGTGGGAATTTCAATTTTTTATGTGAGGAATTAGGTGTTAACTAATTTTTTATTTTTTGTCTCACTAATTTCGTAATGAGGTAAAAAATTTGCATACATGGTTAAAAATTTCGGTTTTAATTTTAAACTTTTTGGACTACATATATGACCAAACTAAATTTAGTCTCTAATACAAGCCTTCCAAGTTTAATAAAAAAGAGGGCACATTTGTCGGGATTAGAATTTAAACAGTTCGGTTTAAATTTTAAACTCAAACATTTTCTATTTCGTTTGCTTCAAGTTACACTTCACGAAGACTTTTTCACAATTAATTAAGAATAAAAGAAAAATGCATGCATCTATACAAAAAAGCATATAAACAAATGGATATATAGAATTGAGAACAACAACCACGCTGTCGAGTTTAAATAGCGGCAAATCAGCTCCACTTGATAGTAGTTGGTTGAATAAGGAAAATTAATTAGCAACAAGAGTTTACGGGATGTACATAGCTCAGTGGTTAACGCTTCTGACTTTGAACATTGATTACGCAGGTTCGCTCCCTGCTGAAGTCTAGAAAATATAAGTCTGATGAGGAGATGTGGTGATCTCCGAAATAGCTGCTATAACTTCTACCGCTTAGACTTTGTTGCTTTTTCAATTTTTCCTAATAAAAAATCGTGGTACAAAGCTCAATAAAAATATTAAAAATAAAATGTTAATAAGCCACAATAACATTGACAAAAAAAAAGAAGAAAAATTTAAGTTTCATGCTCCGTCTGATGGCGATTGAACCCGGACAGCCTTGGTAACCAATTGTATCAAGCATCTTTGCACACTCAGCTACAGCCATGCATGTAAATGTGCTTTCATATGCTGAGATTGAATCAACACCACATTTCGCTGTGTTGATGCCGTCAGTTCATAAGATTTGCTCTCTCTCTCTGAGAGACACCCTTATGCCTAAGTCTTATAGGTCATATAAAATAAGGCATATTGAGGCAACCATTTTCTATTTCGGTTTAGATTTTAAACAAAATTTTACAAATGAGCCATTCTTTTTTAAGTCGGACGTAAAAAAAAGTATGACATGTCTCCGATTCGCTTAAAACTTTTCAAACCATATAGATATTCTGGCGAAATCCACAATAAAGTCTACTTTTTTCAACTTTGGTATTAATATATCCACGCCCATTTCTAGAATATTCTTTGATTGAAAAAGTTGTGGAACAAATGTTGTTAATGAAGCGATATTCTGCCGAAATGCGCAATAAAATCTGCGTTTTGCTAATTTTAGTCCTGCAATCGCCACGCCCATTTCTAGGGGTTTGTCGCCCTAAAGAAAAATCTTGCTATACAAGTATTATATCTGGATAGGTTTTCTATCGGAATCCGCAATAAAATTTTACTTTTTGCAAAAACCCGATGTTTAACACCTTACCAAATATATCGTAGCATATGTTTTGGAAAACAAATTTAAAAAAATTGTTGATTCTCACAAAATAAACCATCTCGTCATAAAAAAAAATATTTTAAAAATAGTTCTTAAAAACCCCAATTTTTTTAACCACGTTTTTTATAGAGAATTAAACAGGGGTTACGATGGTATAATTATAAATCCCTAATTTACTGGTCTTCACTATGCAAATCAACTTCAAAAAGTTCAACTGTTAATAGGTAAGTTAGCTTTAGGACAATCTTGACCATCTTATATATAGAAATATTATTAGAATCTTTAGCTTTAAAACGACGTTAAGATGAAGTCTCTACAATCAGCAGAACCCGAGATATAACGATTTGAAGGAGTACATGATTAGTCAGAATCACGAAAAAATGCAAACTTTGACAGATCATATCTCCGAAGAAAAAGAAGAAGAAAAAAATTCCTCGAACACGTGTTAGCTTATTTCATGTATAGAACCCATAATAAAATTTCAAGCCAATCGAAAGTGTGACACCAAATTTGGTATCCGATATGAAAAAGAATGTCTCATACATATATGAAACCTGGAAACTAGAATTAAAACATTTTGGTTTGATTTTTAAACAAAGAGGGCCTATATTTGATACCACGAACTTTTTGGTTTTAATTTTAAACCACTCATAGCAAAACATAATTATCTCGGCTGTTTGGACTAAAATTTAAACCCGAATATATTAAAAATTGCTCGAAACTATTGACTGGTTTAAAAAGTAGACTGCAAAATATTAAAAAAAGCAGCAGTCCCAGTTCGGTTTAAAAATTAAACCCAAGTTTTTGAACGCGTATACACCTTTTTTTATATGGAGAAAAATCGCAACGCCTTCGGAAAAAAATTTAATTAGAGCACATTATAAGACAATGCGACACATTACCACTAAGAGCGATTACCGATTTTTTAAAGCACTCTAAAAAATCTGTTTAAAAATGCGACTTTAAATTGAGTATATTTTTGTTTATTTTAAAAAATTTTTGGTAAATTTACACGATGGAAATGTATTTTTCTCGTTTCCACATTTTCGTGTGTCAAAATCCTTTTTGTTAGCGGCTTTACACAATTCTACGGTGGAAATCAGACAACAGATGTGAATTTTGTAACTTGTACACACTTTCGTAGAAAATTTACGCACACCTCAGCAGCTATATTACGCTCTAAAAAGTCCGAAATTTAAACAAACTATTCGTTGAATAATCGAGCATGTAATTTCGCGAATAATAAGGTGGGAAATCAGTAACGTACCTTTTAGGTAGGAAATCTACACAATTATTTTTTAGAGTGTGGGTAGTAAAGCTCTACCCAGAATTACAGCGGACGACGGCAAAGTGGTCGACGGTTAACCGCGTTCAAAATTAGAACTCACAAAGGCATAGGTCCCTGAAGTAATCACTACAACATTCACCGACTGGTTTCGTACACATGCCATAATTTAATGCTTATCTAGTGCCAATTTATGCCGCTAAAAAATGCTCTGCGAATTTTGGTAAAAACATGTAGTAGCCATCTCTTTAGCTGTAGTAAGCACTCCACTATCAATATCTCTGGAACCAAAAAGCGCATATACTTCTACCTTACGACATAATTTAGTGCTTATCGAGTGCTAATTTATGCCGCAAAAAATTTTTTTTTCTCTGCAAATTTTGGCAAAAGCATGTGGTAGCCATCTCTTCAGCCGAAGTAAGCACTACTCTATCAATATCTCGGGAACCAAAAGCGCTTATACTTCTACCTTACGGCATAATTTAGTGCTTGTCTAGTTCCAATTTATGCCGCAAACAAATTTTTTTTCTCTGCAAATTTTGGTAAAAGCATGTGGTAGCCATCTGTTCAGCTGAAGTAAGCACTACAATATCAATATCTCTGGAACCAAAAAACGCATATACTTCTACCTTACGACATAATTTAGTGCTTGTCTAGTGCCAATTTATGCCGCTAAAAAAAAATGAGTGCTCTGTAAATTTTGGTAAAAACATGTGGTAGCCATCTCTTCAGCTGTAGTAAGCACTACACAATCAATATCTCTGGAACCAAAAAGCGCATATACTTCTACCTTATGACATAATTTAGTGCTTATCGAGTGCCAATTTATGCCGCTAAAAAAAATTTTGTGCTCTGTAAATTTTGGTAAAAAACATGTGGTAGCCATCTCTTCAGCTGTAGTAAGCACTACACTATCAATATCTCTGGAACCAAAAAGCGCATAATAATAATAATTTTTTTTTCTCTGCAAATTTGGGTAAAAACATGTGGTAGCCATCTATTCAGCTGAAGTAAGCACTAAAAAAAAATTGTTGGTTTAAAAGGACGAATGGTAAATTTTATTTTTTTGAGCTGACAAAGTGAGAACAAGAAATTCGAGGGTGTGGTCGAGTTATTAGCCTTAAACATATAATTTGTTCAAAAATAAGTACTGCAAAATTTCAAGGTCCTTAGGCACCAACAAATTTACTAGTTTTTATTCTACAGAACTTTCTCTTTAATTTGGTACAAATACTGTTTTTCTGCATTACAATTTCCGGAATAATCATATTTTTCAAGTTTCGAAGGCCTTTTAAAAAGAATCCGGACGTCAGAGAGAAAAACTAGAAACGCGGTATTACTATATTTGGCCCATGGTTACGCGAGTATATTGATTTTTGTGTGTAAAATTGACTGTCACACGGTGTAATATATATGTACACGAAAGGGATTTGAATTTCTATTCTTTATATTAGCTATTTTTATTTATATTTTTTATTATAGTAGCTTTGAACTTTATTTTTAGTCTATCAATATGAGTTATAATAAATTTATTAATTGCGCAGTGCTATTGCAAAATGTATTAATAAATGTGTTAAAATTATGCCGTAAGATAGAAGTAAATATATGCGCTTTTTGGTTCCAGAGATATTGATAGTGTAGTGCTTACTTCAGCTGTAGAGATGGCTACCACATGTTTTTACCAAAATTTGCAGAGAATTTTTTTTGCGGCATAAATTAGCACTCGATAAGCACTAAATTATGTCGTAAGGTAAAAGTAAATATATGCGCTTTTTGGTTCCAGAGATATCGATAGTGTAGTGCTTACTTCAGCTGAAGAGATGGCTACCACATGTTTTTACCTAAATTTGCAGAGAAAAAAAAATTTTTTTGCGGCATAAATTAGCACTCGATAAGCACTAAATTATGTCGTAAGGTAGAAGTATATGAGCTTTTTGGTTCCAGAGATATTGATAGTGTAGTGCTTACTTCAGCTGAAGAGATGGCTACCACATGTTTTTACCAAAATTTGCAGAGCACTAAATTTTTTTTAGTGGCATAAATTGGCACTAGATAAGCACTAAATTAGGGCATGTGTGCGAAACCAGTCGGTGAATGTTGTAGTGATTAGTTCAGGGACCTCAAAGTCATATGGAATGGCGGCGGCAGCATTTTTACCGCCGACGTTTTAATTCGATTTATATTCTAACCGCCCAGCGGGAACGGCACAATGGTGATTGAGTATTGATTGTAGTATTATATTCACAAGTTTTCACATTTTTTCATCCATTTTTATTTCCAGGAAATCAACTTACATGCACGTACCGAAAAAGTATATAATTTTAATAATAATTTTCAAATCAAAATGACAACTGACGGAAGCCGTCGTGCTTACTCCGACGGATTTCACTGCGGCAACTATACGGCTGTTCACTTAACGCCGACCGCTGTAATTCTGGGTAGAGCTTAATTGAGGAATTGAGTCTTCAATTAATACCGTGCCCAAATTAATTTGTTGTGTGCCATCAATTGCACGCGTGACTTAAGTTCGCCAGCCCTGAGTTAGGTTATCTAAGATGGCAATGATCCTCCACAAAACCAAACGTGAACGTGAATTGTTGGTGACCAAATGTTTGAATCCAAAAATTAATTTTGAGCGGGAAGAAGTTCGCCGGGTCTGCTAGTATCACATAAAAAAATTGTGTACACTTCTCTTCCGAAAAACTCACAGCATTTTATTCGATTAGTTTTTGGTTGTAAGTTTTGCACTCGGTGTACACTATATTTTCTCACAGTTACAGAATCCAGCCCCTGGTACTCACGCGTTTTTAAGAGGTTTCGCTTCTATCACGTGTACAGTGCGGCCGCCTCTTTTTGCAACAGCGCCATACAATTAAAAAGTTATGATGTGGTAGTTAATTATGTATGTTTTCGTCTAAAAATCTTTTTCACAGGCACATATGTATGTACTTACGCATGTATGTATTTACATACATACTATATATAAACGCACCCTGTGGGAAAAGTAGTAATGCATTACATGCATGATAAATAATGTAATGTATTTCTTATGAGTTCGAGATTCTATTACTGTTTAAAATGCAATCAGCATTCGAATGTATTCGGAAAGTTGCAAAAATTTCATACTACATCACATTCATTATTGCATTACTGGTAATGCAAAAATGAATGTCCAACTTTTCTTAGGACGTCGCCGTGGGAAAAATTATGCATTTTCGAATGTGCAAATGCTCAACAAACTATACCCAGTGGGAAAAGTGGTAATGCATTACATGCGTGATAAATAATGTAATGTATTTCTAATGAGTTCTAGATTCTATTTCTGTTTAATATGTAATCAGAATGCTAATGTATCCAAAAAGTCGCAAAAATTTCATATAAAATCGCATTCATTTTTACATTACTGGTAATGCAAAAATGAATGCCCCACTTTTTCTAGGACATCGACGTGGGAAAAATAACGCATTTTCGTATGTGAAAACGGCTGGTTTACCGATTATTTTTTGGATTACTATACATTACTTGTTCCCACTGGGTATGAATCGATTTCGTTTTGTTGATGCGCAAAAATAATTATCCAAATAATTTTGTTTCGTTTCAGAGCTGAATTAACGAAACAAAACTCATTCGTTAACGTTGAAACGAAATACATAAATCATCAATCGTTAACATCGAAACAAAATAAATCAACGAAAAGTTGTTGTTGTATGCCATTGCCAGCTCACTATAAACACCTAGCATCTAAATGTATGCTACAGCCTCAGCATTAACGATTGAATTTCTTTTCGTTAATAAGCAAAATAGCATTATTTTGATAATTGATTGATTGATTTTTTTTGGTAAACGCTAAAATTGACGTTACAATGCATCCTTGGTGCAAACGGCTGTTTTACTGATGTATTTTATCGATTGCAATACATTACATTTTGCTACTGGGTATGTGTGCTAAAACACATTTTATGTTGCATGCTCATACTTTTTTCATATGTATATACATACATACATATATACATATGTAACTCATTTTATGTAACCGGTAATTATACCGCAGCAATCAAGCACTCGGCCCAATATGTTTCTGGATAAATTTTTATATGATTTTTTTTTTCGAAGATCGGACGTGACAGTTTTTATAATATTTATCATCACTTGAATTTCCGCGCACATGGGTAAGCGAGATACCCATTTCCAAACGTGTGCATGCATATATATGTATAGAAGAAATATTTAAATAGATAACATGTGTACATATGTATGTACGTATTTATACGAGTACGAACATATATACCTACATTCGTATGCATGTGTATGTACGTACATAAATATGTATATATTTATGGGCATTAACTGGATATTCAATTGAAAAAATTCGAATATTTCAACACTTTTTGTTTGGTAATAAAGCGTATCTGTATTTTTCATATTGGCTTAAAAATCGCCAGTAGAGATGCTCGCGACTGATAATTTATTCTACTTATTGACACTACCACTTTAGTTTTGTAGAGAACAATACTGTGAAAATACATGTATGTACATACACACATATATTCACACTTGGTATTAAAATAACTCCAACTACAATTTTATTATGCGGATATAAAATAAAAACACTCACTTTAAAAACACGCACTCAAGGGCTACGAATTTTGCTCTGGACAACTGGACAGCTGGACTATAATTACATGAAGGCGGCACTTGACCACTTTATATAGCCCAAAAATTGGCAGTATGCAAGTACACGCAAAACAATGTCTATGAAAAGTTGTGTTTTTTGTTACGTTATAGACGTGGAGAGAATTTTGCGAACTTCAGGTCTTACTTAATTTCAACACATCCATATATACATACATAGATACGTACATATGTATATGCATACGTAATGCACAAATAGCAAAACCCCCGTCTTTAAAAATTCATTTAGGATCTTTTTAAGTGCAGAACTATTTCTATGTAAAATACTTCAGCGTCTTATTATCAGTACTTTTTAAATTTTTTAGGTGGTCATAAGCACAATGAAAATTTATTTATTGCGGAAAAACATTCAACTCGAAGTAACTAAAAAATTCTTGATTTGTACATATTATGTTACCGATACAAAAATAAACGATTTCTCGCACATACTATTGAAGGTACGGAATTTGAATGTACTTCGAAAATATTCACAGTGTATAATTTGTGTAGCTAAAACCGGATTAAAATAAAAAAGCTTAAACTGAGTTTTTTTTTTGCTCTTTATGTAATTAAAATATTGTTTTATGTACTCTTTATTTCTTTATCCGTTTGAACTGAAAAAACTTGTCATTGAAATTTCGAGGAAATTATATAGGATTTTTATATCTGTGTAAACAAACAAAAAATACTAATAAAGATTCGTAATTTAAGACAGATTTTTGAATTATTTGAACATTGTATTAAACGTTATTTGTAACGTATGTATGTATGTATATGCTTATTAACACCATCAATGCAAAAGGCGCTATGTGTACGGTGACCATTCGTACCTATACGCCTATACAAAAAAAAAAAATTTTCCAAACCAATAACTTACTAAAAAATTGTTTATTATAGCTTAAAATTATTGTAACCAATAGAGCTAAATATGTTGCACAAAAACAAAGAAACAGAAGTTCACAAAGTTTATGTAAAACTATTCGTCGATTAAAATAGTTAATATTTTACTGCGCATGTTTATTTTACGAAAGCATCGAAAGCCTAACCCCTACCGTCATGTACCGTTCCCCTCCCGGTACCACCGTCAAGGATTTCGTTGGGATTATAACACTGTGACTGCTAAAGTTATAGATCTACTGAAGCACAAAAAATATGCATACTTAGAATTTTGAATACCCCCTCAAATCTATACTTAAGGTCTAAGAACTCGCTCATAGGTTGAGCCTTATTGCTCGTAACTTCATTTCTGTTTTTCTGATGAAAAATATGTACAGTGCGTACACGGCATCCGCAACCCTCAATAGTGCAATTTCTTGATTAATGCAAGTCTCTAAAGCAAAACATTGTAACCTTTATAAATGCAACTTCAAAACAATTAGCATCAATGCCTACATCATTCTTTGTTTATGCGTGCCACACACACAAAATTTTAATTTTTTGCCTTTCTTTAATTTACCAGTACTCTGGAAAAACCAAAAAGTGGTATTTCAGTTTAAGTGGTGCGTGATGAGTTTAAAACTGAAAATAAAATCTGCGTAAATATAACGAAAACTTGCGTACATCTTACGAATATTTTCGTCTTTTTGAGCCACGAAATTTATCGTTGATTGTACAAAACAAACTGTTTTCGTACATACTACGAAATATCAGACATAAGATCTTAAGTACATCTTACGAACGCATTCGTACTATTTACGAACGAATTTCGTACTATTTGCTAAATAATTTCGTCCTATTTCTTTATTTTGTTACGAAATTTTTGTAAAATACACAAAAATAATTCGTATATTTAACGAAATTATTTTCCTAAAATCTGCGGTTGTTTCGTAGAATTTGCAATTGCTTTCATTCGCCACACTGTAAAAAACACAGTACGAATTTAACACACTTTTATTTTGTTTTTATCCTTAATTTTAAGCGCTTTTCTTTAACAAAATGTTATGCAAAAAAGTTTAACATTAATGATTAAAAAATAATGAAAGTGTTGTGTTATAATTTGAGCTATGTTTTTTATAGTGTAAAGAATAAAAGCAATCATACATTCTACGAAAGAAGTGCAGACATTAAAAGCATAAATGTCGTAAATAATAAGTTTTACTTAAGTTTTCTGCTACTCTGCAGTTTAAAATTAATAAAAAAGGTTATTTTAGCTATAATCCAACTTAAGTCTTTTATTTATATGCATACGAATAGGTTCTATACTACATATTTTTTTATTGCTTAGCCTTCATTCGATAAAGTATAGTGATGCAAAGTGTCAAATTATGAAACTCAACAAAACCCTTATTAAATACAATAAGATATAAAATATGAAAGGATATAAAAAATACTGGTTTCACTTTCTTTCAACATTATAATATTTTTATGTGGATGTACTTGGCAGATTCGCAGCTTCTTCGATGTTAGTTTCCGTGACGACTAAAAATTAAAGGAAAATTATAAGGCGTCTGAAAGGCAGGTTTCAGTGAAAAATCTTATATGTACTTACTTAAAATTTCATTAAGTGGAGTGTCTGTTCCTGATTTGGGCTTGCCGTTGATAGGTAACTGATGAAATTGCCTACTTATGAAGTCCCACATTGCAGCACAAGGCTCAGCGTGGGCGATGTTAAAAACATTGTATGCTTAAGAGCATTTATCCACAGCTTTAATATTTAATTTTGTTTTGTATTTTTATCCAGAAAAACCCTCTTGAAACGTTTAAAATTATATTATACGTCTCACAGCAGCCAAACAGTAATTTTGCAATGACACGCGGTACATAAAAATATGATGAAATATTAAACTGCCGGTAATTTAGTATATTGTACGAAAATATTCGTCTGTTGTACGAATTTAAAAAACATGTTTCTGCATTTTTTCTATGTACGAAAGTTTTAAGTAAATTATACGAATACAGAATTGTAGATTTCGTATATTTTAAAACCACACGTAAATATTACGAATGCCTTCGTACAATATACAAACTTATTCGTACAGAGGTTTGTTCAGTAATTTAAGAATGTGTTTCGTAAAATAAACGTAAGATTTCGTAAATTGTACTGAAAAAAATCCTTACGAAAGGCTTTTCGTTATATTTACGAATGGTTCGTAAAATCTTGTTTCGTTGTGAAAAATGCGTTCGTATTATGACCGTAAGTTTCGTACATTGTACAAAAACCAAGACTACGAAAGTTTTTCGTAGCACTTTTACGAAATTTTATTTTCAGTGAAATAAACAAATCAACTGTTATCAGAATTAGTGAAAATTATAGCAAAAGTAAAGATAAAATAATATAGAAGCCAGACTAGAGAAACACAAATGTGAAATGCGAAATTGTGAAAGCTAAAGTCCGCAAGTTACATTAAAATAACCAACTGAATCTTTTGCCAGACAAAACATACATTGCTGATGGGTCTAGAACATTCCTCGCTTGAGAAAATGCATCTGGGACGCACAAACTTCTTCTTCTTCTTCTCATTTGGCTCTATAACCGTCTACGCGATTTTGGCCGAGTCCAAAACAGTCATTTCTCTTCTGTGCAAACTGACACCCATTTGGAAATGCCAATTGAAACCAAGTCCTTCTCCACTTGGTCCTTCCATCAAAGTGGGCCTTCCTCCTCCACCATCGCGACCCGCGTTAAATACTTTTAGAGCTGGAGCATTTCCGTCCATTCGTACGACATGACCAAGCCTGCGTAGCCGTTGTATTTTGATTCGCTGCACTATGTCGATATCATTGTAAAGCTCATACAGCTCACGTTTCATCGTATGCGGCACTTGCCGTCGCCAATGCGTAAAGGCTCATAAATCTTTTGCAGAATCTTTCTCTAGAAAGGTCCAAGAGCCGCCAAATCAGATGTTTTGATTGTCCATGCGTCCGCGCCATAAACCAGCACAGGCATGATGACTGACATATAGAGTAAGATTTTTGTACGGCTAGAGGACTTTACTTCTCAATTGCCTAGTCAGTCCGAAGTAGCACTTGTTGGCAAGAGTGGTTATGCATTGTATTTCGCTGCTGGAATTATTATCCGTGTTAATGCTGGTGCCCAAGTAAAGATTATTCTCCGCTTTCTCGAAATTTTAACTGTCAACAGGGACGTGCGTGCCAAGGCGCGAATGTACTGACTGTTTGTGTGATGACAGGAGATACTTCGTTTTGTCCTCGGTCACCACCAGACCCATTCGCTTTGCTTCCTTGTCCAACTTGAAAAAGGCAGAACAGACTTCGCGGTTTTTCTTACCGATAATGTCAGTGTCATCGGCATAAGCCAGCAATTGTACGCTCTTGTAGTAAATTGTTCCTGAGCGGTTCAGTTCTGCAGCTCTTATTATCTTCCCCAACAACAGAGTCAAGAAGTCAGTTGAAAGGAAGTCGCCTTGTCTGAAAGACCGTTTGGCGGCGAACGGATCGGAGAGGTCTTTCCCAATTCTGGCAGAGCTGGTGGTATTGCTCACCGTCATTTTACACAGCCGTATGAGTTTTGAGAGGATGCCAAATTCAGACATATAGGCGTATAATCAACTCCTTTTAGTGCTGTCGAAAGCGGCTCTGAAATCGAGGAGTCTTCTCCAAGATTTGGTGTATTATGAATACCTGATCTATGGTGGATTTACCAGGCCTAAATCCACACTGTTAAGGTCCAATAAGTTCATTGACGGTGGTATTCAGTCTTTCACACAATACATTGTATAAGACCTTGCAACCTATGCTTAGAAGGCTGATCCCGCGGTAGTTGGCGCGTATGGCGGGGTCGCCAGTCGTCGGGCATGCACCTTATTAGCTCCTTGTCATCGTAATTGAATAGCTCAGCTGAAAGGCCGTCATCTCAAGCAGATTTGTTACTTTTCATCAGCATAAGCGCTATTCGTACCTCGTCATAGTCAGGCGCTGGGATATCGACTCCATCGTCATCGACTGGGGACTCGGGTTCATCTTCTCCACTTCTTTCAGTGCTTCTGCCATTCAAGAGGGTTGAAAAGTGTTCCCTCGATGTTTTTGAGTACATTCTGGACATCGGTCACTAGGTCGCCATGGTTGTTCCTACAGGAGTCTTGAGCATTCAGGCATTTTTCTCTGCAGCTTCTTGACACTCCTCATCGTACTAGTAATGAGCAGGAAATGTGGTTCCACTGCTCGCGTATGTCGGTTTGTTGAAGAGTGCTCTCTCGCAGCCGTCTGATTGATTGCAGCTTTTCAACGTTGAACTTTCCTTGCATTGTTGGGGGCCTTTTTTTGCTGCACCGAGGTGGGGTTGTATATTGGCTGCATCAATATAGTAGTGCGAGTCGATGTGTGGCCCTCGGAGTGTACGTATGTACATCTAAAACACTGGAAGCATGCCTTCCGTCTATCACAACATGCTCGGCTTGGTTTCCCATTTTTTCGATCTGGAAACACCCATGTAGCTTGATAGATCTTTTTATGCTAGAACCCAATACTACATACTGCCAAGTTTCGGGCCCCGGCCCAGTTTCTATGTGGAGGCTAATTTTCCGACACTGGCGCCAAATATCCCTTCGTTGTCCACCTTGGCATTTAAATCGCCAAGCACGATTTTTATACGTGTCGGTGGCAGCGCTAATATGTACGCTCTAAGATAAGTGACCCTTGGATGCCTCGTCCTTCTCTTCCATCGGGGCATTGGCACATATCAGCGTGATGTTGAAGAATCTCGCTTTGATGCTGATTGTGGCTAGACGTTCGTCCACTAGAGTGAACGTCGGTCTCTCTCCCACCATAAATCCAACGCCGCCTTGCTTCCCTTTATGCAGCAACTGTAGTAGACATCGCAAGGCTCCACGCTTACCTTCCTCGCCCCGTCCATCGCATTTCATAGATGGCGGTGACGTCAGCCTTTATTTCCCCTAGGACATCAACCAGCCGGGCAGAGGCACCTTCCCTTTTAAGGGTTCGGAAATTCCAGGTGCATACCCTCAAATCATAGTCCCTCCTATGTTTGCCGTGATCGTCATCAAAAGAAGGGGGTATCATCCGAGGCATGTGTTTTTTTCATTGGGCAAGGTTTTAACGTGGCGGGACCCAAACCCAGCGCACGCGGGGTGTTACGCCCTCCCACCTTAGCTCGCTCCCAAACTAGTGTTCGGTCGCTACCCAGAGATTCATGGATATAACTATCCGGACGTAGTGAGCTGCGATTTGAACCGTAAGCACACGAATTACTTCTGGCCACTCCCAGGTGAATGGCAGTCAAAAGCTTTGCAGTACTGGGAAATGTACAAAACATAGTGGTCAAAGGCGAATATCTCAACTAAACCCTGATGTATTTTTTAAATTCATAGCTTTGCAGCCAAATATCTCCTCTTAAATTATATACATATGGATGTATAAATATGAGGACGTATTGAACATTTTCAGTATGCAGACTTTTTATGCTGGTATATTCATTTATGCTAAATATATTACTTGATTTTGTTTTGCCACATCGTTTTATAAATAAAAAATTCATTAAGGGCCGTTAACTCATCTAATTTAAAGTATAGTTAAATCATTGGTTAAACTTAGCTACAGAAAATTCTGTGTAATTTTTCTGTAGTAAAGTTTAACTAATGATTTAACTATAATTTAAAATAGATATATTAGCAGCCTCTAATATGCTATTTTTATTATAGAAATTTATGTGCGCTATGTATTTTCGGCCATCTGCTGTAATTACTTAAGAAGTAAACGTGTTGGCTGTTCACCAAACCGGTCTATATTTTTATCAATAATCTCAGATTTTTTTCTGCGGGACAAAGCTTTCGATGTACAAATAAACAATTGAACTATACATTTATTTATAGTTTACCGTTCAATCCATTTTCGCCATTGTCACCTGCAGCCAGGTTTTTACCCTTTTTAAATGGAAGTGCTTTGAAGTTAGGGAGAATAACTTGATACAGAATCGGATGATCCTCATATCCACTTTTTAAATCAATTTCCTAATTATTTTGTAAACATTGAGTGTATAATTTGTTATATACCAGATATATTGGTACAATTTTTGCATATCTAGGCAAAAAGTTGGAAGTTAGGGGCGGCTCGGGCCCCCCTGCCCTTTCCTGCCTACGCCCATGTATATAAGGTAGCCATAAACACAGCCAGCATCCTTATTTTCTATGATCTTTGATTATGTTTTATTCTGTCAAACTACTAATATCGCTATATTGAAATCTATCATCCTTGTCTAAACTTTTTTAAGGTTTTTATAATTATTTACTAAGTTTTTATTTATAAAACGATTCCAACTTGAATTCATTCAAATTTTAAAAAGATTACTAATTCCCTAAAAAAATTCACGGATACGAAAATTATAAGCTGTGTCTATACATTTTTGCGATAATTTTTCAATTTGTTTTCTCTTTGTTTTGCTTTAAATAAAACTGTTTTAAAAGATGTTGTATTTTTATTTTAAAAACAAAATTAGACTGGCGATCAAAACCGAGGGCATGTACGACATTTTATTACTTAGGGTCTGTTTTTCAGTGCCAGTTTAAACTTAGATTAAGTAAACTGAGTTTAAATAGAACAGCTGGCTGACATTTGATTGGCTGATCTTAGTTTAAATCAACCAGATCGGGAGTTTAAACTTAGTTTAAACCACGGCCGTGCACTGAAAAACTGGCCCTTATAGTAACTTTTTTATTAATAAGCGGATTGCTTTGAAAATTTCAGCAATTGGTCGTTATTATCTAAGGAATGAAGTCTAGTCAACATAAAAACTACACTTAAAAACGAAACACGCGATTCACAGCAAAAACGCAAGGCAACTCTTTTCACTCAGTTTAGAACTTTTCTGTTTTGAGTTTTTACTAAGTTGATATCAAGAGGATTGTTGAGACTCCCTCGTTTTTAATAGCGATTTTCATATGTCCGGGAATGCTCTCTACTGAGTTTTCTTTGATCTCGCTTGGAATATTACCCCATTATGATTTTACACGCCTCGGAGCTCGCTTGTGCTATGCTCATCCTCTCTTGACCACAGCGCTCAATTTTTCGATGGCGTTGAGGTCTGGGATTTGTGCTGGCCACAGCATTACGTGCAAATTCGAATATTTTCAGAATTATTTGGATCTCCGTTCTGCTGGAAAACAACTTCTTCCTCAGAGTATGCGTTTTTGTCTACAAAGTCCGGAAATTTTTTTGGAGAATGCTGAAATAGGCTTCCTCGGTGGATTCAATTCATTTCAATAAGGCCCGAGAAATAACACCCATGGGCTTCATTTCCCAAAAAAAAGAAATAAAGCCCATGGCCATTATTTCCATTTCGAAGGGGAAATAGCGCCCACCAATAAAAGGCAATAAAGCCCGTTAGGAGTCGGCGTAAAACTGTAGGTCCCTCCGCTTTGTGTGACAACATCATGGCGCACGACACAAGTCGGAGGAGAAGCTCGGCCAAACACTAACATATGTGTAAGCGCTAATCTATTATTATTATTAAAAGAAATTGTTATTGTTTTTTTACCCTTCAATGTGATGCGCATATTTGTTCTCAGCGTCTTAGGTTTTCCAGTGGTGGCGCGCAAACGCGGACCGCCGCGGTTGAGCGCCAACAGGCTTGCTAATCTAAATGGTAATACAAGCATTATGTGTCGTATTTGCCGTCAAATTATTCGACAATCGATGAAAGTATTTATTTAACTTTTTACTTTTTCATGCTCCTTGTTTTTGTTGAAACTTTAAATTATTTAATTTTCATACACATGTACATACATACATGGAGTGCAATGGGGTATAGTCGTTGTGCTGTGTATGCAGTTACAGTTGCACGGCTATACTCAATCCCGACTCTTGCGTCCTCGTTCGCGCACTCTAGGAAACGTGAGCTACCCATGGGCAGGATGCGTTCACCAATCCGAGTGGAGCCTTGGGTCACGACAGAAAGAGAGGAAGCTTCGGTGGGGCCACTCCGACTTATTCGGTTTAAGGGCTCACTGAAGTCTGCAGCGTCTGTTTACCAGAAGGTGCGGCTGATCGCTATATAAACGTGTATTTGGTTGCGAAACCACCCCCGTCCCAGCAATGGGTTGTGCGCTGGGTTTGGGATCCGCCACCTAAAAACCCCTTCCAGTGAAGAAGCGAAATTATGCCTCGGAGGAGACAGCGCCCCCTCGCCCCCAACCAATCGACAATGTTGTGATAGACGGAAGGCATGCTTCCAGTGTTTTGGACGTACGTACACTCCGAGGTCCAAACATCGACTCGGACTACTATCTTGTTGCAGCCAAGATACACACCCGCCTTTGCGCAGCAAAAAATGTGCGCCCGAATATGCAAGGAAAGCTTAACGTCGAATAGCTGCAATCACAACAGACAGCCAAGGCATTCGCTACTCGACTCTCACTCCTGATCTCAGAGAGCACTCTTCAACAAACCGACATATGCGAGCAGTGGAACCACATTTCCCGCTCATTAAATACCGCCGCCGAAGAAGTAGTCGGATTTCAGCGAGCCCAAAAGAACAACTGGTACGATGAGGAGTGTCAGGAAGCTGCAGAGAAAAAAGATGCCGCCTACAGGGCCGCGCTGCGATTGGGCGCAACGCGCGCTATTTGGGGCCGCTATAGGGATCTGACGAGGGAAGCGAGACGTATTTGCCGCAATAAGAAGAGAGAGGCCGAAATACGTGAGTGTGAAGAGCTTGAAATGCTGGCCGACAGGAAGAACGCCCGAAAATTATACCAGAGAGTTAGGAGAAGGAAGGCAGGTTTCAGGACCAGGGCAAACTCCTGTAAAAACCAAAATGACAACTGAACGTGGTCGGAAAGGCCGAGGTTCCGATCCCCGTTGTGGTATTTGCTTGTACTAACTTGTGTCGGAAAGCCCAATCTTCCGATCCCATGATGTGATCGGGCGGAAAGGCCGAGTTTCCGCTCCGAGTCTTTCGTTTATGTATATACATATATATATTTTTTGTTAATATTATTATTGGTTGGTTGGGCGGCGATTAGTAATGAAATTTGGTTATAATTAATGCATGAGCTATAATCCAAAGTTTAAATTCAATTGTTTAATTATACAAATTTTACGTGTAGACTCAGCGTTATGATTGACGGATGTGAGTGATACTGTGTAATCCGCATAATATTGCATAAGGATTTGTATACAAGTGTGCAGGGTACTTTAATTCATGAACCGATACATTGTTATCGATTGAGGGTTGCTATGTATTAAGGGCCAATTTCAGATGAGCCGTCCAAGTAAAGATTGTTGATTAACGTTAAAATTTCATTTTCAAATCATATGTATGTATTTGCAAACTGCTTGTATTGCCATTTAAATAACACTCCGAAATTCAACTCAATTAAATTTTCATTTGAAATTTGCCGTAAGAGTAATTGATGTGCATATGATAATTAACACCTTGGCCTGCCTCCAAAAAGAAAAATTCCCCTCTACTTAACATTTGGTGGCGTTCCTTGCTACTTCTACAATTTTTCTTATTATTTCGGTAGGTGTCGCTGATCTTGACAGCTGTGCTTTACTAAGAGATGGGAAATCGCGTTTTGTAGCTGGCACTTAAATTGCCTACGTTTGTATGTATAAAAATGTGTAAAAGACCAAATACAGGTTTATACATTTTTATATTTGGCTAAGCAATGTGTTGAAATGGGTTTTTAAGAAGGGTTGCAAAGTTACATTGCAAATGTGCTCAACTTGGATTCTTGTACCGAAAGTACTTTCAGCTTAAGCAAGTCTGAACGGGGTATAATGGTACCTGTTTTTCCCTCACTGGTTACACTACAGTGGCATACTTTACAATTTCCTGAATGATACAAATGTCATTCAATTAGTAACCACCACGAGGACATACTATAAGTGAAGCGTAAGTAGAGTAAATTGTGCAAATAGTAATATATTTTAATTAAACTTATATTTTTAGGTGCCGTATTGATTAAACACTTGCAATTAGGATCTACGGTTGCCAAACCGTTGTACCAGGTGTAAACCACCAACGAACAAAAACCCACATTCATTAGTAAGAATCCTTAATACCCTGACGAATATTACGATGGGCAATTCGAATGCCGACATGTGCTGCCAAATGAGCCTTCAAAATTGGCACCAAAACACACGAGAGGAAAGAAGATTTAGGACCTGTTGAAGCGATGAGAGGCGTTGGAAATTGTCACCTACCCGCAATCTTCATATGGACACTTCAAGAGGTGCTGCTTGTACGGCTGTGAAAATCGACAGATTCAACGAAAGCGAAATTTGATTTATACAATGGTACATTTTATGCTTTGAAATTTAATACGTAACTCCTACAACAGCTATGAGGCATATCAGTGAGAATAAGCTAACAATTTTTAAAACGGAAGCAATTGAACGAGGCAAGAACAACTTTTTAAAAGTTTCGATTCGTCAGTAATAGACTTTTATGCAGCTAGGTTCCTGACTCCCTCATTGTTACCTTACGGTTCTGTGGATCAGAATAATCAATTAGCAGTACCAGACTCCACAAAGATGCTATTTTCTAAGATCTCAGCTTCGCGCAACAATGCTGCAGTTTTGCAAACATAAGTGTGCTCATCAAAACCAAACGGAGGCTGTTTGCGAAATGGCGTGGGAGTAAGAGTAAGAGTAGTATGTACAAATGAATATATGTACATTAAAATGTGAATATAAAAAGGAAAGATGTGCTGCAATGTGTACATTAGGGCATTGTTATATGAGGGCATTTTGCTGGCACAACCAATTTGGAATCGTTAAGGTTCACATACAATGAGTGGCTGAAGGAATTATCAAAACCCTTTATTACAGAGATGACGAATTGATCGCAGTTCTCGATTTTACGGTGCCAGGTGCAAGGTGCATAAATGTCAAAAAACTCTCATTACTTATGTATGTAGCAGGGTTAGAACTTTAGTATGATCGTAGTAAATTTACAACGATTTTCTAAAATATTAGATCTACTTCGATTTTCTTTGGGAATAATAAAAAGTGCTTACTAAAGTAGTATCTGAACCAAAAAAATACAAGAATTTTCTATTCTCCAATGTTTATAGATCCATTTCATTTATATGAAAGCATTTCATAATAAGCTCATATCCTATCTTTTGTAAGCATGTAACTAAGTTATATGAAAAGAATTGGCTAAATTTTGGCACTGCCGAACTTGTACATAGTATATATGTATGCATGCATCTCTTAATATACATGAGTATTTATGAAAGGAATTCATGGTTGAAGCGTCATTTAAAAGCACTGTTTGCTGCACTTTTTTTAACACTGTACAAGCCACTGAATTGTATGTCATGCACCTATTTTGGAGGCTTACAAGAAAATCTAAACTACCTGAGGTTTAAAAACTAAATTTCTTCATCGCGCCAAAGTCTAAGTTTTTAGGAATTTCAACATAGGATAAATTGTATATCAGCCATCACTGCCGTTGAATATGCCATCTGATATATGTAGGTAAATATGTGATTATCTGATACAATTCCTGTTTCCTCCTCCTCCAGTGTTTTGGAGACTGATATTTCACTTGCACTTGATCATGAATGCTGTTTGTTTTAAGGTTGAAGTATTGTTGCTCTGTACTACAGTATTTCGTATGAGGTGAAATTGGTGAGGTCGTTCCGTTGCGCCACCACTTTTGTTTTCTCTAGGTCATATGCGGGTATACGTTTGTACCACCATGTGTGCCTCTTCGGTGTGAGGACTTATTACGAAGCGTAGCGTCAGTGCCTCCCCCGCCCAAACAGTTGGAAACTAAGATTCGCCGTGGCTTTGGCGTTTGTGTACTAAAATATTTCTCTATCTTTTGAGTTTTGGTTTTTGAGACTCTTTCTGATAAAGTAAGACGCTTGTTGAAAGAAACCGAGTTGAAGGAAGATCCGCGTTTACTTTTTGGGGATATCGGCTCTGTCTGGCCAGTTATTATCCAGCCGAAGACGGTTTCTTGCGCTAGTAGAGTTCCTTTCCTTTTGATACCATTTAATATTATCTGGGCATATATATCGCCGCCCAAGATAAGATCAACTTGTTCATTTTTGAAGAAGTTCTTGCCCGCTAAGAGAAGGCCCGGAAACACTTGCTATGTCTTAGCATTTACTTCGCAAGTCGGTAAATTTCCGGTGAGTCGTGGTAGAACTAGGACTTGCGTACTTATACTGGTTGAAGGGTCATTGGGTGACCGCAGATGAATGACGCACGTTTCTTTTATTTGTGCAGAAACACTGTTGTTGATGCCTGATACCTGGGCACGCATTCTCTTTGAGGGCAAGTTGATTTTACGTTTAAGACTTTCTGTTATAAAAGAGGCTTCTGAACCGGAATCTATTAATGCGCGGGCTGAAAAGTTAGTATTATTGAAATTTATATTGACAGGCGCTGTTCCTAATAGAACCCCTTTCCTCGTATTAGCAAAGCAAGATTGAATGTTATCTGCTGAATTAATACTTGCATTTGCATCACGCCTTGCTTGAGCCTGCGCAGACGTAGATGCGCTTTCATATGTGTGATACGACGTATTAGTTGGAGTAGTTTCTTTTGGTTGAACTGCTTGAACATGAAGTGATGTATGGTGCCTCAGGTGACAGGTTCTGCAATTGAAGGAGCTACTGCACCTTGACACCGTATGTCTGGAGGATAGACAGTTCAAGCAACTGTGAGTGCGCTTAACGAAAGCGATTCTGTCTTCTGCTGATAGTTTCAGGAATTTTTGGCACCTTTGTAATTTTTGCTCGTTGCTCTGGCAAAATTTGCAAATTGTCTCGGCTACACTCGCTTGGTACGACTTTAATCTTTTTTGTGGAGTTTCGTTTGTATGCCTACTATTGTGCGGCTCTGCAGTGGGGTTAGGTTTAATGCCTCTTATATCTGAAACGCTTTCTAGAGTTTGAAACCGATGTGAAAGAAAGTTATCCATGTCCTCCCACTTGGGTATTTCAGTTTTGCTTTCAATGCTTTGCTCCCACAACGCTAATGTAGTTTCTGGTAACTTCGTTGAGCAGAGATATGTAATGATTGCATCCCAGTTTGATGTGTCCATCTGTTGCCACTGTAATGTCGAGATGCAATTATTAATATCTCGCTGCAATTGTTTGATGGAGCTACCGCACTCGCTATATACCGCACTCGCTATATACCGCCTGTAAGTTGAACAGAATCTTTAATTGGGCATTTACGAGGATACTTTTATTTTCGTATCTATCACTCAAATTTTTCCAGGCAGTTTGAAAGCCATCGTTAGTCAATGAACATTTACTCACTATCTCTCTGGCCCCCCTCTTTTTTTTGGTTTAGGTGAAACAATTTTTCCACAGGAGTGAGACGCTTGTTGAGTATGTATATGGCCGTAAACATATCTCGAAACGTAGTCCATGTGAGATAGTCGCCTTTGAATACGTCCGTATCGCACGGAGGAAGTTGAATATTATGCTCTCGGGCGGACATATCCTCTACATTTTAGTCATTCTTTACTAGCCTTGCATGGAGTTCTGCCATGTTTGACATACATCGCAGGTATACAGCATACAAACTTTTGTACTTAGGTTTAACAGTGGCGACTCCAGTGGCGTCTAACCTATCGGAATGTACTAGTTCCTCATACGCTGTCTTTACCTTCCTCCACATGGCTTTAAGTTCCTCTTGCTGAATAGCAAGAGTGTATTTAGTGTGACCAGTTTGTGCCGTGTCATTGTAGTCGGCCTCAAACTCGGTCACAGCGTCTGCCAGTCGAATAAATTTATCCATGCTTTCTTCGTTTTAGTGGAGAAAACCCAAGACGAATTGAAAACTTAACTACGTTTTCGAGTATTATAAACAAACAACAAACAACAACAATTTTGGGGGTCAAGGCTCTTGGTATTGTTCCATACGTGGTGCAATGCTCTGAGTCAGGAGCAGTTGGCTCAAGACCGACCATACGTGGCCCTGCTTTTACTGAATATGGCGGATCTAGAGAGGACAACTCGATAAAACCCGTAATTCCGAGTGTCATCCGTACCGTGCTTATGGGATGAATGGCACTACGTTAGTGTGTCTTATAACGGTGGCCTCCAGATACCTGGCGACCTCTGGTTGTAAGAAGCCCCGCTCGGGATAGTGGGGGCTATGTCCCAACGGTACTACTATCCCCCATACTCGTGGGAACACTATGGAAAACGTAAAGCAAAAAACAATAATAAAAAAACAGATGGAGCTGAACAGCTCGCAGACGAGGCCGGGCATGGCCTTTCGGCAGCCGCCGAAACGGGGACTGTCCCGACAGAACTACCGGGGGCGCATAGTCCCCAGTATGACGTTGAGATGGTTGACACCAGCGCTAGACGGGATGCGAGTCCCGTCAAAACGCTTTCTGATATCTCGCCGGAAGATGAGCAGAAGCTGCTTGCCTCTCCGACAGGTAATGATACTCTCGTCCAAACTCGAGAGCGAGATCGGCGTAGTGGAGCCGGTCGGAAACGCCTCAAGCGCTATTTGGAGAAGGGTATGAGCTATGAGGAGGCTAGGGAATTAGCGAAAGAGCCCATTGGGCCCCCTCAAAAGGAGAGATCGGCTAAAAGAACCCGATCAAAGAGCTCCACTCCACAGGAGCAAGCCCCAAAAAAGGTCTCCAAATTTATGCACGGCGCAGCGAGAGCTGAGCCGGCTGGGGCAGTAACAATGCCCACGGCCGAGGCAAGCCTGTTTCGCGAAGACGCCGTGAAACCAGCATCCTTTAGGGACGCACTGTGTGAGGTGAAGCTGGGTATAGTCCCCGAGGACTATCCGGCTACGGTCTGGTCGACGGACGAACTGAGGGCCATTCAGAATGCCATCCTTAGGGCGATAAGAAGCAACAAAGATAGCGCTGTAAAGCCTATTTTTGATGGCTGCACTTTTCGTCCGGGATGGTTATCCATTATCTGCAGGGACGCAGTAACTGCGGAGTGGATAAGGGCTACAGTTCCGAAGATTGCCCCCTGGAAAGGGGAAAAGATGAAGGTGGTAGCGGATACAGAAACGCCTCGCCCCATAATTTTGGTGGGATTCTTCCCGGAGCTGGATAGCTCCAGGAATGAGGACGCGCTACTACTTCAGGGGCAGAATGAAGGCCTGAAAATAATGGACTGGCGAGTTCTAAATCGGGTGCGCAAGTCCACAGTGGTAGAAATTACCATTGCGGTAGACCCGATCTCGGCAGACATCCTCAAACAGAGAGGAAATGTTGTCAACTATGGCTACGGTACGGTCAAGTTGAGGGAAAAAGCCAAGCCGTTGGTACCAGTGGTAGCAAAGGACGCCGCTGATACCGACGGAACGGGCGCGGACGAACAACCCTGTTGTTCGAAGTCTGTCACCGTCGCCCCGAGGCAGCTCTCAACAGATCTTCAAGCACAGACGCAGCAATCACCGGAGCTGGAAAAGACAAAGCCGCCGCCTGAGCTGTCAGTAGCTCAAGCCAGCGTGACATCGCCTCCGCGACCCACAGCATCATCGGTCCTGACCCTGCAGCAGGTGCTAGACAGAGCCCAACAAAATGTCAGGCCCATTGAGCCCCCCCGGAACATAATTAGGCCACCACTACATGGCAGTTCCAAAGCGGCTACTGGACAGCCGAGGAGAAGACCTTGCGGGGTAGAAATAGGGGGAAGAAGGTGGCTGCTCGCGGCCGTAAAGACCGCAAATAATGCCATCTCTGCCTAAGCCCAACGCAAACTCGAGGCATCTGAAATGCCTCCAAGTGAATCTTCATCATGCCAAGGCAGCGTCAGCTGTTCTCTGCAGGAGGTTCACTAATGAGGGTCTAGGTATAGCCTTCATCCAGGAACCCTGGATACTACGCGGTGAGGTCAAAGGTCTGAACGTCAATGATGGTAAGATCATATATGCCCCCAGCCCTCGCCCAAGGGCGGCGATGCTATTAAGCAAAAAACTAACGTTTCTTCCTCTATTACAGTTCATGACGGCGGATCTGGTTGCGGTTTGGGCCGAAATTCCCACTCCAAGGGGTGTACAAGAGGCAGTACTTGCCTCAGCGTACTTTCCGGGTGAGGAGGAGATGGCCCCAACAGCAGAAGTAAAGGCTTTCGTGGAGCACTGCCAGCAGAGTGGTAAACCCTGGATCCTCTGCTGTGACGCCAATTCACATAACACTGTTTGGGGCAGCACCGATACCAACAAAAGGGGTGAGTACCTCCTCGAGTTTATTAGTAGTCATAATATACATATTATAAATCGTGGCAATGAACCGACTTTTAGAAATGCTTTAAGGGGGGAGGTCTTGGATATAACTCTAAGCAGTCAAAACATGTCATCATCTGACACAAACTGGCGTGTCTCCGGGGAGGTATCAATGTCGGACCACATGCATATAGAATTCGACATGGGTCTCTTTCCTGAACACGAACTAGTTTTCAGAAATCCCAGGAAAACGAACTGGGAACTCTTCCGCTTTACTATAGAAGAGGGCGGAAACAGCCCTAAACACCCCATTACAACCAAACAGGAGCTTGAGAATGAAGCTGAACAGCTTCACTCAGATATTGTAATAGCTTTCAACAGCAGTTGCCCCCAAGGAAAGGTAAAATCCAAACGAGATGTGCCTTGGTGGAGTAAGAAGCTTGAGCAAATGAGATGCCAGGCCAGAAGACTATTCAATAGAGCAAAAAATACGGGTGATTGGAATCCGTATAAACTTGCGCTAACTTCCTACAACAAGGAGCTAAGGAAATCCAAACGAGCTAGCTGGTGAAACCACTGTGAGGAAATAAATATCCTTCCAGAGGCAGTACGCCTCCAAAAAGCTCTAACAAGGGATTACAGGAATACAATTGGCACCCTTAAGAGACCAGATGGGAGCTACACTCAGCATCCGGGTGAGACCAGCAGACTCTTGCTGGATACTCACTTCCCGCGCTGTATATCAGGCTACTGTCGACCAGAATTGGGTGCTCCAACATCCACCTCTGGAAGAGAACAAAGCCTTGCTACGAAGCTGTCCACTGTCGAGCGGGTGCAATGGGCTTTATCAACATTCAGCCCATACAAATCACCAGGACCGGATGGAATCTATCCATGTCTCCTGCAACATGGAATTAGACACATAGCGCCGGTCCTTTCTTAACTCTATAGAGCTTCGCTCTTGTTGGGTCACATTCCCAGCATATGGTCTGAGGTTAAGGTCGTGTTTCTACCCAAAATGGGTAAGCCGGAACAATTACCGTCATCCTACCGACCAATTAGCCTCAGTTCCTTTCTTCTAAAAGGGATGGAGAAAATACTGGATCAGTACATCAGAGAAGTCAACCTAAGGGAACGACCTCTGAATAAGAACCAATTTGCCTATCAACCAGGAAAATCCACTGAGACTGCCATTCATAGCCTTGCTTCAAAAATTGAGAAGGCTCTGGAGTCAAAAAATATACCCCTTTGCGCCTTTATTGATATTTCAGGGGCTTTTGATAACACATCATATAAGGCAATAAAAGATGCCTTGTTAAGAAAGGGTGTAAGCCCAATCATAAATCAATGGGTGTTATCAATGTTAAGAACACGAAACATCAGGTTGGAATTAGGAGGCACGATAGAATCGATAACAGCCACAAGAGGATGCCCTCAGGGGGGTGTACTCTCTCCTCTTTTGTGGACTATGGTTGTAGACGAACTTCTTTTCACACTGAACAGCCAAGGCTTTAATACGCAAGGCTACGCAGATGATCTGGTAATCTGCATAACAGGGCTTCATGACGAAACTATCACTAACCGCATGCAACAAGCCCTACGCATCACACACAAATGGTGTGAGGATAAAGGCCTAACCATCAATCCTACAAAGACTATTATTGTTCCATTCACTCGAACGAGGAAATTATCTACTACTAAACTCACTATGAGCGGCAC
Organism: Rhagoletis pomonella; assembly: GCF_013731165.1. NCBI lineage: Eukaryota > Metazoa > Arthropoda > Insecta > Diptera > Tephritidae > Rhagoletis > Rhagoletis pomonella. Next base: position 2,789,306 of record NW_023458562.1, on the reverse strand, counting down.
AGAAATAAAATTTTCCAGTGAAGCTAAATATCTGGGAGTAACTCTTGATAAAACACTTAACTGGAATGCACATTTGGACACTGTTATCAACAAGGCGATGAAGGCCTTCTTTGCCTGTTCACGACTTTTTGGTAAAACATGGGGCCTTACCCCCAAAATGACCTACTGGTCATTCAACACTGTCGTTAAGCCAATAGTAACCTATGCTTCCTTAGCATGGTGGACTAAGGCTACACAAAGAGGTGCAAGCACTAAGCTAAGTAAATTGCACAGAATAGTTTGCATTGGCATAACAGGAGCTATGAAGACCTGCCCGGCCGATGCACTCAGCGCCCTGGTTGGAATACCTCCCTTTCCTATTTGAATAGAAAGCGAGGCTACCACAGCGGCACTGAGAATCCTGAACACTTCCGACCTGAAAATCGGAGATATGACGGGTCACATGAAGGTCCTAATGAAATTCGCTAATGACCCCATACTACAAATGCGCGATGCAATGGTTCCAAAACTAGAAATCTCTAGGAAATTTGAGGTACACATTGCAGGTCGAGCTCTCTGGAATACAGGGAACCCATACACCAAACCTAATGGGGAGGTTTGGTATACTGATGGATCTAAGCTTGAAAATGGTAGAACGGGGGCTGGCATTTTTGGGCCGAACTTTAAAAAAATGATACCAATGGGTATATGCAATAGAAATTTGTGGCAGAGAATGTCTTAGAAGGGGAACGTCATTGAAATATATCTGCATTATGTCGGACAGTCAGGCAGCCCTACTGGCCCTGAAGTCCCACAAAATAAGTTCTCAGCTAGTACATGATTGCCGCAATGTCCTAAATGCTCTTGGTGACAAGAATACAGTCTTATTAGGATGGGTACCAGGGCATAAGGGACATGATGGCAATGAGGAGGCTGAGCGAAACAGGGAGCTACCGCAGTATTTTATGGTCCGGAACCCTTTTGTGGGCTCACCAAAGCACATATAAAGCGGACCATAAATAACTGGGTAGACAAAATGTTCAACAGGCATTGGATGGAATGTCCAGGGCAAAGGCAAGCCAAACGATTTATCTGTCCTTCAAACGAAGTTTCAAAGAAACTAATCAATTTAGGCAGAGAGGACCTCGAAACTCCCACTGGGTACTACACGGGACACTGTTCTCTTCGTTACCACCTCAGTAAAATCAATCTTTCAGAAACAAGCGTCTGTCGCTTCTGTGAGCTGGACGAAGAAACGCCAGAACACATTCTCTGTGAATGTGATGCTCTCGCTAGGCGCAGACTAGCCCACTTTGGTGGCGCTACCCTTAATCCATTTGAAATTTGGAACAAAACGCCCTTGGAGGTGCTAGGCTACATTAAGCGCCTTCCCATATAGGCCGGGGGACACGCACAATAGACCACTTTAGAGGTCGCGGTACATATGGCCCATAATAATAATAATAATAATAATTATAAACAAAACGAAGAACCACCACAACCGAAAGATTTAAACAACAGAATTGAAGCGAACGTATAAATTTATTTATTTATTTTAGTTTGTATGTGCGTGTGTATACGTATTTACACGTATTTACAGAAAATGGTCGCCACCCAACTCACACCCAAGTACAATGGAAGGATATCTTTGAAATGTGGACAAAAAGTGTATATTTTTTGGTCCAAAGGTTATATCCCGCGAATAGTGATTTTGTGGTATTACAGCGATAAAGTGCTTCGAATCCGTGCAAAACCAAAATGCAAGTGGTTGTTAGTGTGATGAGTTAGCAAATCAAACTATTTGAGACACGAAAAAAGTGAAAGCCGATTCAATGTGTAACTAAAATGAATCTGTGCTCTGCAAATGTGGAAAAGTTTTTGAATTAAGAAATTTAATAGAAAATATCGGGCCCTAACCGCCAAAATAACGTAAGCGAATTTTTTTTCAAAATTTTCTTTTTGATGCAGAAATATTTCTAGAGCATCTAGATGCATTTCTGCATCAAAAAGAAAATTTTGAAAAAAATGCCGCTTACGTTATTTTGGCGGTTAGGGCTCGATATGTGTGCCGATGTTTAATTTGAGTCAATGGTTACACTAACAAACCGCAGTGAGTGTAATGTAAAAAGTGACCAAGCACTTGTGTAAGGTAATATGTTCACAACCGAATATTGAAACAGGGAAATATATTGATTTATAATGCACTGAATCCACAAAATCACTCGCGTTTTTTTATATTTTTTTTTGTATTTGCGCGAAATATCGGATTCGAGCACTATCACAAATCGACGTATATGTATGTATATGTGCAAAAAAGTGCAGAAATGTCAACCACGTACCTTTACTAATCCATATGCTTTTGACTAATAATATGCAGATGGTGGCACAGTAAAAGTGGCTGGATGTTATACGTGTTCCAAATGAATTTCGAAAATTTGTGTTTAGCGCCAGTAGAAGTGATATGTGCTCCAGGTGAATTCCTCAAATGCTGCTCTGCCCTTTAGCAACCAGAGTTTTGAAGCAGTGGACTGTATTGTAATGTGCTAGTTATTTTTCCTCTCGGCGGAGATGGACCATGGAAACACTGACACATATGTGGCCCGAAATTCCAGCAGGGCATCAATGTTTTAATTTAGTGAAAAGAAAAGACAAGTTTGTTTGTTTAAATTAATAATTACTTGCTATGTGTTTATTTGAAATATGTTTGGTTTATTGCTAATTATTTACAATATTACCTTGTGTGAGATGAAGTGTGGTGGTTTATAGGCGTCCGTGCTCGCTCGCTGGTGATTAAAATGGAATGACCGCGCTCTTTTATGAAAGGTTTAGCGGAACCCTCAAACAGCGAACTGTATTGAGGGGAAATTAAGCTAATTTGTTTATTTTAAGTATTTGGCGGGAAATATAATGTAAAAGGGTGTATGTGCATATTCGTATGCATGTACATTTATGTGTATGTGTTTGCGATTATATATTAGGGTGGTTCATCCTTTTAAAGTTTGGTTTAGGCTTATGGCCTAAACAGCGACCTAGTTACCGATGTCCAGAACGTACTTAAATTATGAAAGGAACACTTTTCCACGCTACTGAATGGTAGCAGCACGGAAAGTGGTGGAGAAGAAGAACCCGAGCCCCAGTCCATGACGACGGAGTCGATGTTCCTCCGCCTGACAATGACGTGGTACGAATAGCAATAACGCGGCTGAAAAACAACAAAGCTGCTGGAGCTGACAACATGACAGCTGAGCTATTCAAGTACGGTGGCGAGGAGATGATAAGCTGCATGCAACAACTCTTATGCAGAATATGGTCAGATGAACGCATGCCCGACGACTGGAATTTAAGTGTGCTCTGCCCAATCCACAAGAAAGGCGGACCCACCATTCGCGCCAACTACTGCGGGTTCAGCCTTCTAAGCATGGGTAACAAGGCCTTATCGAGCGTATTGTGTCAAAGACTGAAGCCCACCGTCAACGAACTGATTGGGCCTTATCAGTGTGGCTTCAGGCGTGGAAAATCCACCATAGACCAGGTATTCACAATACGGCAAATCCTGGAAAAGACCCGCGAGAAAAGGATCGACACTCACCATCTATTTGTCGACTTAAAAACCGCTTTCGACAGCACTAAAAGGAGTTGCATATACGCCGCTATGTCTGAATTTGGCATCCGCGCCAAAATGATACGTCTATGTAAAATGACGTTGAGCAATACCACCGGCTCCGTCAGAATTGGGAAAGACCTCTCGGAGCCGTTCGCCACCAAACGGGGCTTCAGACAGGGCGACTCTCTTTCATGTGACTTCTTTAATCTGATGTTGGAGAAGATAATAAGAGCTGCAGAACTGAACCACTCAGGAACAATTTACTACAAGAGCGTGCAATTGCTGACATATCCCGATGAGATCGATATCATCGGTATCAAAAAGCACGAAGTCTGTTCTGCCTTTTCTAAGTTGGATAAGGAACCAAAGCGAATGAAACCCGCGGGCGTTATTGCCATATCGAAAGGGAAATAATGACCGCCGGGGAAAGGCAATAAATCTCGGGGGCTTAGGTTCTTTTTCGAAAAGGCAATAACGCCCGCGGGCTTTGTTTCTATTTTTTAAGAAATAAAGCCCATGGACTTTATTACTGCGGGCTTTATTGCACTCCACCGACTTCCTCGTTCATTATTCCTTTAATATTAACTAACGGTATCAAATGCCACCAAATAAAACACTCCCAAATTGCTACCACCATGTTAGACATTTTTTTTTACATGGTGTTTTTGAAGATGTTGATGAGGTCTTTCCAAAAAATACTCCTTTCTATCGCTCTGGAAACAATTAATTTTCATTCCATCGGGCCATACTACCCCTTTTCAGTCCAAAAGCCTCTCGTGACTTTTACAAAATTTCAGTGGCATCTAAATGGCTTGGGGTGTCTTACTGCCATACCTAAACAAAAGCGTCAGCGTTGTCTGGCTGTCAAAAAACTCTCACGCCCATACAATTTGTATGAAGCATACCTAAATAACGCGGCGTCAATGCTGAGCGGTTGGAAAATCCGATTTCGACACCTACAAACCTATGCCTATTGTTGGTGTTATTTCTGCATTTGACGTACGTTGACTCTTTTGTTTAGGTATGGCGCTTCGGCGTTAACGCTAGGCGTCAGAAACCGCTCCGCCCAACGCTTTTGTTTGTTTAGGTATGGCAGTTACTTGCTGGAATTTGGTGCCGTTGGTTAATATTATAGGAATAATGGACAATGAAGTCTATCTCCATATTCTCCAAACAATTTTGCCGAACTTTGTAGACAAAAGCGCATATCCTGAGGAAGAAGTTGTTTGCCTTCAGAACAGAGATCCAAAGGATTCTGAAAATATTCCACACCGTAGGCTAATTGAGCAAAATTTTCACGTAATACAGTGGCCAGAACAAATCCCAGCCCTCAACGAGCTCCGAGTAACATGGAAGAGCTTTGGAGGTGAGTAAAATCATATTGGGATAATATTCCAAGCGAAAGTAGAGAGCATTCCCATGCGTATGAAAAGCGCTACTAAAAACAAGGGAGTCTTCACAGGCTTCTTGATATCAACCTTCTAAAATCTTAAAACAGAAAAGTTCAAACTGAGTGAATAGAGTGGCCTTGCGTTTTTGCTGTTCCTCACTTGTTTTTTTTTAAGTTTAGTTTTTCTGTATACTAGGCTTTATTCTCTAGATAATAAGGACCAATTGCTGAAAACTTGAAAGCAATGCGCTTATTATTAAAAAAGTTATGTTACTGTAAGTATAAAATGTCGTACATGCACTCTGTTTTGATCGCCAGTGTACAGGGACATAACAGTTATAAGTGTTATTGCAAAAACGGTGTTCCATAACATTTATTAGATGAGAAATATTTTTTCCGTTGCCGATAAGAGTTATTTCCCAACGTTTATTTTTTACGTTGCCTGATAACTATTATGCAGGAGAATTATTTTTTCCGTTTCCAGTCTATGGCTGCGTTTCTTTATACATTCCGGATAGTCCCATTTCACAGCCGGAATAAACAGAATGCGTTTGAAATATACGTTGACATATCATCAGGAACGTTCTACAGAATAAGTAAACAAAAAAGTTTATTCCAAACGTTCAGAATGAATAAAGAAATGCAGCCTATATAAATATATAATTTGAATGCCATCAGATCTGCAACGTTCGATCAATTTTCAAAAGTGAGGGTCGAAGGGGTAGTCACCTGTTAAAAATCTACCTTGAAATTATTTTATAAGTTAAATTAATTATTTCATCGTGGGTATAAACCGAGATTGTTTTGACAGCGGTTTTCGAAACTGGCTGAAGGAGGGTTGCCTAGTTACATTGAAATTAAATTTGGGCAATTAGGAAATGGAAACATATATCACAATGGGTGTCAAATAAAAGATGTATAAGAAGGTTGTAGGTTTACAACGTTTGAAAGACGGTTTCCACCTGTTTGAAAGGCCAAATTTAGTTAAATCTTGTATATAAAGTAAAGTTGCAAAAGTGGTGTAACACATTTACTCAAAAACCACTCGACCGATTTTGATAAAATGTTCACAGTTTGTTAAAACCTATTTGGAGCATGTCTAAGTTATGTTTGTTTGCTATCTGATAAATAGATCCAGATTTATGGTAAAAAATGTGAACATTACTTTTTACCCATGTAATACCCCATATAAGAAAAAACAAAAGCAAATACAACTTCCACATGTAACAAAAACACAAAGAGAAGGTCTTAATATAAGAGAAGACAACAACAAATAAAAGTTTCACATATAAGAAAAACAATAAAATGTAAGAGAACACAAACGGTCTAAATATAAGAGAACACAACAACAAATAAAAGCTTCACATATAAGAAAAACAATAACAAATGAAACAATTATTTTTCTGATCCTTTCGCTATTAACTACGAATGATTTATGAAATATGTATTACAATTTGGATATCAGGTTACAATTTGGATATGAGGTTTAAGGAAGCTTCATGGAAAATATTTTTAAACACGGTTACCAGATGTTTAAAAGTTTTAATTCGATTGTCTGAGTACGCTCGTGCAATGTAAATCATTAGTGCTCTTCATGCAGACAAATAGCTCTTGATAAACAAAACGGATGAGCTGAAATCGGAAATCAAAGCTATGCATAAACGTCAGACCGAAGATGTCGCCTCTGCCCTTGCGTTGCTCACTGCAGAGGTTAAAGATCTTCGTTTTTGTGTAAATGCATGTGAGTGCCGTAATAAAAACATGAATAATGCACAAAATAAAACTAAGCAAAAATACTCTTCGTCGTCTTCCACTCTGCCTGATGCTGCTCAAAAAACAACTCTTCGTCATCTTCTGGTGATACACTCGTTCCTGCTGTTCCTGCTGACAATCATTCCAGCTCGTCCGTACGTGAACTGAGCGGTGCGCCTTCTGTTAAGGCGGATCAAATGAGTGAACAACGTAACTCTACTGCTGATTGTGAGGCCGCTCCGCGCCTGCTTCTTATGCTGATGTTGCTTACTCAGCTTGTGTGGCTGAGCATAATGATATTTCTTCTGCTACCGCTGTTACTGCTGTTTTTGACCCTGCCAATGTGTTTACCAAAAAACCCAGCAAGAAATCAAAGCCACGTACCATCATCGTTGGTGATACTGCTGAATTAGATGCAGCGCCAAGATTGAAATGGATACATTTATCTTCTTTCACGTCTTCAGTCACTGCAGATAACATCGAAGCGTATGTCTCAAGGCATTCATCTATTGAATCAAGTATGATCTCCTGCTATAGACTCGTAAAGGGGGATGTCTCTGAGGATTCATTAAGATGGGTTAATTTTACATTAGGAATTCCATCGACACTTTACGACACCTTGCTTAACTCGGATCTTTGGCCAGCAGAGGTAAAAGTTTGTCCTTTCAAGTTTTTGCAATCACCGGTGAATGTGTAAGAAGGTACTTAAGTAGGGCTGCCAGACGTCCCGGTTTTCCCGGACATGTCCCGGTTTTAGACTATTTGTCCCGGTCCATCCTTAAAATGTCCCGGGTTTCGTTTAAGTGTCCCAGTTTTCGATTTGATTGCACAAATTTTGCATAAAAATGACTACACTGAGAGAAAAACGCGTTGTAATATTTAGAAAAATTTTATGAATTTACTAGGGGAAATAACGCATAGTAAACATGAATATTTTTTATTTGATTATCGTTTTGAAATGTTCGTACTTAAAAACAATACTTTCATACCACGGTGTTGAATCAAACTGAATATTTGAATGCACATTTACATGTCTGGCTGTAGCTGAGTGCAAGAAGATACTTGCCACAATTTGCTAATTTCCAGAGCGTCAGGGTTCAAATCTCATTACAGACAGCATGGAATTTAAATATATTTTTTTTTTACCTTAATTATGAAAAAGCATCCGTTAAGTGCAAAGCGCTTCATTTCAATATTGGCGTATTTCAATTGAATATTTCTATACTAAAAACTAAAATTTGTATACTTAAATTTATTACGAGTTGGGTTGGTGCACTTACATATGCGATTATTTTTTTAAATTTAGCACATTTTGCACAAGCAATAGTTCATGATTAATATAAGTATGTACCTAAATACGTTAAAATGACATGCACAGAGTTTTACAATTATATTAAGCAAAAGCCAGAAGTTTTGAAACAAGCTCACAGCAACGAAACAAATGACTAATATTTTAATGTTTCCTTGTATTTAATTTTTTTTCTTTCGTGAAACCTAAATTACTTATAAGTACCGTGCCGTACAAAATTATTGGCTCGGAGACTCTTTCACCTGATCACAATTTCTAATCAGATCTTTTAGAAAAATTTTGAAAATGTAGCTTTTGAGCCAATTAGTAAAGTGCAAGTCTGAAGTTACCAGAAAATTTCGTTGATTTTTTGCAATTATTTATTTTTTGCTGACAGTGTCTTCCACATACAAAAAAATGTCGAACATAGGGTGAATTCCAAAACGTCAAAATACAAAGCATCAGTCTCTTTTATTTCTAGACCGCAATAGATTTTAATGCCAAATGTGCGCAACCACGGTTAGATGCTAGCTTTCTACTTAGTTGCGCAAGTTAGGCTTTTTCTCCTAGTGTGGTTTAGAAATAAAAGAGACTGATGCTTTGTATTTTGACGTTTTGGAACGCACCCATAGTTTGTATGGAAGAAACTCTCAGTAAAAACAATACCAAAAATCAACTAAATTTTTATGGGCTGCAAAACTTCATTTTCAAAATTTTTATAAAAAAGTCTGAATCGAAAGTTGCGAATTTCATATGCAAAATTATTGCATTTTCCCGAGTTTTGCACAAAGTTTAGAAATTTTATTTTTATGTTTTCCGATGTATTTAGTATAAACTAAGGAACAAAAAAGGTACATGCATTGTGGAAAATTCTCTGTACTTTAGTTGTGATAAATTGTTTTGTTTTGCTGGTGTACGTTGTACTGATCTCATGATCTCATGTTTTTATGTTTTTAAGTGTCCCGGTTTGGCAACAGAGATATCTGGCAGCCCTATACTTAAGTTCTATGCAGAATGCAGTATTGCAGAATTATGGCGAAAAACGTCTAAAAACATATTACCAGAATGTTTCTGGCCTCCGAACAAAATGTTCGGTGGTGCGCATGTTAACCACTCACTTAGATATGATATTTATGTATGTTTTAGTCGAATCATGGTTGAATGACAGCTTTTTTGACAGTGAGGTATTCGATCCAAATATATTCGACATTTTTCGTGAGGACCGAGACTCTGCTAAAACGGGTTTTTCTAGAGGTGTTGGTGTGCTTATAGCTGTTCAACGGGGGCTTAGAGCGTCGTTGGTAACGCTCGCGAATACTGACTCTCTTTGATCAGCTATGTGTGTGTGTGTACATTGCTCCACATACTGATAACATTGTCTCGCTGGTCTTGGGCACAGTTGGAGATAACCATGTTTGCGTTTGTGGCGATTTTAACTTGTGTCGTCTAAAGTGGTCTTTAAAGCCTGATTCAGTTGACTTAAAAGCATTAAATGTTAACTCTTCAGCTGAGGTCTACGTCATTGCTAGTTTTCTTAGTATTGGCTTACTTCAGATCAATAGTGTTTTTAATAAACTTAATAGGCTCTTGGATTTGGTGTTTATTAGTACTAATGTAAACTTCACTGTATCGGAATCTATCCATAAAATCTCTCCAGCTAAAATGCATTACGTCCCTCCCACCCTTCAGTTGGAATTCAATAAATTTGCTACTCTACCAGATGATCTGGGTGTCTAGTTCAATTATAAAGCCTGTGATTTTTCTTCTTTGAACAATGAGTTATTAAATATGGATTGGAGTGATATTTTCCGGGACAGTGATGTTAATTCCTGTTACAGTATTTTTAAGTCAACCTTATATAAGCTGTGTTTGCAGTACATTCCCGTTCTAAAAAAAAGTGTATAAATTACCGTGGTATACTAAACGCTTGAAACGTCTTAATAATTTGAAGAATAAGTTCTGCAAGATGTACAAATCATCTAAAGATTCCACACATTGCCAACATTACCTCAAATCCCAAATATTTTGGAGTTTTATTGACTCAAGAAAGTCCTGCTCATTAATCCCAACCAACGTTTTTTATAACACTCCTACTGCCAACTGTACCTCTGACTCGGCTAATCTTTTCGCGGAATTTTTCCGCTCTAATTTCGTCAACGACTCTGATTTGAACATTATGAACACATGTAGTCCGGATGGCTCTGTGCTCAATTTCGGTTTTTTAAGCTTTGCTATCGAGGATGTATTTAGAGGCATTGGAAACCTTAAGCCAAGTCTCAAACGGATTCAGGCGGTTTCTCAGCTCTTATGTTGAAAAGCTGTTCGTGCCTAGCGGATCCGCATACTTTTATATTTAATTTATCTTTGGACTCCGGAACTTTTGTGGAAGACTGGAAACATACACTAGTAACTATTTTTAAAAGTGGGAATAAAAATGACGTCCGTACTTACTGACCAATCTCAAAGTTATCTTTAGTTTCTAAATTATTTGAGATAGTAGTAAACAGTAAGCTATCATTTGCTGTAAAAAACCTGATTTCCATAAATCAACATGGGTTCGTCTCTAACCGACAGTTACCAATCTCCCTATTTTCACAGATTACTGCATTTCCGCATTTCAAAATAAGTTCCAGATAGATTCGATCTATATTGATTTCTCGAAAGCCTTAGACAAAGTATGACACCGTATGGAAGTATAGTCGAAGTTGGCCCCACTTGGTTTTCATTCGGCATTTCTATCCTGGATTAAATCATACTTATCTAATAGCAGATGCTTTGTTGTTGTTGACAGTACTATTTCGCAAGGAAGCATACTTGGACCACTATTCTTTCTTCTCTTTATAAATGACATTGGCTCCTGTTTTAGTTTTGCAAATTTCCGGCTGTATGCTGACGATCTCAAAATTTTTGCATCCATCAAAAATTCATTAGACTCTGCTAATTTGCAATCTGACTTGGACAGACTTCATGGTTGGTGTCGTAAAAATTAGTTGATGCTTAACATTAATAAATGCTTTCATGTGACGTTTGCTAAACACATAAATAATTTTCATACGTCGTATTGTATCTTCGGTTCAGCTCTACAATCCGTAGCTGAAATGAAAGACCTTGGCGTTGCATTTGATTCCAAGTTCACTTTCAATAGCCACGTCGATTATGTTCTTTCACGTTCATACTCAAAGTTAGCATTTATCCGGCGAAATTGTTCAGCATTCACAAATCCTTACACACATAAAGTTCTGTTTTGTGCGTTTGTCAGATCGAAGTCAGAATACGCATCTTTTATTTGGAGGCCTTACAGTAAGACTTTTTCCAACCGCTTAGAGCGTGTTCAAAAAGTTTTTCTTCGGTTTGCTCTCCGATCTTTAAACTTTTCTGTGCCATTGTCCTCTTATCACTCTCGGTTCCTGCTAATTAGCCTGGATACCCTTGAAAATATGAGATCTTTTTTAGCCTGCTCTTTTGTTGTCAAACTCATAAATGGGTCGATTGATTGCCCCTCCCTTCTAGATAAAATTACATTCAATGTCCCGTCCAGAATACTTCGTCATTCTGAATTTTTTAATATTGCTTTCTCCAGAACCAATTATGGTGCCAATTCTCCTATATTTCGTACTTGTGCAGAATTAAATACGGTCTTCAATGCCTTAGATGTTGATTTCTTCTAGTGCCACTTCAATCAACTATCTACGTCAATTCTTTTCCCAGCTACACCAATAGCCATTTATTGCTCGTTTACTGCATTTTATTGGTATGTTAGTTTTAATTTAACGTTAATTCTACATAGTTTTAGATTTATTCGCAGTCTGTAAGAATATTTGTATTCAAAGACGTGAAATAAAAAAAGAAATAAAAAATAAAAATAAATAAATTGATAAGATAAATAAATATTATTACAATATGGTTATCAAACTAAAGCTGGTTAAGAAATGTTAATTTTAAATGTTTTTAATAGTGTTGCCATCTGTTTAAAAAATTTAATGCAGTTAAATTGATAAGGTAAATAAAATGTTTTAATAAGGGTGTCGAAATAAATGGTTTAAGAAAGCTTAGTTTAAAAAATATGTTTAAAGAGGGTTGCCACCTGTTTGAAAATTTTAATTCAATTAAATAGATAATATTTATTACATATTACACTTTTGGTATCATACGAAAGGTATCTAAGAAATCTCCGGCCTATAAACATTTTTCGTTTGCGTTATCACCAATTTTAAATTATTATTACGATTACCATACGAAAGGTGTTTGAAAAAGATTTAGCAACATGAAAATAAAATTTACAAGCTCTTTGATTCAGATATTTTTCAAAAGGGTTGACACTGGTATTAATTTTTATACTTAGGGTTTGAGTAAATAGAGTTGAAATACAAATATACGAAAAGTAATGCATTGAAAAATTCTTTGATGGATGGTAGTTGTTGTCAACAAATATTTGCAATATGGTTGAATCAATTAACTTTTTAACATAAATATGGTACAGTATCAACTTGCAAAGGCTGACAATTTTCGCGATTTGCGATGTGTTTTTTGTTCGAAAATATCTAATATTATACCTGATTCAGGTATCGAAAATAGCGATAGAAAAATCGACAACATCGATAAAAATATCAATAACAAAATCGATAAAAAATATCTATAACAAAATCGATAAAAATATCGATAAAAAATCTATAAAAATATCGATAAAAAAACGATAAAAATATCGATAACAAAATCGATAAAAATATCGATAACAAAATCGATAAACATATCGATTATTATATTGATAAGTTCCGAGAATACCGAAAATCTCTCAAATCCCGAAACAGTTCCCCGATTGAGTCACTGTGTATGTATCTATATCCTTTTCTTTATAATCTTTCTTCGTCTATCTTCATCTTTACTTTTATCGGTTTCCTCATTCTCATCTTTTTCTTTATAACAATCTTTGTTTTTGCCTTTATGTTTACTCTTTTCTCCGTCTACCTAATCTCCTTAAAGTTTGCCTTTACATAAGTAAAAGCTGTGATAGACGGCATATATTCTGGAACACATATGCGCATAATAATTTTACCCTTGTAGACGGCAGTAATGCGGATAAACGAGCCGCAAGGTCGTGGGTTCGAGTCCACTCACACACGGCCACTCGAATTTTCATTTCTTTCTTTTTCATTATTTTTTTTTATAAGTTCTATATTTTTTAACGTTGCTTTCAGTTAGTTGTTGTTCACTCTTTAATAAAATTCAATTCTAAAAATCTAAATTAGCTAATAGTAAAATAAAAAATGTGATATGAAGAAAGCAAATGAAAATTTAATAAAGTAAAATTAAATATATAAATCAAATAAAATAAAAAATATAAAATAAATAATAAAAACCAAAAATTTGTTCCCAATCGCTCCAACCGAGGATCTAACCTGGCAGCTACAGGCTTGTAGCACCCGAGTTTCACCACCCGGCTACCGTGGACGCCAAACTCGCCTGCGTTGTTTGCTTACTTGTATAAAAGACAAAAACCTGCAGTGTTGTCATCGAAAATTCCCCGGATTCGAGTTAATTCCCAAAAATTTGGTGCATTTACATATTCGGCTGCTTATGCGCATTTTAAAGAGGAAAATGCATGAGTTATAGCAATTAATGGTTGTTTATGCAAATTAGGGGACCCCTTTTGTCAACCGTATAAAGTGTTTAAATTTACCTTGATCTTCATTTTTGCCTTTAACTTTACGGATCGTTGTTTTTGTTTTTATTTTTACATTTGCCTTTATCCTTTTCGTCTTCCATGTACGTACTCACCTTTACTTTCATGCTTGTATTGGTCTTTATTCAAGTCTCTTTTTTAACCTTTTATTAGCACGTTTTTGTTAAGGTAATACCATGCGCATTCATTTAAGAAGCACTTGCTTCCGTCCCAAACATTTCCGTTTGCAATTTCCTTTGAATATTCCAATTTCCTCCCAACCAACCAACCGCCACTAAAGAAGTTTCACCTCAAAAAGGTGGCAACTCTCTTCAAACGCCTCAAAAATAGTGTTTCTTAAAACTCTTCACATTTTGAAATAGCCTCTTTAATTCGACGGCACCCTGAAATTGTGCATATGGAAACTGTGCATACGAAATAATGCATATGAAAAAAACCGAAATAATGCATACGAGAAAAACCGAAATAATGCATATATGCACAGTTTCGGTTGAAAACCGAAATAATGCATATGAAAAAAACAGAAATAATGCATATATGCACAGTTTCGGTTGAAAACCGCAATAATGCATATTAGAAAAACCGAAATTATGCATATGCACTCTTTCGTTTGAAAACCGAAATAATGCATATGAAAAAAACCGAAATAATGCATATATGCACAGTTTCGGTTGAAAACCGAAATAATGCATATGAAAAACCCGAAATAATGCATACATGCACACTTTCGTTTGAAAACCGAAATAACGCATATGAGAAAAACGAAGTAATGCATACATGCACAGTTTCGACTCAAAACCGAAGTAATGCATATGACAAAAACCGAAATAGTGCATACATGAAAACGAACTTCTTTCTGAGTAGGCGGCCTTCGGCCGCGCTTTGGGATTATAACCCTTACTAAGTAGAATTCTCCTTTCTGTGTTGCCGGAAAAGGGGGCCGGAAGTATTTTTGCGCAGAACTTCTTTCTGCGTAGGCGGCCTTCGGCCGCGCTTAGGGCTTATAACCCTTACTAAGTAGAATTCTGCTTTCTGTGTTGCCGGAAAAGAAGGGCGGAAGTATTTTTGCGCAGAACTTCTCTCTGCGTAGGCGGCCTTCGGCCGCGCTTAGGGATTATAACCCTTACTAAGTAGAATTCTCCTTTCTGTGTTGCCGGAAAAGGGGGCCGCAAGTACTTTTGCGCAGAACTTCTTTCTCCGTAGGCGGCCTTCGGCCGCGCTTAGGGATTATAACCCTTACTAAGTAGAATTCTCCTTTCTGTGTTGCCGGAAAAGGGGACCGGAAGTATTTTTGCGCAGAACTTCTTTCTGCGTAGGCGGCCTTCGGCCGCGCTTAGGGATTATAACCCTTACTAAGTAGAATTCTCCTTTCTGTATTGCCGGAAAAGAAGGGCGGACGTATTTTTGCGCAGAACTTTTCTCTGCGTAGGCGGCTTTCAGCCGCGCTTAGGGATTAAAACCCTTACTAAGTAGAAGTAAATAATTCATATTAGAAAAAACGAAATTATCCATATGCACACTTTCGTTAGAAAACCGAAATAATGCATGCATGCACAATTTCAGTTCAAAACCGAAATAATGCATATGGCTAAAACCGAAATAAAGCATACATGCACAGTTTCGGTTGAAAACCGAAATAAGGCATATAACAAAAACCGAAATAATGCATGCATGCACAGTTTCGGTTGAAAACCGAAATAATGCATATGAAAAACCCGAAGTAATGCATACATGCACAGTTTCGGTTGAAAACCGAAATAATGCATATGAGAAAATACCGAAATTATGCATATGCATACTTTCGTTTTAAAAGCGAAATAATGCATATGAAAAAAAAACGAAGTAATGCATACATGCACAGTTTCGGTTTAAAACCGAAATAATGCATATGGTAAGAACCGAAATAAAGCATACATGCACAGTTTCGGTTGAAACCGAAATAATGTCTAAATGCACAGTTTCCATATGCGCAATTTCGGTGCCCCTAATTCGACACCTCACTTTTGAAAATCGAACGAACGGTGCAGATCTGATGGCATTCAAATTATATAATTATATAGACTGGCAACGGAAAAAATATATCTCCTACGTAATAATTACCAGGCAACGGTGGGCAATAATTTTTAATTTAATTTATAAAAAATAAACGTTGAGAAATAACTCTTATCGGCAACGGAAAAAATATTTCTCACCTAATAACTGTTATGAAACAACGTATTCGTTAAATTTCAAAATTCGGACAACGTTTTCAATTTGTAAATTCGAGATAACAGTTATTTTTGGTGCCTGCCTGTTCGGATTTGATGCTTTAGAAAAGTCCCGATTTTTGTCCACAGAAATCTGGTCACCGTACTTATGTGTCATTTTCAGGGACCGTAACGGTTATAAGTTTTATTATAAAAATCACTTTTTAATCGTTATTAACTGAGTTTTATTTTTTGCTCGGAAAATAATCGTTACGATTTAAGTTATATTTTTTGCTCGGAAAATAATGGTTACGTTTTAAGTTTTATTTTTT